>NC_071573.1:43368968-43681345 GCF_024509145.1 Vidua macroura | reverse complement strand
TGTTTATCAAGTTTTAGGATATCCCTGATGCACAGCTGACAAATGTGACATGTGCCGTGTTGATGCAAACTCTGAACTATTACTCTAAATTTCTAATGAAGGTAGCTTTAAGCAAAGGTGCTGCTCTGTGCAGGGTAGCTTGAAGCAGAGGCACATGCCTTTTTGTCAGTTCTGTTGGGTGGAAAGTCATTCCTAGGAATTGCAAACCAGGCATTTAAAATTAGTCAATTTTTTTTATTGCTACCTACCTTCAGCTCCATGTCCTTGTTCCAATGTGGATAACAATACTACTTTCTAACAAAGGGCTGTCATAACAAGGAATTCTATTAACATCTGTGGATATCTCAGTTATTAGAGGGGAAAACATCAGAGAAAAGGCTGTAGGGAACAGTCTTAATGTATCAATTCAAGGTATGCTGTAATGCATATAGACCACCACATTTGGAGAGAGGGTTGTTAGTAAACAGGGATTTACATTTGAGGGATGCACAAATGATACCCAGGCATTGTGTATCCCCCAAATGAATTAGGAAATGAAAAACATCACATATGAACATGTAAATTAAACCCACACCATAATGCATAAAGAAGATGTTATGGGACACCACTCTTTTGGAACTTTCTAATTCTTTATGGCACAGCAACGTGTATTTTTAATGTGGGGGTTTTTGAGGTAACGTCCTTAGTAAAGATAATTTTTGACAAGTAACATGTTTCTGTAGTTTAATTCTGGGAACCAACAAAGACCAAGAGGTCTATACAGCTAAAAAAAGCTTGCTTCATAACCAAAAGACATAACTGCAGAAGACTTCAGCTTCCATTATCACCCTGTTATAACTATGTCGGAATAAATAAAGCAATAGCTTTAGATTTTAAAGGATAATTATGAATTAAGTATAAATGAAGGCTAGATAAGGTTGCCAGTTGAGAGAAGGGTCACTGAAAAACCAAAAAGTATTTTTTTTTCCTTTTTCAGATTACAAAACTGAGCAGTAAAACAGCATAAAGATCTGTGCAATGGTAAACATGGCAACAAGGTGCCTAAAGGACACAAGTGTGAAGAAAATTCAGTCAGAATTTAATGAAATCAGGTAAACTGAAAAAAAATATAAGGTGGTCTAGATAAAATAATACAAACTTTTTCAAATAGCTGTCATCTGGGAGAAAAAAAAGGGGGGTGATGAATGGAGAACAAATAAACGCATTTGCTAATAAGCAGAAAAATAGTACAGTGTGTACTTTGTTAACAAACCAAAACAAAGTTTTTGCAGTCAGGCACCCTTGGTTGACGCTTTTAATCTTCAATATGATGGTTTGAAATGCCTTTATTTTCATAAAAGCTATGAGCACAACTTTATTTTTCACAATCAACTTGGGCAGAAGTAGCACCATGCCTAACAGGGGGAAAAAATCTTCATTCCAGGGCAAAAAACATTAAAAAGCACATCAGGTTGTCTGAAAAATCAATCCCTAAAGTGGCATGTAAACATGAACAAAGACTGGCAAAAGCTTCCTCAACTGTAAGCAGTTTGAAAACAATTGTCACAGAGTCCGATGACATTTAAACCATGAAAAAAAACATGCGAGTCTGGGAACAAAACTGAAAGTATGTAGAGGCTTAACTCAAAATCACTAGATCTGGGTATTTCTTGAAGAGAAAACCCCACAAAGAATTGTTATTGAAAGATGCTGTATCCTGTTTTTCTTAGTGGCATTGTGGTGTATGATTTTCTTGTCTCCCCACTTTCAGAAACAAAGCACGGTCATGGGAATAGGAATGCACCTCTAAACAATCTGCCTTTGTAATGGCAGCATATTCCCAGAACTCCAATTTAATACCCTGCTTTGGTTTGGATTTTGAATAATCCAAAACTGCCCTATTTTTTTTTTTTTTTTCCTAAGAGACTCCGGAGATGTAAACATGCCAAGGAGAAAGGGAGGAAGCATAAAAGATTTCCTCATTGAGGTTGTGCACATTTAAGTTGTGCTGCTGTGGCCCCACTGGCAGCTTTGGGGGTTCCCGTGTCCCATTCCTGGTCCTGGAGCATGGCTCCCTCTGCACAGCCTTCTCAGGAAAGCACCTGGGTATTTCTGCAAAGCAGAGCAATAATCCTCTCTGTGAATAACGTCAGAAGACAGACAGCAGGCTAACTCTCAGATTGAGAAATTTGACTCATAAATCAGATAGACCTAGGTTTGTGTAGTTGCAATGCTTGGAGATAAAACACTTTTGGTACAAAACTTGTCCGTGGGCATGTGAAAGTGTTGTGGATTAAGACCAGCTGGTAATTAAGCACCACAGCTCCTCCCTCAGCCACCCCACTCCCCCGCCCTCTCCCCCAGTGGAATGGGAAGGAAAATCAAAGTAGAACACGTAGGCTGAGATAAGAACAGTTTAATAATTGAGAACAAAGTACAAATAAAAAAGGTGAATATCCCTTTGGCCAGTTTGAGTCACCTGTCACGGCTATGCTCCCTCTCAGTTTCTTCTGTGTACCTTTTCCTCAGCAGAGCATGAGACAGACACATAGAGACAAAAAAAGGGATAAACACGACTTAGCAAAAATCAAAGCATCAGTATATTCTCAACATTATTCTCATTCTGACTCAAAACCACGGCACGGTACAGGCTACTGAGAAGACATTTACCCCAGCCCAAACCGCGGCAGAAAGAAACACCTTGATGGAAAGGTAGTCGCGTTATCCAGGCGACTGATGTAACACCATCTCCACAGAAGAACTGGTCACCCTCCGCCTGCAGCAGTTAATCTGCTTTCATGCTTGCTTTCACTGCGCTTCATCCCTCCCCCGCTGCCCCAGGGCCCTTCTGCCTCCCTGTGCCCGGGGACCGACCGCTGCCGCGGGGGTGTTTCTGCGGGGCACGGGCTGAGGCCGCGCCCGCAGGCACTCGCCTCGGCTCAGACAAAGCGGCCCCGGCACTGACCGGGGCATCTGCGGCGCGGCTCCTCCGCCTCCGCCGCACGGCTACATCCCCTGCCTCCCTTCCCTCCGCCGGCCCCGCACGGCTCCCCCTCCCGGCCCGGAGGCGGGGCGGGCTCCGGGCGGCGCCTCCCGCGGCGGGGCCGAGGCGGCTCCTTCCGTCGGTGGCCGTGGCTGCAGCATGAGCGGGCCGGGGCTGCCGGGGCCCGGCGGCGGCGCGGGGCTACCGCCGCTGCCCAAGAGCCTGAGCGGGCTGCTGAACTCCTCGTCCTCGGGCGGCGGCGGCCAGGGCGGGCGCTGGCGGGACCTGGAGCGGCTCTACGCGCAGAAGTCCCGCATCCAGGACGAGCTGAGCGGCGGCGGCCGGGGCTCGCCGCGCCCGCCTAAGCCTCCCAACCTGGACGCGGCGCTGGCCCTGCTCCGCAAGGAGATGGTGAGAGGGGCGGGCCGGGGCTCGGCGGGGCGGTGGACGTGTCGAGCGGCGGCGGGGGCACCGCCACCTCCCCGGGGCCAGAACGGCGCCCGGCTCCGGCCCCGGGAGGGCGCGGGCGGCCCGGGCCGGTGCAGCCCCCGTAACCCTGCCCGGCTGCTGGTACCGGCGGCAGGGAACGGCGGGGGCCGGTGGCGGCGGGGCTGCTCCGGGTGCGGATGGGGAGCCGCTTACCGCGCCCTGCAGCACCCCTCGGGACCCGGCACCCACGCTGAAAGGCTGGAGTTAAAAAATACCCCAGTGTCGGCAGTGATTCGTGCGGCCCAAGTGGCTGGGATTCGGCGTAGTTTTCTCCAGGACTCTGTTTTGATCCTGTAGCGCGGCATTATTATAGCGAAATTCTTCCGGGCGACCTGGCGCACCTTTTGATTAAACACTAATTGGGTGTTGGTGCTTTGCTGGTGCAAGCTGCAGCTGTAATGACTAATAATTGCCTAAGCCTCGCGCGCTGAGGATTCTGTAGAATCAGTAGGACAAGGAGCTGCTGGAGAGGGTCCAGTGGAGGGCCACAAAGATAATTAGAGGTCTGGAGCATCTTTCCTACGAAGTGGGACTTCAGGAGATGGGCCTGATTAGTGTAGAGAAAAGAAGAGGGAAATCTTATTAATATATATAAATATCTGAAAGGTGAGTCTCAAGAGGATGGTGCCAGACTTTTTGGTGGTGCCCAGCCAACAGCATGAAGAGCAATGGCCATAAACTTTAAACACAAGGAGTTCCACCTCAACATGAGGAAGAACTTTACATTGAGGGTAGCAGACCACTGGAACAAGCTGCCCAGGAAGCTCACGGAGTCTGCTGTCCAGAGACATTCAAAACCCACCTGGACACGTTTGTGTGTCATCTGCCTGAGGTGACCCTGCGTTGGCAGGAGGGTTGGACTGGATGATCTCCAGAGGTGTCTTCCAACTCTTAATAATTCTGTGAAGCATATAAAATATTATATTGCTGAAAATCTGCCAAGACTGTTTTTCTCAGGCTAAAAATGTGCTTGAGGACAAAAAGCTCTTTTGAAAGGTCCTTCTGTGGATTTATAAGGACAGTGTAGTGTGCTGAAATCTTAGTCTGCTCCCAGTGTTTCAATAGTTAGAGATAATACTTAAAACTGTGTATTAGAATTGCCAGTTTGCATTAAAGCTCAGGAAGGATGGGCGTCTGTCAAGTGCTGGGGCTTTCTTCTGCAGTGTTGTAAAAGGAAACAAGGACATATGGTCTTAGTCATCTTAAGCCTTTCCAAAAAAGCAAAGATAACTCATTAGGCAAGTCTAATCTATTTTTTTTCCTAATTGGAAATCAAATGACATACTTCTCAAGTCATTTGATAACTAGACTTCCTCTTTAAACTTCAATACTCTGTTGTCCTTGATGATAATTTGATAAAATACTTCTGAAGAAAAAGATACTTCTAAACACATCAAAGACTTTCAAGCAACGTGGTCCTTGGTTCCAGATGTACTTGTCTGTGGCCTGTGCAAATTAGAGAGACTCTTGTGTACCAACAGGCTGTCTTTCATCAAGAAAATAAAAGCACTTTATTAGTGATACTGAACACTCTTTCTTGCAGCAAAGATATTTTTATTGAGTAATGGGTTTGCTTTAAATTTTCCATAGTGAGTGAGGAAGAAATGCACAGAGCATCTTCTCCTGCATGATCAAGCAAGGTACTGTGTATGTAAGTTTTTAAAGCTGAGAAAGTGATGAACTTGGATGCTTTGGAGAGGGAGGGAGGAAAGGAGAGGTCACTTCAGAACTGTGATTGTAAGGAACAGAGTTATCACATGGAATTGTGTGCTATAGGTTGGCTTATCAAGAGTCAAGCACAGCTTGGCTGGCATTAAAAACTGTGGTAATGCTATCAGGGTTGGACATTTCTCCAGGCTTTTCTTTCCTTGGGGATCATACTTGAAAGTTTTGAAGAGGCTGCATTTTTCTCAGTAGACTTCTTGTTTGATTGCTTGATATAAGTGGCAGCAACAAAATATAAGATATTAAACATAACCATTTGGTTTAAAGACCTATTATTTTAATTCTGCTGAGCAATTTTTCTCTTGAAGTTTGTGCTTGGCAGTCAGTAGGATTGAACTTCACAGAAGGTACTGAAGTCTTTTATGGAGCTGAAACAGGAGAGCTGCTGGTGACAATGCACCCACTTTCCTTGGGAGACAAAGGTCGCCGGTCTCCAGGTTGACTTTTTTTGCTTGATTCACTCCTGATTGCTTTTTGAGCAGCTCTGGATTGCAGTCTTGTCCCTCAAACATTTAGCTCTCATGCAGGTCTGCCAGGTGGATCTTACGCTTATATGTCAGAGCATTAAGTCCAGCCTCACAGCGTTCTTTCTTACCTGAGGTGAGCTGTTTAGGTTATAAAGGAAAATGGGTGAGAAAAGTAGCATAGATCTGAGGTGGTGGAAAGACCTACCTGTAATATCCTGGCAGCTAGTACAGTGTTCCATGTCTTGTCCTAAAGTCTTCACATTTAGCCTGTGCTGGACTTCATGTTTTAGCTTCATGATGTCACCAAGTAATTTGTATTGTTATTGAAAGATGCTGTATCCTGTTTTTCTTAGTGGCATTGTGGTGTATGATTTTCTTTTCTCCCCACTTTCAGAAAGAGCTACTGGTAGCCTAGTTCAGCAATGTCAAAGTAAGATCTTCATGGTAGCTTCTTGTGGTTTTCTTGTGTGCTGAGTATTTTCTTGTGTCCTGAGAATTTAGAAGTATAATGAGAGGCAAAGAGTTCTCATTCTAAGTAAAATACAGCCTGGTGTTCAGGTTGAAGTAAAGGCTGCTAACATTATTTATTTCCTCTTGACATGAGTTGTGGCAAAAACTTCTTTTTGATGAAACTGAGGCTCACTTGGAGCAGTATGTTGGCTTAACACTTCCTTGAAAAATAAGGCTGAAATGGCTGTTTCTCTAGAATCTCTAATTGGGTTAAAATTTGCTTCAAGACAAAACCTAGTTTTAATTTGATCTGACTTGGATAGGTGACGATGCCAAGTGAACTCTCCATTTTGTTGCCAGGGAGGGAGACTGAATTGAGTTAAATGAGTAGCTGTATTTCAGCTTGCAGTGCAACGTACTGGTTTTGTACCTGGCATAAAATGCAGCCCTTCTTTTAAATGGTTCTTCAAATCTTTAATTTGGTCTGGAACTAATATTTGAGAAGCTTAAGGACCAAAATATTAGGTCCATAATTATAATCAAGCCTATGCTTGAGTGGCACATGAAAATACTCTGAACATTTGCAAGAGATGACGTTTGTCCTTGTGTCACTTCTGCTTTAGTTTTGCTGCCAGGAAGTAGTGTGCTGTATTGTGCTAGACACATGTGACTTTGTAAGATGCTTGTTTATGCCAATATAGAAAAGAAAATTAGAGTAGAAATACTTAGCTGGGAAATGGGAAAACCAGTTAGAGTCCCATCTAAAACTTTTACTCCAGGCCGTTTCAGACAAAAGCAGAGCGCCTGTGATGGTGTGAGAAAAAGATGTGTGAAAGACACATGGTGTTTCTGGAAGAATATCTCCCTTGCATAATGAGGAATATAGACTTTATGAATTTATCTGCCATGGCTCCTACAGCAGTGAACTGCTTATTGGAAGTTAAGCACATCATTGTAATACAACATTTTGAAGAACACTTTGCATTTGTTCTGTACTATTGCATCACATCATTCATTGCATCACTCAAGCATAGGCTTGATTATAATCCTTTTGTCCAGTTTATCCCGTGGGGCATCTGTCACCTTAGAAAATGAATTTTACTTTCACATTTCATAACTGTTCAAGGTGGAAAGAAGCTTGAACCTCCAGTTTAGCAACAGAAGATATACCGCATTACACTGCCATAGAAAGACAATTGATTATTTGAATTGTTCCCCCTTCAGGTTGGCCTTCGGCAGCTGGATATGTCATTGTTGTGTCAGCTCTACTCCCTGTACGAATCCATTCAAGAATACAAAGGTGCCTGCCAAGCTGACTCTAACGCAGACTGCTCGTATGCCCTGGAAAACGGATTTTTTGATGAAGAGGAGGAATACTTCTAAAAACAGGAAGATTCCCCTCGAGGCTGACTGAACTGAAGTTCTTTTGTCCTTCTCTCCCTATAACACACCTCAACAAGAACAACTGGAATTTGTATGGATCCCTCTTCCTGAGGAGGAACACCCAGCTACCCTGAGTTGTATTAAATTCTCTTATTTTAACAGGCTGTCAGTACAAGTTACTCATGCAAATACCGCTTGAGCAAAGTGCTGTACTTTAACTTTTGAAGAGACATGCTTGACAAGAATTTTCAATTTAATTTGGAAGGTGGGCGTTTTCACCTTACAAGCATTGGTAGCTTATAACTGGAATTCTAATCGTAGTAGACAGCAGCGACTTCCTGCGATGTAATAACTTCATAAGGGGGGAGGGAAGCCTCTGCTGTGGTGTCAATAGCTCTAGGTGATTTTTGGGGGGGTCAGTGGCATTGATAAATGCATTTTGAACAGGCATCTGGATGCACGCACATCCTCAGCACTACTAAGCTAGTTCTGCTCTTACCAGCTGCATCCAGTTTTGTACTGGGTGAATTGTTTACACAGTTTTTTTGGTTTTTTTTTTTTTTTCTCCTTAAGCTAATTTATTCCTAGCTTACAAGCTGTACATGTGATAGTGAATGTTATCAGCAGGGGTTTTTTTTCTGTTGATCTAATTCACTTTCTTGGTACTACCACTTGGCATTAACTTTTATACACTTCTCTGGATTTCTTGCATCGACGTAGCTCTTCGACCTGCTAAACGCTGCTCTGAAATGGTTTGCTTAGCTTTTACTGCACTGCATAGTAAAAGCACATTTTCAAACATAGTCTGTCTGCCACTATGTGGCTTGGAATATCATGAACTCTTGTGCAAGTGTTCTTGATCATATGAAGAATAAGGAAACCTCTCATATGACAAATTACAATATTTTATACTGGGTGAACTTTGTTGCTGTAAGGTAGATGACAGCTCTTTTTAAAAATGCGAAATATGTATTTTGAGCACATACTTTGCATATGTTAAAAGTTTTTATACTAACTTGTTCTTGAAATAGAACTTATTTTTGTTTTCAGAACTTACTAAAGCACTTGATTAAGTTTTTTTTTTAATTCATAGTGTGAAATGCTTAATCAGCTGAGAGTTGCCAACTGAGTTTTCACCCTTCTCTATTTTAAGTAAAATCAACTCCCAATGTGATTTTAGTTTCTTAAAATTAATTCTGAAGATTGCTGTAAAGCACAGTACATGAATCTTGACACAAGGTAATAATTAAGGGCTTGAACCTCAAAGGGTTTTTGCATGGTTCATGTCTGGCATGCATGCAGTTTGCAGGAAGAATTGGAGAGCACATTCTGGGGTAGCTCCTCTGTTAGTTTTTAACAAAGGCTAGGATGTTTCAGTGATAAAAGCCAAGAGACTTCCAGGGTGCATTCCCTCTAAAACTGACTGATTTTAGTGGAATTCAAAGGCCACAAGAGTAAAGACTGTGCTGTAATTGTGTATGTGTATAAGTTCTTAATCTAGTCTGTGGCAGTGGTTGGATATTTTTTTAATGTTAATTCTGGTCTAATTGGTTCACTCACCCAAAACTAAACTGAATGATAAGGAAAACACAGATAATTCAGATAGTTATATCTGTACTTAAAAGTTGTGTGCGTATGTGTGTATACATGTATAAATATATATACACACACATATTTACATGCAACTTTATGCTTTGACTTAAGAATGTATAAGCTTTTTAGTATAATTTGCTGTGCTTTTAGTATTTACATGAGGCTTTTTCTAGTCTGTTGAAGTACTGCTATTTCCTTGCTCTTTCCCAAAAAATAAAAAGCATGATGTTTAGCATAACTTTCTAATGTAGTGTGTATTTTAATTTACCTTTTCAGTGAATACAAACCCTATCCCCCTTCCCAACCCTCCCATAAGAAAACTAGGACTAGTCATCACCCTGGACTGAAAAAATCAATTTTTGAATTACATTTGAAAAAGTTCCACCTACCTCTATTTGGAATGGAATTTCCTGCTTCTCTGTCTTAATTAGATTTTATTTGGTTTTGAATTCAGGAGAAAATCCTGTTTCTATTACTAAAACTAATGATTCTGTTTTACAGATCTTTAGACAGTGCCATTACTTAATAGTCTCGGTGGTGAGAATGGACTAGAGCAAAATTCACAGTACTTTCTCTTACATAAATTAAAAAGCAAAATGATTCATGTTTCTAATCGTGCTCATGATTTAGGCAACATGGAACGTTTGGCTGGTATTTCCTGTGCCAAGGGAGGAATAAAAGTCCTAAAACATTACTTCACAAAATTTGGACTGAAAACCAGGATGGATTATAAGGACTTGCTAAGATTTCAGCACCCTGTCCCTTTTATTAACACCATCTTGCGTGGGAGAGAAGTTATAATCTGTGTTCCTAAGGAAAACTCAAATGCCACGAGGGCTGGCTAGCCAGATGGAGGTTTTAAAAAGAAGAAATTTGTTACTAAGTCTATAAGCAGTTGTTTCAGAGGCTGATTTCTATACCTGATGTTGCAGTTGTGAGCTGTATCTCTTTACCACATTGTAACAGCACGAAGCAGGGAAATTGCTCTGAAAGAGAGGTGCCTGGTATGAAAGTGTAGCTTAAATACTGAGTAGTTGCTACAGGCAGCTTCAGTCCGAGTTTGGTAGATGGAACAGAGTCATCATGTTACTACAAAAACTTCCTACCCGTGGTCCAAACCATGTCCCAGCACAGCTTTCCCATTTTGACTCCATAACCCCAGTTCATCTCAACTCCTTAGTTTTTAAGGGTACCTTTTAAGGATACAGTAAAAGAAACCCTTGGAAATTTCTCTACCCAGTGAACACTGTGCAACTTTTCCAGTGCCACATAGCACATGCAATAATGAGCAGGCCCAGGAAAAAACAGGTTTACAAGGAAGCAAGAACAGTCAGGCTCCTGCTGCTCCAGCAGTTCAGAGGGTAATCTACCCTGTGTGACTTCAATGGCCTTTCTCCAAAGGGCCTATAAATGTGGTTAAGCAGTTAGAAAAAATTGTTGGTTCTCTACTAGCTGTACTTGAAGTTTTATTTTTACTTCAACAGCATATCACCCTCATTCCACTGCCATGACAACTGCAGAGTCATACTGTCATAATTACATTACAGTTTAGTTCCCTGGAAATTTCCTTAGTCTACAATAAGAAAAGAGTCTGGAAGGAGTGCTCTGCTTTGGAGAATGCAGGTGCCAAAAAGTAATGGGTGACTGATACTAAGGCTAATATAACAGATGAGCATTTAGGTTCAGCTTCAGATCCTGGTGAAGTCACTGACAGTGCTATTGACTTTAGTGTGGATTGACTTCAAAGCAGGGATCTTTTCCTAAAATCAAAATTCTGTTTGTTATTTCCACGACTGTGGAACAGCTGCATACTAAGATAAAGGAGATATTCAAATACACACCACAAATGTATTACTAAAAGGTGATGCTTTAATGCACTGAAATGCAGTAGGCAATCATTGGAATAATTTGTAAAAAGCATGAATGTTGCTTCAAAGAAAGAGTTTTCCAGTACAGGTGAGGCAATATTGCACTCAGTTTAGGTGTAGTTTAGATGCTTGCTAAAGGTGAGGCTTTAGTACAATATTTGGTTAGTCATGAAATTGGAAGACTAGGAGAACTAGGCAAAAATTATTATAGTATTTGTAATTAATTTAGTTTCTAATAATAGGTAACCAAATAATTTTATGTGGCTTCTAAAATAATTTGATTTTTTAAAAATTATGTTTACAATTTCTTGTAAAGAATTCAGTTTGCAAATTTTAAATGCAATGAAGAGAGTAGCAAAGCCCCCACAGTGCTTATAATTGATCCACCTAGTACCTATTTATAAGCCTAAGGTTTTGTGTCACATTTAGCCTTCATCCTAAGGAAACAAAGTGTATGCAGTAATCTGTCCAGGCATTTTCTGTCAGTCTGCTTGCTATAAACTAGATCTAGAACAGGACAGAAGTTGGAAAGTTGCTCTGTTCTTAGAAACCTTTTAAGAATTTGGAGCTGGAGGGGAGAGAGAGACTTAACTGCTTCTTCCTTGGACAGGATCACAGGTATAACTCTCCCCTTTTGGCTTCTGTTTGGCCACCCAGCTGCCAGAAGGCAAAAGCTGGGTGGTCAGGCAGCTGCTAGCAGCTCTGCAGTAGCTGGGGCACTGCAGTGCTGGGTGCCAGGGGGGCCTGTGGGAGGGAGGTGAGTCTCAGCACATCTTTTAGAGAGTGAGGATGAAAACTGCATATGCATCAAGGGGCTCTGGGAACCCCCCAGGGGCTGCCTTCAGGACTCAGTGGGATGCTGGAAGAGCAGTGGGGAGGAATGTTAGAGTTTCTGGAGGTGAGAGCTTGGCACAGTTTGGAAGAGATGCTGAGGTCCTGGGACATGAGTTCTTTTAAGTCCCATATTTGATTAGTTCTGCTGCTGACACCTTGGGGGACTTTTCATGTCCTTTTTTGACTTATTTTAGAGACTGGGGTTACGCTACTTGTCATGCATTTTTAATAGGACAGTCATTTGTTGCAGGTACACACTCTTGCTTAACTGAAAAGAACATGTTTTCTTTGACTTTATTTAGCTGCCTAGCTAAAACCATCCATTTTCCTTGAGGAATTAGGTTGCTCTGAGGGCAAAGGAAACTAATTCCCTCACTCTGCTGTTCAGCTGCCTGCTGGGGAGGAATGTGAAATGGAAGGATTAATCAGGTATGTGCCAAAGGGAACCCTAACAACAGGTCTTTTCTCCAATGTACAGCTCTGTGACCTTCAGCCACTTAGAAAGAATTTACTCTGTTTTTGTGATGCCTGCCTGTACAGGATACATTACCACAGCAGTTTGAGGTTCATATTCCTTTTCATATACGACATGCATTTTCTCAGAAAATAACTCCTCAGAAGTACATTTTTCCATCCATTATCTTTGGTTTATTTGAAATTACTACATTTAACTCTGGACAACGCTGCATGACCTAAGGAAATAACTTGTTTGTTTTTTAGCAAAGTAGTTAAAATATTTCTCTTATTTGCAAAGTCATCTTCTATTGATTTTAACATTTTCTGTAAGTTTCCAAGCTCCCTATGTGGTAAAGCCTCTTAACTGCTTATTCTATGATCCTGGCCACGCCAACTCTGCAGGTAGCTTTACAAACACTCAGGGTCTGCTGTGAGGACTAGTTCTGCCATGGTTGAAAGAGCCTGGGGGATCTGTGCACAGGGACACACTCTCCTGAGCTGAGGTGGTCTGGAAAAGCCGAGATGGCCGTACAGAATCCAGAAGTGCTCTAGGGATTAAAGTCTAGGTAAGGCTGGATGTGTGCTGGACTGGCACCTGCAGCTTGTGGGGCAATTGCATCTTGTAAGGAATGAAGAGGATTAGCATGGGGTTCTCACTGAGATGACTCACTCAGCAGTGAGTTTGGCTATTTGGTTTTAAATGACAGAGGAACTTTGGAGGGGATGAATATTCACTGCAAAAGTCTCTTTCCCTTAGGTTTTTGGCCCCTTCTATTTCATCTGTTCTATTCACAAAAATTAATTAAATGAATGTGGGAACAACCAGCCCTAAGTAATGAAGCCCACATATGATTTCAGAGGAATGTGCTTTTAGCAGTAGAATTTACATTTTTCAGATAAGGTTGGTATGCAAGTTAAAAAGACGAAGCCATCTGCTATTGAAATACACAGACTTGTGACTATTTTGGTTCTTCTCTGACCTTTTGCCACAGATTTTAAATGCATTTGTGCTAAGACTTTATTAAGATAATGTCTGCAAGAGAATGTAATCTTTCAGAATTCCTCAGTTTAATATGAGAGGAGAAATCCCATGCAAATAATGGATTGTTAGAATTTAGTGGCTGAAGCAGATTGTTTGGAATTGTTGGTGCATAAAGAGTTCGGTTCTATGTCAAACTACTGCCTTAAATTCACGTTAGCAGTTCAATCCTCCTTGCAGTGCTAACTACTCACTTTCAGAAGTCACAAGCATTTTTTCCACAGGTCAGAAGTGTCCTGTGGAACATTATTATGTGATTATCTGGGTAGACACATGAGTAAGAGTTTGTGAGCTCCTTTTGGCTCAGGATACCAGGCGCTGTCACAAACAATAAAGTTGCCTGTCTGAGCCCTACCAGCTCTTGCTTAAACTCTTCTGACTCGTCAAATAGCAGAACCTTTTAAATAATTTACAAGTAGGCAGTGTAATAAGGTCATTACTTCAGTTATGCAAGCACCTGGATGACAGGGACAGTACATTTTGATGTTTTTTTTTCTCTCAACTCTTTACAGTATCTTTGGTTACCTGAATCTTGATTTTAACAAAGCACTAATTATTTGTATTGAAAGGCCTCATGGATAATGGAAAATTCAAACATTGCATGCAGAGGTGAGCTAACAAGCAAAGTTTTGAAAAGGTAAAGCACAAGCTTAAACAGGACCACATTTTAACCTGTTCCATTACTCCTAAACAACATCAAAGGCTGTATTGTGGAATAAAATAACTTCTTATATGCTATGTTGCACTAAAGGTAAACAACTGAAATACTAAAATAGTTTGGTATAGGGGAAGGACATTTTATCAGAATCAGCTGAAAAAAATAGTATATAAAATCAGAGAGAAAATTAATTTCTCATAGCATTAGAGTATCAAAGCTCTGTTACTATGTGGATCTTGTCCCATATGAAAAATCTTGTATCTTTAAAATAACCTTGCTCTTTCTGACTGATACTTAGTCATGATGCTCAAATTGGAAAAACATTTCCTTAAATACTTTGCATCATTGATATAATCTGTAGAGAGCATGGAATATATAGCATCTATTAAATGTATAATTTGTGTGCATTTTTAGAAGAGGAAAGACATTTATGAACAGAGTTCTAGTGTATTTTTGGAGACCATCATTGCACAGTTGCTTGCATACAGGATTAACCCTTAAGGATAAACGAGAGAAGTAGAAATTTGCAGTAATTTCTGTGGGAAAGTAGGAATTCTGGGTTTTGCATATATTTTATCCTGTCTCATGCCCTTCCTTATAGGGTTTGCTTGAGGTCTGAGTTCTCATATGTAAATAGGTTTTGTCTTGTCTCCAGTGCTTTGTGTGGTTACACAATGGGACTTTTCACTTATCACTAGCCAGTTATTCAAAAAGTCCTTTCTGTTTCCGTTGCAAATACAGGACTGTTTGAAGCTTTCAATGTTCTTTCTTCTCATAGAGAATAATACTCTTTTCTGTGCTTTTGAATGCAGGTGTGTACAGGCAGAATGCATCAATCAGTATTAGAGAAGCCAAGCATATCTCGTTATTACTGAAGACATTTATTTGTATAAGCATCTGCTAAAATGTGCACCCACTAATGAAAATTTACAATACAATTTCTTTTGCAAATGAGGAGAGTTTGTAGGGATGCATTTATTCTCCAGGAACAGAGATCTCAATGCAGCATGCCCATTCTCTCATTCTCTGAATTATTTTCATTTGTAGGCACTGATTGTATTTTTGTTTCAGCTTAATGGTGTGTTACCCAGTGCTCATGTCCTTACAAAAAGTCTGTAGTAGATATGAAGAGGTGCAGGTTGCCTTGTTCATTTAAAACTAAATCTTCAATGTTTTGTGGTCCTTGCAGCCAAGGAATTTGATGGATTTTCGTATCACTGGTTTAGCAAGTCTAAGCAGGGAGTAGCAGAATAGGAAGCGTGCTGTGGATATTCTCAGCTCAGTCAGAGAGAAAGAGAAAGGTTTTCTAACCAGGCAAGAGCCTGGGAAACAGTTGGGAAAGAATGTAAATAATTCTCTAATCTATCTTGTTATTCACATTGTTTATAGATATGCTCTGCCACTGTGCGTCATTCACTGTACACCAATGGTGTGACATGTTTTTACTCTAAGACCAATGAAATTAGTCTGCACGATGTTCTCTATATATAGAGCGGTATATTTGAAATAAATCAGAGCTCATTTTCTTTGCCTTCTGATCTGGAGTTCTCTGTTCCCGTCCTGCTCGACAGTGACAGCGTGCAACCTGGAGAATAAAATTGAAGGACAGAAACTTTCTAAAAGACCAAGCCACCATCTTCACAACAGATTCCTCAAGTAAAATCCTGTATTTTCACAAAATCATATTGCTTGAATAAATGGTCATAGTTGAAAAACAACTGGGCATCAAACTACTACATGCAGTGGGAGCTGGCGGGTCTCCTAATTTAGGAAAGGCAGCTTAGGTTTGGTCTCTGAGAGACAGAATCTCTGCCTGCCAGGGAGAACATCTGTCAGGAGTGCCTATCCATCCCAGTGGCTGGCAGAAGGACCAGATGACCTCTGAGATCACTTCTAGCCCTGTCTGATTCTGTGAAAACAAAACTGTTCCCAAGGGGGTGGCAGAGGCAGCTGCCTGCTCAGGACAAAGAGCTGAGCCTTCAGGAGCAGCTGCTGCAGAGTTTAGAGGAGACAGCACTTTCCAATATAATGGCATGAAATGACAGATGGCACCTTCCACCCTGCCATTATAGTGAGGAAGGATCTGCACACGAGGGCTTCCTGTTTTGCCATCCTCTATTAAGTCATGTTGGAGAGGATTAAAAACACCTCTCTGAACTTTCAATCGAAGTGCTTGTGCAGCTGAATTAGATTAGAATCACCATGCTGGTATTTTGTTACCTAAAAGTAGCCAAGTAAAAATGAGAGAAGGGAGACGTGATCTCTACATACTTCTGATACTGTTTTGTCAGGGACATGACATTTTTTAAAAACTGATACAATCTGTTCTGTTGCACAATACTCAAACTATTGTGGGAGGAAAGTGCCTTTCTTGCTGGTGGCCTTTCCTTTCAATGTAGGACCTTTAAACAGACAGAAGCTGCACCATTTCATACATAGATAAGGCAGAAAATTCACAGACTGTAGGAACAGGATTGACCTTCCCTCTCCTTCTATCTACACACACACATCATTTACATAAATTGCACAATTCAGTTGAGCAGAAAACTATTTTAGGGAAAAATCCACTTAAAGAAGTGCAGAATACATTTGAAAAGATGAGAGTTCTAGTACAAACTGAATCTTGTCATGTGGTTATGTAGAGAAATGAAGACCTGCCATTGTATTCGTCCACAGCAAAGTTAATTTGCTTCTCTAAAGAAAAGGGTTCAAATAATGTCCACCATTCCTGAAAAAAATTCTTCGTGAATCATCAGTGTTTTATTTTCATTTTGCTCCCTTCCAGGACAAAATGAGTAAGAGATGGATTGTGTTTTCCTTGCTGTGCAACCCATCTGCCATTTTCACACTACTAAGCAGGATAAATGTCCTTAGAGGGAAACAGATTCCTGCTTTGGTCAAATTTATAAGGCGTATGCTCAATGTAATACATTCTCCTTTGGTCCCTATCCTGCAAAATCCAAGACACTTTTTCTTGTGCTGGTATGTGGCATGTTATTATCCACTGGATGTTCTCAATAGGAAATGTTTTCTTCCTAGTTATTATTACACTTCTGTTGGCTTTTGATTTTCAGTGATCAAAAGAACGCTGTAGCCCTACTAAGAAAAAGAGAGACTATCTCTACTGTAGCCAAGACATGATACATATGTGGCTTTGATGGTTAAAACCAAAGCTTTATTCTGGAAGAGAAATGAGAGACCAAAGAAAGGATCAAAGTTAAGGAGTGATGCATGTATGACAGTATCAGATGGGCTGCAGCTTGCCTGGCAGGGAATCACTATAAAGGTAACACCCACAGATGCTTACAGAGTGAATAAGCAGTTCTGAGGAAGGAGTGCAAGGTGAGTAGAAGTGCTTATATGTTGTTGAGGTCTTCTTTTCTTGTTTAAATCTGTGCAATGTTATTGAATTTGTTTACTAAAAAGATACCAATGGTTTGTAGTATTTTTTTAAGAAATATTTTTCTGCAAAATGTACCAGTGCTTCCTACCTCAAAGTCTCAAACTGTCAAATAAAGTACCTTATTTTTTCTTTTAGATAGCTGAAAGCAAGATCAACTAATGTGCCAGTTCCCTTTGCTCCAAGTTTTTAAACCAATTTCAGATTTATTTTGGCACACAACAGCTGCAATAACTTCAAAATCTGAATAAGGGATGAGTGATTTGCTGTATATACTCCTAGAAGTCTTCAGATGTGTACGTTCCAGAACTGCATGCCAGCAAGGGTCAGAATTAAAGCTCCCCTTAGTATATATAAGACTTTAAACATGTCACCTTTAATATTCACATTCTCTGGCTCCTGGCTTGTCTGTTTCCTGACATTCATGGTGTTGACTGACTCCTAACAACCTGCAACTGAAAGGACCTAATGCTTTTCATCTTTCTAAGCAGACATGAAAAGATTAATCCTCCCCCAAATCCTGTGATGGTGGAGATACAATCATTTTATGGAGCCACATATATGACCTGCTCAAGGTCACAGCACTGGTCGGTCTTAGAGCCAGGATTAGGATTCAGGTATTAATTCAGGTCCCCAGTCCTGTGCTCAGAGAGCCATGGCATGCACTTCTGTGCAGCAAAACAGTTCTTCTGCCTAAAAAATGTCCTCAGAATTACAGTCAGAGATTGTAAGAAATCAAAGGGATCATCTGGATTTATTTCAGCAGCAGCCAGCACATGTAAAATCTCTTAAGTTCACACTCTTATGCTTCTATGTAAAGGAATTTAAACCACATTTTTACCCAGAGAAAAAAACCCAAACAAACCTAAACAATAGCTATTATTTTAATGAATAGCTATTAATTAATAGCTAATAAAATATCATTAGCAGTATTCCCAAGTTGCTTTGCAGACCTGTCATTTGTCTACACAGAGCTCAAAAAAAGCTTTATAAATTTAGGATAGCAGATCAAGATTTCATGAAGCTCCTTATGTTCATATCTTCTTTCTTGCCACCTCAGTAATACAGTAAGCATTACCAGAAAGACTAAGAAGGTCAGAACAGCTAAGAGGCAGGAGAGAAAATGGGAATCTTGTTATTTACAACTTCCTGCAAATTTTAACTGCAGAAACCTGAGTTTCAAATTAATTCATAAACAAAAACCCTATTGAATTTTAGCAGTGGAGGAATGCATTCATTCTCTCTCCTGCCACATGAATTTTTGCAGAGCTCAACAAGATGCAGAATAATCCCAGCTTGTGGGACTGTTTAGGTTTTTAAGAGATGTCGTCCTGAAATAATTTGAATTTTACAGCTTTTGTGGTTGTATCTTGAATTGACCTTGATACCAAGTCACTAAAACAAGTATTTTGTGATCTGTTTTTCATCACTAATTTCATTCTCCAAACTGAAGATGGATGTTCATTTTTAAAAGCTTGGATTTGTGATTTTAAAAAACAAAAATTAATCACACTACACAAGAGTGTCTGTGTGTTCCTTCCAGTTTTGAAATCAACAGTGGTTTCCTCATCAACTCCAGATTGGCACTGCAGTGCTTAACAGCAGTCGGCTGGGGAGTGCTCAAGGAGTGCAAAAGCAGGCAAGCCCCTGAGAAACAAGGGCATGCTTGTTTTATGAGAAATCAGCTAATAATTTTCCAGTACAGATGTCCTGCTTTACTTTCAGTTTGGTGAAGACTGGGATAACAAATGACAGCTTACATGCCTCTGAGATAGGACTTTCATGGAAGAAAGGGCTCCCTTGTCTGCATGTGCAGGAGGGCACAAGAGTGGTAGCCTTTGCACCAGCAAAGCCTAATGCAGCACACGCTAATGCAGAATGAAGGGAGAAGCTCTGCTGTTGCATAGCTCTTCCTGTTCAGTGACTAATTCTATCACCGTACAATTGCTAATCCTGCCTTATAAAAGTGTATTTTTAAGGCTGTAGTGCAAACCATTGAGGTAATGAGATTACTGGTATATTTTCTAGGGAAAACCATAGACTTTACTGCTCGGAAAACATCTTTTGCTATGTCGTATTGTCACTTAGACTATTACAAAAATGTCTGCAATTAATACTACTCTTCTTTCATGTTCATCATTTGCAAACTTGGTAGTAGAATGTTTTTATATTTGCTTAATGATATACTCATAAACATCAATACTGCATATTTTCTTACATATTTTTCTTGAGATGCTATCTCCTCAGTTTTTATTGCCATCTTAATTTTGTAGAAGTCTGCCAGACTCCTACTTTCTCTTTTAACCCTCCTTAGCTTTTACTGTAATTCTCAAATTTTGCATACACTAATTTCTAATTACTTGCTACATGGCCTAAGGACCCACAGGAGTTCCCAGTTCCCACTTTGCAATCACTAAGCTGTTGCTCAATCCAAGTCTCAGTAACACCCCTGATTTTTCTGTGCATTTCATGCAACACAGTTCTGAATTTGCTCCATAGGCACAATACCCCTTCTGATTCCAAGCAAAAAAAGAGTTTCTATAGGTTCACTCCCAGGTTGCTGTATTTTTAACTCAAATAAATCCTCTCCTATAACTTAGTGAAACAGATTATGATCCCCAGAAAGGGCTATTTGCCATCCATCTTCCAGAACAGGTAACTGTTTCATTACAAAAAGTTTATGGAAAAAAGATAAGTTCAAAAGACAAAAAAGAGTAAAAGCAAGAGAGATGTGATGGTTTTAAAGAGGCAGAACCTTAAAATAGTCTTGGTTCTCTTTGAAGCACCATATGCTTTCAAAAGCATAAAAATTGCACTCATCTGCACCCCCCTTCCCAGTGGGCATCCTTAAGCTCCCCCTAGATTTATGAAATATTAGTGTGTTTGTCATATTAGTTTTGGTAAAGGAGTAACTTTAACACCAAACAATGCTGAATGCCCTACATTACTAATGATGCCTCTGAAGACTGAGAACCTGTACCACACCTGCTTTTTTCCACAGCTCTGTAGCTTTTAATTGTCTTCTCTTGCTTCCAAGTTGTGTAAGGGCAGTGGTGGCTCCGGGCAGCATTACAGAGTGCGTAACTGATACATTATCAGTGTATATGACACCATAGGTAAACACTGCTTCTTTCTGAATGTGTTCGTGTCCATTCTAGGTGTTCTGAAAAAAACCTCAGAAAATATCTGAAATCAGTTTTTAAAAATTCAAAATGAAGTTTAATTTAAGAAGACTATTCTCAAATAAAATTTATATACATTGTATTTACAATTTTGCCGCTGACAACATCATGTTTACATATAATGACCTGCATTAGTTACACTGAAATGGGCTCCACTCAGCCTCTAGACTGAAACCACTGCCAGTGCTAGTGTGGATGTCAGATGCTCACCAAAGCTGCTCTGTCGCTCCCCAGTTAGGCACTGGAGAGAAAACAAAAGGAAAGGCTCATGGGTTGAGATAAGGATGGAGAGAGTTTAGTCACCAGTTACTGTCATGGACAAAACAGACTCAACTTGGGGAAATCAATTAATTACCAACCAAATTAAGAGTCTCATATACTTCAAAATGTTGCAATTTGGGGTTTTTTGCTTTCTCTGACATGCTCAGGAAATTGCAATGTGTAACACAATAAAACTGCTGTCAGCCTTTGATTTAATAGAATCAGCAACCATTTGCTCTTCTGATCAAGTAACTTGCATAGCATGGGCAGTTCCATCAGACAAACACATTTGATATCTTTTGTGGTCGTAATCTAGACTAACTCTAAACCTATTGGGAATTAACTTGAAGATGTTGCAAAATGTTTTTTGATTCATTCTGGAAAACACAGACCTGAGATAGCTTCTGAGGAAAGCAAAGAATGGTAATAATCCCTATGGACAGTAAAGCCTTCCAGAACTCAAGCAGGAGAGGTAAATATTTGATGGAATGAATGGAAACTGATCTGCACAAAAGTGGGTTTGTGCCCTTTTTACTGTCTTGTGGAAACTGATTCTGTCAGTTCCTTTGTGGGCTACTTAGCTCTTCTTTTGCCTGCTGAGGAAGAAGGTGCAGAACTTCTATAAATGTTTCTTCATTAATTTAGGCCTAAACATTTTTGTTGTTTGTTTATTTTTAAACAACTACTCTATTGCTGAATGGCCTCATGTTTCAATTTTTGTTTCCACTAAATGTACAGCCAGATGAGGACTGGGTGTGGGGGGTGTGACTTAAATGCAGAAGCAGCAGTATCCCAAACAGCCCTGCATGTCGGGGGTCAGGCCTTTCACTCTCTCTTCAGCTTTCAGAACAAAGCAGCATTTATGAGATCACACAAAATTTCAAATATTTATGAGATCACCTAAAATTTCAAGCCAGTTTAAAACTATCATTCCTAGAGATTACTCTAGAACTAGATATTTTATTATTTTGGATTGTTACACAAACATTCCAGAGAATGTAGGTTGGTTTTCCTACTGTAGTTTCACTCTGGAATAATTGCTTTTTCTCCAATAAACTATTTGCAAATGTTCACTTTTCTCTTTGAAAATCTGGTTTTGCAGAAATACAAATTTTGGCTTTTACATTTTTCCACTGACTCCCTTCCTCTTAAGGGAACAGTTCATCCTCCTCTCTCTGCCAAAATGCGCTGATTGGTAGCAGGGCTGGGTTTTTTTAAGTGTACTTTTCTTATTACAACAACAGCTATGCAGCCAGATTTATAAAACTGTTAGGATAGTGAGACATTCATATTTTTAATGGGAAAATAAACAACCTAAGGCAGAAGTTTTATGGCTCAGCACAGTAAATAGCCAAACTTCTAATGCTTTTTTGTTATCTATCACCTTCTCATAGGGATCTATGAAAACAGGGCTTTTGGAGCCTGCTGGCAGAGATCATTCTTAGAAAATTATCATCCTGTTGTTGGTATTTCTTCACTGGGCTGACATTTCAAACATGCCATCCCATTTTCTGGAACAAGCAGACCACACCATTTTCCAAAATTAATCCAAAGAAGATGGCAAACCAAGGGAGTATTCGGTTCAAGTTCAATGTAACTGCAAAAAAAAAAAAACAGAACAAATGTATCAGGTATCATTTAAGAAGATCACAGAAATCATATGAGAATTCATATTAATTTATGTGTATTAGAAATCACACAGATTTGTTAAAAGTCTGCATTCTGAAGACATGAATGAAATTAATATGACATTCTAATTTTTCAGAAACTCAGAAGAAATCTATTTTATGTTTCAATGATTCATGAGTTGCCTCAAATTGTAACAGATGGATCTGGTGGATATAATACTGTATATACAAAGAGATAATAGTGAGATAAGAGGTACTTTTTTTTCTTCCTTTTTTTTGTTTCAATCACTTTCTAATAAAGTTTAAGGAACACAATTTTAAACTAGAGCTATTTCAGTCACGTATCTGATATAGATTAAAAAGACAACAATAATGGCTTCTGTAACATCAGCAGTCTCTCACACATATTCTATACACATAATGTAGTATATAAAATGCGAAAATGTACCTCTAATTGCCTGAGAGTTTGATATCAAGACAAACACTTTTATAAATGCAAGGCACAAAGGCGTGTAGTCGTGCTCCCAAATAACAGCTGGAATTAGCAGGAGCTTTCCGTAGGTAGACAACAGGAGTGCTTTGAGAAGTAAGATGAAGTCAGACTTTCTTTTCAGCATCTCAGGTGTCATCCACCACAAGGTAATAAAAATGCCAATGAAAAATGAAGTTTGTTCTGAAAGGAGATAAGAGGTGTTCGAAAGAGAGAACGAAATGCCAAAAATCAAGTCCAGATCTGAATGAATTTCAGTAAAATTACATGTCCCAAATGCAAAGGAGTCACTTTTTAAAAGCCACAGGGAAATACAAATGTTCTCTATCTCCTGTGTTCATTTTAATGGCCAAATATTTCTTAAACCAATTCAGTATCACGACATTCAGAATAATTCTATCACAGGATTCTATCTGTAGGATTATAATACTTGTGATTTCTGACTCCATATAGCAGAGGAAGTCAAGCATGAGAACCTCTTCACTTTCACTTTTTAGCAACAAGAGAGGGGTTTTTTTTCAACTGTCTGTTAGGCTGTAAAACAAAATCAATCATTCTTTGCAAAAGATCACCAGCAATGAACCCTTTTCATCCAGCATGAGAAAGAACACCAAGGTGAGAACACCATTGAGCTACCAGACTTTTTTTACCACCACTCCTGTGATATGCTGGCATTAATGCAGATGTCAAAGAAACTCCCACAATAATTGTAATAGATGAGTCACTACTGAAAAATCAGTTCAATATTTTTACTGACATACTATAAAAACCTACTTAAAACAACATCAGACAATAAAGGATTTAAATTAAGCTCTGAATGTGTAAGAAAAATACTAGTTTTAGTCTGCAAGTTTGATTAAAACACTATCACATCTGAAAAAGTATGAGAAAAAATGTTTTAACCAGCATAGAACAAAACCGCTCCCCTATCTTCAAGTGCAGTCTTAGAAGTATTTACTCTTTATTGTGGATGACACTAGTCTGTATTTTAGTGTATTTGTTTATAAAAACCAAACCCAAGCAGATACAGCTTTTCCCAATTGTTTACATTAATAAGGCTGTATCACCTTAATGAATAATAAACTTTGAAGTCAACAGAAGCATGGAATAAGGCTGAGCTCTACACTGATCTTCAAACTATGTCAAGAGATATCAGGCAAAGATTTCTGGATATTGCCACTTTTCGGTCTTTTCATATCTAATGCTGATCATATCAGTCTGAACTGTCATCAGGACCAAAATAGGCATTTGCATTAAATGCAGGCAAATTAGAGAATATATGTGTAATTGTGTAACCATACTGGGTTGGACATCACATCCATTCTGTATAAATTTTTTCAGTATGGGCTTGAAGTTCTTCAGTGTTTAAAGAATATATACTACAAATCACCAATCTTACCTAAAGAAGCTATGCCAAACATTCTATAAAAATCCCATTCTTTGGCATATCTGATTAAGTCATCAGGATCTGTATTTTGGCTTGAATCCTGTAGTTGCAACCACCTGAGATAAGCTTCACAGAGCAAACAAAATATGCAGAGCTTCCCATGAATCTGGTAAATGAAAGAACAATAAAAGGAGTAGTATTAAATCAGCATAAATTAAAGCATTAGCAAGAAATCAGTATTTAAAATACATTTAAACACCTTGACACAAACTCTGTAAGTGTATTATTTTTCTTTAGCATATAAGCAAAATTACTTCTGTTGAGCCACTAGTTTAGCACTTTTAACATCTGTTAACATGATAGTCAAATTACAATTACAACATGCACAAAACTGCATGAACAGTTCTGTACAGAAGAAGCTATATAACTGTGGTTAAGACCTGATCCATACCATTTAAAATTGGGAAGGCTATTCAGCTAGGAATGAAAAACCAAAATTATGCCATTGTTAGCATAGAATTATACTATCTAAAATTTCTGTTTAAGGGCAACTACTCCATTCAGCAAACTGGTTTAAGTAGCCTTGTTCCCTGGGACAATCTCCACTAGAAGAAATTGGTAGTGTAGTTATACCAAAATATTTCTTAGTCATATAAGGGAAAGGCACCAAAAATAAAGGGAGCAATATAACCAAACAAAACCATTTAAAATATCTTCTGAAGTGATGTCAAAAATTATGTTGTGAGGGCCAACAGTTAGCATATTTCCACAATATACAGTCTATAAGCCAGTGCATATATGAGGTGATTTCTGGTCTTATACAGATTAAAACAAGCCATAACAATTTCTGTGCTGGATTCTACTTTTTCCATTGAAGGCAAGTTATGCCAACTGCACATACATGCATAGGCATTGCCAGTTTAAAATTCAACTCAATTTATTTTAATAGATGAACTTTTCACAGACAGTCCTTGCAGAAGCCTCACAGGAAACATCATTACCAATCTCTAGAAACCGAATTAATTAAAAATATTTAGACAGATTTATGCTTGAAAGATGAAGCAAATGTATTTATCTACACTGCTTAAACAGAACTGGCTAAGAGGTACCAACATGAAGACACATACTTATGCTTAAAGATTTTGCTCTAGATTAGCTTCCCTCTCCTGGGAAATCAGTCCTTAGAGTAAAAATATACAATACTAAAACACTACACCTCTACACTCCAGACTGGCCAGCCCAACTATGTAATTCTGCATCAACCACAGTTCAAGTGAAAGCCACCATCTTTTGCTCTGGTTTTGAGGGCATGGTTAATTACACAGAGGGAAACTTATGAGAAATTAGTACAGTAAGTTTAACTGGCACAGTATTGCTAATTTGGTATGTTATACTCTGATTGCTCATTTGAAAAAGAATTGTTTCCAACAGAAATTCAATTTGAAAATTAATTTGCAATTAGGTCTTTCTCTTACGGTGGAATTTAGCACATCATCCTTTTAGCACCAATTACTGTGATAGGCAGGTTAGAGGTTAGGTAGAAAACTGCACAAACAGTTCTTTGCAGTTCCTTCTCTTTAACATGTAAGATGACTTTGTATTTGCTGGTACTTCAGCATCACTTCTGGGAGGACAGAAGCTGTCTGAGTAATGGTGGGAGTTTGAGATTCCATGTGTTCTATTCATGATATAACTGGTTCAGCTTGCTGAAATCTGTGGAAGTGCAGGAGATGAACAGTCTTTAAAGTTTTATAACTATTGCAACAGACTTACCAAACCTAAATATATTTTTAACAAAAAAAGCCACAAGGTAGGGACAAAGCAACTTACATTTATCTTTGTATTGAAAAGAATGTGCCTGTATGCTTGCGCTTTGCATAAAACAGCATTAATCAAGATGATAACAGGATCATACTCAATGTATTTATCCACAGATTTCTGGCAGAATTTCTGAAAATCACAAAATAAGAAGAATTAGGGGGAAAAAAAAGGAAAGGAAGAGTTTAAAAAATTTTTCTCTGATCTTAGTACAACTGGATAAATACAAATTAGCAATTCAATTATTATTAGTTTTTCTCTAATGTCATCTTCATTTTCAAAAGTGTTTTAATCCATCCAGAAAACTGCTTCTTCTCCCTTGACACTACACTTGACACACAGAATTCCCTTATAAAATAGAAAGATTTATTATTGATTTTTACAGGGTTTGGATTAAGATCGATAATTAAATGTACAGGAATGGACTTTTGTGTTCCACAGATGCCAAAAACTAAACTACTTTTCTAAGACTCAAGAAATGCATCAGTATCATGCTAAAGGTTAACTGATCATGGCTCATTTACTGCATATTTTATTTGTGTTATTTTGGGTATCTTTTAGAAAGAAAATTAATTTCTTCTATCACTTCTTAATTTTCAGAGATGCTTTATCCTCCTATCCTACCTTTTTCTTCCTTTCAAGGAGACAGTAAATGTTTTTTGCTGTTGTATTGTTCTTCCATACAGTTAAACTGTCTGTCTGTTTCAACCAGTTTTCCATCATTAAGCAAACACCAATACATTCAGATACTGATAATGTAGTTTTCACAGAGATCCACAGCCAGAGAGTCAGTTGGCACTAAACAGTGGTAGGACACTAAAACATCACTTCTCCAACACGTCTGCTGGTTCTGCTAGAGAGGTTATTTCACCCAGGCCACTGGGAACTGCTGGTCATCAATCCCCTCCAGCTTTATTGACTTACCTGCCTGGCTGATCACTCCTTGATTTGAGTTAGGGCTAATAAAAGGCTGTTCTACTGTGAGCAGGAGGGTTAAATAATCTCACAAAAGGTTCATCTAGCAGACCTAAGGAGGAAGTAACTTCTAGCAGAGAGCTGAGGAGTAGCAGAGGAGCAGCGGCCACCACTTCAGCCCAAACAAGTGCACTTGCAGAAGGGTGCTCTCCTGCAGGCCTGCTTTCTCCTGCTGCTTATCCTCCAGCCTGGCTACTTGGTTCCTCCAAGCTGTCCTCAGCTGATCTTGGTCCCCCAGGCCTTCACATTAGCTGCCATGCTGAGAACACAACAGTCACAGAAACTATCTCTATTTCAATTATGAGTGCATGGTGGTGCACTGCCAGAAGAGAAATGTCGGCACACCACTTTCTAAAATGCTGCAACAGTCAAAAATGCAGCATCATGCAGACAACACACACCTACAGACAAATGCCCAGGACAGAACATATAGGCTTCTCAATTTTCATTTTTCTGTCATACAAAGACCAACTAAGTACCACAATGCTGCTCAGTCACCCTGCAATAGGATGAGAAGGAGACTTGGAAGAAGGTAAAACCCATGGGTGGTGAAAAGAATAGTTTCATAATTGAAATAAAGCAAAATATAATAATAATAGTAATGAAATGGAAGATAATAAGAGAGAGATAACGCCCAGGAGAAACAAGAGCTGCACAATGTAATTTCTCACCACCCACTGGCCAATGCTCGTTCCATCTCTGAGCAGTGATCAGCCCCTCCTGGCCAACTCTCACAGTTCATTTACTGGGCATGACACTCTATGGGGTATGGAGTATCCCTTTAGCCAGTTTGGGTCAGCTCTCCTGGCTGTGTTTCCTCCCAGCTCCTTGTGCTCCTGCTGGCTGGCACAGCATGGGAAACTGAAAAGTCTTTGACTTGGGGTGAGCACTAATAGCAGCAACTAAAACATCCATGTGTTATCAACCTTATTCTCATTCTGAATCCAAAACACAGCACTCTACCAGCTACTAGACATAAAATTAAATCAGCCAAAACTATGACAGTGTCCAAAGTTAACACTGCCTTGCTATTTAACAGAATTATTTTTGTAGAATCTGAGAATGCAGAATTTCACCAGCAAATTGACTCAGAAGTCCAACATCAATGTCAAGAAAAACATCTGAACAAATGCATAAACTGAACACAGGGTCTAGGGGACGCTGCAACCTCTAATCAGTGTTTGGTCCAGCTTAAGGAAAAACTCAACTCATTTCAATAGACTTATTGCACTGTGTATGACAGTACACAAGTTAAAGATAATGAATTAAAAAACTCCCTCAATAACCAGGAGTTTGATAAGTCTAAAAATAAAGTGAATTAGATGGAAAAAGAACATAACACAAGACCACAGTTATAAGATTTAATAGAGTGAAAGAGAAATTGCTACTTTAATTAGAGGCAGTGTCTTGCTGAATTTCTTTCTACTGGGAAATCATAAACATATTCTTATAGGTAGTAGTTTGCATATTTCACATCTCTGGGTTGATGTAGCATTGGACAAGTGCAATTTTTTTAGTAGGTTTATTCACACAAGCACTGGGCAAAGTAAGATTATTCAACACAAGGGATGTCATAAAGGTTAGATGAAGAGTATCTTACATAAACCCAGTTTCATTATGCTCTCAAATTCTCCTACAACAGAACATTTTCTGACCAGGACCAAAATTCTTTCTGAGTAAAGAATGGTATTTTCAATCGGAATATCCCAATCAAACACTGATCAAAAAATTTGCATTAAGAGGTATTGAAAAATTTTCACTGACAGCTGACATGATTTTTAGACAATGAAAATTTATCAGACCAACCATCCAGGCAAAACCAACAGTTCAGAATTGTACTGCAGATATATATGGAGACTGCTGCAAATGAATACAGAAATAGTGGTGTCCTCTGCCCCACAGCTTCTGGCAGTCAAATACCAAACCTTCTCTGCAGCTGTGAAAATTATGTTGAATTTAGTATTTCTGTCTTCTAGAGCTATATGAGAGCCCTATTCTTAATATAATTTATATTCCTAAGATACTTTATTTCTGAGTCTCTGTTGCAAGAAGGAAAAATCCTCTGTGCTTACCCAGTAACCTAGCAAGTGTGAGTTCACCCAGGGATTTGTGAGACCTACAAACTACCTTTGCTGCAAAAGACTTGTGTGTGCACTGCTACGGACTAATTGGATGATGGCTGCTGTTCCATTAGTATACTACAGAACTAATATGTCCTCTAGGAAGAATTTTTTCCATACCTGGCTATTTCATTATTTTGTCCAGCTATACAACTAAAACATCTAACACCAACCTCAAATGCCTAGGAAGGAAACCTGTGAGTAAAGCCTATCTTCAGCAAAATCAGTGCAAGCAAGGACTGATGCAGTTTAAGTACACATACGTTTCACTAGATAGTTTCAGCTAGTTAAAGGGATGGAACTTTGGGGACACTGATAATCACTAACACTTTGAGAGAAGATTGGTATGAGCAGCTCAGCTATGGAGAACTGCTTGCACACTTAAGATTTTAGGCAATTTAACTACAATCCTGGTGCCCACGTCTAGTTCCCCACTGCTGTTCTGCACAGCTCTAGTCAGTGGCCTGGGCAGCATGAGTGAAGAAGGCACATCTTTAATATACCTGAGCTTTTTCATCTTCTTTGGACTTTCTCAAAGATGTGCCTCAGTTATCACAAAAGCAGGAGAAAGAGGTAACTGGATTTCTCTACACTTTTAGCCATTTTTCAACTTGTGCCTTAAATATGTAATTGGCATCAGAAATAAGTAACTGGTATTTTTTCTTGAAAAAATAGACACTACTTTGCTTAACACGTACTTTCAGATTGTGTTGCAGAAGAAAAAAGTCAAGCTTCACACCATAAATTCTATTTACACATCTTCTTCTGATTTGGTAAATTTAAAGAACATTATGAGGGTTTGATAGTGACATACAAAAATCCAACAGATACTGTGCTCCCCTAAAAAAGGATAAGTTAAAAGTATATCAATATTCTAGCAAATTTAAATGGCTATTACTTTAAGAACTGTTTGACTAATCAAATATTTAGGAAGATTTGACTATACTTGTTGTTCAAAAAAATTCTTCCACTTTCATAACTTAGAAGTTTGCTTAGTTATCTTAAAAAAATTAAAACCAATTAGCAAAGGCAAATTAAAGAAAAAAGAAAACTTCAAAGGCAAGTACAACCATCTTCTTCATAGTGTAGTATATGAGATTCTTTTTGATCAAAGCAATCTAAAACATTTAAGGAAAGTAACATACATTTTAGAGTCTCAGTTGTATTAAATATGACCAAAAAAAAAAAAAAAGTACTGATATGTTAATTCAAACTTCATGTTTATCAGCCTTTTATAAATCACTACTCAAAAGACATAACTCTTGCTTTGTTCATCAAAGATACTCAATTTGGAAACAGTGTTCACAATGTGTGCCCAATACAATACGGTATACAATTATTTGAGAAAACACCTTCTGTCCCTGCAGGATAAAGTTTCTCAAGTATATAAACACGACTTTTTTTGGATTCATCTCTCTAATTTAAAAAAAAAAATATTTTGGGAAAATAAAAAAAAAATGATTTTGTGGAAAGTAAAAGAACACTTGAGGAGGAAGCCATAGGACATGACAGAAAGTAAAAATACACACTGAAGAATAAAGCTTCATCCTGATTTAAAACTACCATGAAAACCACATCAGGAATACATTTGCAAATCTCTGGGCATTAGAAATATCAACGAAACAGTCTTATTATAGTATACCTTTCTCCAGGGTTTGGCAAAATTAAGATACAATTTTTTGCTGGACTACACATACAGCAAATTGTAACAACATTTACATAGCTTCCACATGAACAGGGGTCCATTTGCATAGGTTCTTAGGCAAATTAAAGGCTCTTGTGAGAGTGCTCTTAGTCCCAATTGCACCCTTAAATAATAAAACACATTAGCTGTGCTGCTTTCAGAAATGGATTCTTTATTAGGGATGGAGCCACGTGTCACAGTAGACTGAAAAACAAAACAGTCCAGTTTCAGATGCATTCAGTTTCAGAAAACAAATTTTAAAAATTGTTTTTCCAGTAGTGAGTTGGCCTGTAAATAGAGTTACATAAAATTAGCGTATGTTATTTTCCAGGATGACCTTTGTACTCTTGACAGATTCTGTACCATACCACATAAATGCTTTGCATTCAAAGCAAGGTCTCTCTGCCTTGCTAAAAAAAAAAAAAAAAAAGCTTTTCAATTATTTTTTAATTGCAGAAAAGCTAAATGAAGTGTGAGCTGCTCAGGCAATTTGGCTTTCTTATTACAAAACACAAGGTGTTTGTAAGGTGACTGTGCTCTATATATTGCAGTAAGTAATTTCTTTTCCTTTATTATGGTCTGGAGCATTTTTAACATTTTATTTTTAAACATAACAACATATATGAAATTAAAAACCAAATTTTAAAAACGTTTGCATGCTTTTCCTTCTACTTCTGAATAAGCAAAGTTTGCTAATTTCTTTCTGTATTCATTGCACTTTGCAGAGTTTATTTCAGGTTAGCCAAACGTGTTCCCACCCCACGCCCCAGAATTATTACTGTAGTAGCAGTGTTATTTGAACAGTATTTTTTTCCTTACTGTTCTTAATGGTTGGTTTGTAATATATTCAGTGAAGATTTGCTGTATTATTTACGGATCAAGTAAATTTTAAGGGTCTCAAAATAATTACCAAAAACCTTCTCTAGAAGGAGCCACCTAGGCTTACTTTCACCATCACCTGTCTCTGGGAATAGGGAACACATCAGTACATCCACAACTTAGGACTAAACCCAGACCCAGGAGATGCAAAGTGAGTGTCAAATGTCACCTCCACTGGAGGCAATCCTAACATGCCCACAGATTCCACACCCTCCCCTGTCACTCCTCAGTTTTCAAACTAAGCAAAAACCATATTGAAGAGGTCCAACTGTCTCTTGTAACGCTACTTCCACAGCTAAGTATATGCAGGATGAGAAAATGGTTCATCCACTAAATGTGAATCTCCAGCAAGAAGGAATGTGCAATGCCAGAGGTCTGGGCTAGGCTTCAGCTGAAAATGGTCTTAATTAAACAAAACAGATTCAAAAAGAACTTGAGGAATTTATGGCACTTAGCCACCTTGCACAGTTATTAAGAAAAGCATGACCTTTCCAACCCAAGCGTACTGTATGGACTTCTATGTTTTATAGAAGAAAGTTCCTTTAGTTCCTTCAGCATCCATTGCAAATTTATTCCCAGAGTGGATAATAACATTTGTGAGGTCTTTAATGCTTGCCCACATTAAAATTGCAATATGGAGTTCAAAGAAACTTTAAATTATATTAAGAGTAACTAAACTGAAGCAACATTAGGCTGAATTTCCAAAACTGTGCTCTAATATTGTGGGCTGGAAACACATGTTCCTTAATGGAAGCTTTTAGTATTTGCCTCTGGAAAAAATTAATTCTTTTCTTCAACAAATTAATAACAGAATACAAAATCATGGTATTTTGCTTATGCATTCAAATTTAAATCTTCCACCTCAAAATCACATCCAGATGAGGTTAAACACATCCTAAAATAAATGTAGGGCTAGACAGAAGTTGCTGCTGGGAGAACTTAGCTTCTTCAACCTTGAGATACTGTTCCAAAAAGTGCTAAATGACAGGGTTGTCCTGAGAATGGCAAAGACCTTTTAGATGCAGATTTCTTAAGGTATCAAGGATAATTTTAAAATAGTATTGGGGAAAGTCTGTAGGTCAGTATGAAACAGTGATGATCCTGACAATGTTCTGCTTGTTCCCAGTTTTCTGGGGCCCTCTGTTTTACTTACCATATGTAACAAATGTTGGGGTTGTCTGTTTTTTTTTTCCTTAAGGTGTCAGTATTTCCAGGTACTACTTGAAAATGGGAATGAAACATAAGTGCTTTTTAACAAAAAAAATATCTAGATGATGCCCATTGGCCTCACTTTGAGTATCAATATACAATCTTTCTATGAATTTTTCACTTCTTCTCTCTTAATGCTACAGGGAGTACTCAATGCTCTCACTCCACGAAGACAACTGAAAAATGTTCTCAGGCTGAGTGATCACACTTTCTAATCTCACCTCAGACCTTCAATTTTTCTTAAATACCTTCAGCTTTTCTTAAGTTTTTAGAGGCCTACACTCTAAGTTTTATACATAACTGATATAAATGATGTTTTGCACTGATAAGTGGGGTCTTCATATATTAAGTGAAGACTTCTAAGCTATCATTATTTTCATGTTTGATCATCAAGAAGATTCATAACATTGACACACTCATATCACTACTCATGAAAGTCTATGAAGGGTATCAAAGGACATTCAGTACTTGACTATTTTTCATTGTCAGCAGCATGATGATTAACGACTTTCCAGGTCTCTGGCCAGAGCACAGCTTTGTCTGCATGGAATAGAATGCCTGTAGAGGGTTGGTACAGTGACAAAACTATCCTTGCAAATTAAAAAGTAAACCAAGCATTGCTCTATTGGAAACCATGGGGCCTTGATAGCTGGAGACATGAGTAGGGCTTTCGTGCCATACAGAGATAAACCCAAAGTCACATCAGTTCAACTGAAAGAATCTTTTGATCTTGACAATCTTTCAACATTCTCATCTCCACTTTATGTGCCGTGAGCTAACATGTCTCCAGCTCTCAGCACTGCCTGGGTGGCCAGAAACTGAGGGGAAGTTTTGTGACAATACGACATGTGCCACATAAGAGCAACTAGAACTGAAACTGAACCATGATGACTCACAACATAGCCAGAGGAAACAGACTGGTACGAGTCAGTGAAAAATGGTACAGATGTGGGGCTGCATGGAGAAAGGTGGACAGAATTCCAAATTGCTAGGAATGTGTGATTCTTTGCTCTTCCTTTTACTCAGTTCTTTACTCTTTTTATATGAGTTTAGCATTTGTGATGCATACAGCAACTGGGACTTAAGTCTTTGATTCTACGTGGATTCTACAAGTCCAACAGACCAGGATCTTTAGTCCTCAAATGGTTAAATGCCAAGGGGAATGAGTGCCATCTATTGGCTCCCAGGTTGCCTTAAATCTGTTTATTAGCACCAGATTAATAAGCAAGAGGAAGCTGTAGACTTCAATGAGGTCTCCCCTCAGCCTCCCCTTCTCCTGGCTGGATATGCCAAGTTACCTCAGCTGCTCCTCATACGGCTTCCTCTCTACATCCTTCATCAGCTCTGTAGTCCTCCTTTAGATGCTCTCCAATAGCTTTACATCTTTCTTACTCTGCTTTGCCCAGAACTGCCCCCAGCAGTCAAGGTGAAGCTGCCCCAGTGCAGAGCAGAGCAGGACAATCCCCTCCCTTGCCTGGCTGGTGATGCTGTGCCTGATGCTCCGCAGGACAGGGTTGGCCCTCCTGGCTACCAGGGCACTGCTGGCTCATGTTCAACTTTCATGTTCAACTTTTGACCAGGACCCACATCCCTCTAAATAATCATCATTCATACCCTGACATTTAGGTCCAGTGGCACGAGAGCTGTGTTCAACCATGGAGCCACGCTCAGATCTGCCCTTCAGCAAGAGCCAGGCCGAGCACACACAGCAGCAGACGCACTGCAGTGCCCTGCACAGAAGCAAGAAGCATGCAGGCCACTTAGGACAGCTCCACCACACAGATGCACTCAAGGAACAGGAGGAAATTACAATGGGAAGCAGAGCAGACAGAAAACCTGCAGAATCACAGAATGGGTTAGGTTGGAAGGGACCACAGAGGGTCATCTGGTCCAAGCTCCCTGCTCAAGCAGAGCCATCCTAGAGCACACGACACAGGGTTGTGTCCAGATGGTTCTTGAACATCTCCAGTGAGGGAAACTCCACAACCTCTCTGGACAATCTGTTCCAGTGCTTGGTCACCTGCCCATTGAAGAAGTTCTTTCTCATATTCAGGTGGAACTTCCTGTGCATCAGTTTCTGCCTGTTGCCTCTCGTCCTATTGCTTGGCATCACCGAGAAGAGCCTGGCTCCATCCTCATGACACCCTCCCTATTTATATATATTGATGAGTCTCCCTCTCAGTCGTCTCTTCTCGAGGCTAAACAGGCCCAACTCTCTCAGCCTTTCCTCATAAAACACCTGGATTCGGGAAAGCGGCCACAACGCGCGGGAATGGCCGGAGCCCGGCAGCAGGGGGCGCTCCAAGGGGCTCAGGCGCCCGCGTGCCACCGGGCCCACCACCACGTGCCGCGCGCCGCCGCCGCCGCCTGCTGACGTCAGAGCTTCCCACGTGCATTCCTGGCCTCTCCCACCCACTGCTCGCCGCCCCGACTTACACATATGGAGATACGGAGCACCCCGCGCTGGTAGTCCCGGTAAAGCTCCGTCGCTTCCCCGTTGCACTCGATACAGCGGTAGGCGCCAAGCGCCGCCATGGCGCGCGGGAGCACGCCCAGCCCTGTCAGCGCTTCCACACCGCCTCCTCGTTTCCGCGTTCGGGAGAGCAGCTGAGCCAGACCGCGCCGTGGTGCATCCCGGGAGTTGTGGTTTTCCTGCTGCTGCCATACGCCCGACTGCGCCAGTAGGGAACTCCGTGGCCCAGGGGGCAGTGCGACGGCGGCCCCGTGGGAGGGGCGGCGGGGGCATCCCATGTTCCCGGCCGAGGAAGCGCACATGCGCGCCGTGAAGATGGCACCTGCCGGCGCGTGGGCATGCCGTCCGTGGGCATGCCGTCCGTGGGCATGCCGTCCGTGGGCATGCCGTCCGTGGGTGCCGCTGGCCGTGCTGGCCCTGCTGGCCCGCGCCGCGCTCGCCCTCACCGAGCGCTACCAGGCGCTGTCCCTGTTCCAGCAGGAGCGGCACCGGCAGCGCCACGGCCCGGCGGGGGAGTGGGCGGAGCAGTACTCAGCCGAGTGCGGTGAGTCACGGGCGTGGCTGCGGTGACCATCCGCACCCCGGGGCGGTGGTGCCGAGGTCGCTGGAGCGGCGGGCGGGGGCGGCGGTGCTGGTGGTGGGCTCGGGGCGGTGTGGGGTGCCGGCGGCCCCTCGGCCGTGGGCACCGCTGCCGCTCGGCTGACTCCTAGCGAGGCTGCTGGCGGGTGAGCTGCAGCGCCGAGCCCGCCGTGCCGGTGTGTGCCGCGGAGCCACAGAGGCTGTGGCAGCGAGCCGAGGAAAAACTCACCCCTGGGACGGGCGAACCTTAGGTACCACACGGGAGGATCCCTGCTGCCCTACTCACCTCCCGAGCCCAGCAGCTGGACTCTGTCTGCTTCTTAATTCCTGCGCTCAGTAGTATGGGGATATGCCAGCACTCCGTGCTTATATTGCAGTGTTTCTCAGTACAAGGAGCTGCTGGAGAGGGTCCAGGGGTCTGGAACTTCTCTCACGAAGAGAGACTGTGGGAGCTGGGCCTCTTTAGTCTAAAGAAAAGAAGACTGAGAGGGAATCTCATTAGGGTACCTAAATATCTCAAAGGCAGGTGTCAAGAGTATGGTGCCAGACTTTATTGATGCCCAGAGACACATGAGGAGCAATGGCCACAAACTCAAATATGATAAATTCCACTTCAACTTGAGGAAGAACCACTTTGTATGAAGGTATCAGAGCACTTAGAACAGGCTGCCCAGGGAGCTTGTGGAATTTCCCTATCTGGAGACATTCAAAACCCACCTGGATGTGTTCTTGTGTCACCTGCTCAAGGTGACTCTGCAGGAAGGTTGGACTGGATGATCTTCATAGGTCTCTTCCAACCATATCAGTTCCATGTTTCAGTGAGTGAGATGCAGCTTGATTTAATTTCAGCCACAGTTACATGTACTTTACTGGTGAACTGGATGCTTCTCTTTATGAGTGCCAAGTTTGGGTAGCAGATTTTCTGCTATTTTTCAGGTTAATTGGTGTCTTGTAATACAGGCATAGTTAAAACTATTTTTATCTGCTTGGATATCTTTTGCGTCTGGATCATGTGGCTTAACGTGTTATGATTGTTGATCTTGAGCATGGTGTGAGTGGGCCATACAAAAATGCCAGTCTGAATCACAGTGTACATATAATACAGATGAAGAGAAAGGTCTGTCAATTGCTTGGAATGTGATACTAAATTATGTATAAGAGAATAACCAGTGATGTGTCATGACATCTTAACTGTCAGCGTGGTTTTGTGATTTTTTTTCTGCCCTTTATTTCATAAAGCCTGTGCTCGTATTGACAATTCCCGTGGTCCCTAACAACTAATATAAAACTAGTATAATCCACTTAAATAATAGACATTGTGGAAATAACTTCTTATGAGTTTTCTGCACCTCGGTTTTTACTTTCTGCCCTCCCTCGTGTATGTACTTTTATCTTCACATTATAAAGTTCTTTGGTTGGTTTTTATCACCTTTTTGTGTGTGTGTGACTACAGTGGCTGAGAACCATAGTACATAAACATGAAATCAGATCGTGAAAGTTATCTCAGGTAACTGTTGCTACAAGCTATTCAAGCTTAAGCATAAAACAAGGAGACTTTCACCCAGTGTTGAGATAAAAATCTGTATACCCTACAAGTTAATAAATGGCAAAGCACTTGATTACATCTGTTACTAGACCAGATATAAATGATTGACTCAAGGTACTCCTTCAGAGGTGGAATTGGAAGATTAGATTTTGATTTAATGGTGGATGTTTTAAAGAAACCAGTGTAACTAGGATTGATACAAATAATTCTGCTTGAATCATCAGGTATCTCAGGTACCTTGCATTCACTGGTGGTAAGATAGGCCTGACTTACAGAACAACATACTTAACTTCAAATAGCTGTATACCAATTCACTCCTTGCTGTTTAAGTGTTAGGACTAAATGAATTTGCAATTGAAAAAATCCCTTTAGCTCTCGGTCTTTGTTTTAGCACAACTTGCACAGAAGCTGAGATTTTTTTTGGTCTCAAATAGTTTTCCCTGTAGGCTACTACAAGGTCCAAAGTACTTTATCTGGTTCGTGTTTCTGAAAATGAAGAAAACTTCATTTTCATGAAGTTGTTAGTGTAGTTCAGTTTTGATTGTGTCTGACTTGAAGACAAAGGCAGATCCATTTCTCCATATGAATAAAGCAGTATTTTTGCCCCAAGAACTGCAAGATTTGAGGAGGCTTTTCTCTGCTGTAGCTTGTATCAAGCTTGTGGCTTGGCTGTCTTATTCCCTACCACCTTACAAGAAATTCTTTCACTAAATCATTGCTGTTGTGACGAAAATTATTCCAGAGGTAGGCCATGTCTGCACCTCTTTGTTTTGATGTCTGAAGTGAAAGTTTCTTGTTGAGTCTGCAGCCAAAACTCTTAAGTTACTGAATCACAAGCACCAACAGGAAGAAGTAATGTGTTAATAACGCTGGCATAGCACAGGAGCGTTTGACCAATGTGAAGAACAAAGGGCAGTGATGAAACCTCATGCTGGCAGCACTCTTTTTGGAAACTATGAGTGGTTTGCTGCTGTTCTCACAGGACTGACTTTAAACTTTGAACTTCTGCTTTTTACCACCCTTGCTTTTGTTGTAAAACTTCTCCCACTGGTTATAATTTATGGCTCAACGTAGATCCAGGTTCCTATTTATAGGGAATGATTTTAGATGCTGCTTTGACTTCTCTTTAGAAGAAGACTGTTTCTTTTTGGTTTTTTTAGCTCTGTGCTTGAGAGATAGGGAATTAATTAACTGCAATCCTTAAGAAGTCAAAATATAAGAGCAAACCCTGCCCCCCAGCCTTTCAAACTTAGCAGCAAGTTTAGATTTACAAAATCAAGTGAGATGATAAAATTTGGTATTTGTGACATGGTTTCAAGGAGATAATGCTGTATATTTGCTTTTTCTTGTTTATTCTTGAAACATTTAAAGATTATAGAAGCTTTAGTTCCAAAGATTCGAAAGTTAACAATTCTATTGGAATAGCAATTGAAAGCATCATGTAGGGAAAGTAGTGGTTTTGTAGTCTATCAATCTGAGAGGGTGTTGTTGATTATTGTTATTACTTCTTTATTTGTTTGGTATCTTAACCTTTTTCTCTGCTATGCCAACAAGCTGTTTGACTATTAGGAGAAATGAATCAGTCTTACGCTTTTTGAAATGGCATTCTTAGTAGATTACCTTTGTATATCTTCGGTCAATTACAGTTCATTATTCTGGCTGCTTTTTACAGTCTTTATACATCTGCAGCTTTTCTGCAGCTTTTCCCCTACCTCTTTATGGTCCATTCCATTTATTTCCCTCTCTGGGATTGGAATGAAAATTTTATATGTTACTTTTTGGGTGAGAGAATGGAATCATAATGCTGAAAGAGGACATGCCTACCCCAAGCTCTTGTTATTTGCTTCCAGCTTCCTCCTTTTTCACCTCTGCCCCATTTTTTTAGCACCTCTTTTTATTAATCTATTTCTAACCATAAGCATAAGTAGGGATAAAACTAATTATATAAAGCTTTTATGTCAGCTGTTACTTCCCTGGCTGTGCAGATGTAGTGCTATGGGCAGAAAGCGCTTCATGAAAGTTCTGCCCTATGGGATGCCCAGTGGGGAAAGTGTTCAGCCAAACATGAAGAAATGTGAGGCGTGGTAATAGAGCATATATGTAACTCTATGAGTTCCTGAAAGTATTTTCTCTCTCTTCTCCCAGATTCATCATTTTTGCACTTCCATGAATCAGATTGTGACATAGGAGGATCATCATCTTGTGAATCTATACTTTCCTTGAATACAGAAAAAATTCTGGTATGTTATCAAGAATATAACGTACAAAATAATTTTACTAGATTGTTGAAGTTACAGATCACTACAGCTGCATAACCAGTTAGAATGAAGTTCAGGGAAATAAATGCAAATAGATCTATTAATCAATAGGCATAGCTGCTCAAAAGGCTTAAATAAGAATAAACTCAAGTTGCTTATAAAAGTATTACTTTGTAGTAATCTGTCATGAGTCTTTAGGGCTGTCAACTAATTGAATCAGATGTCACTGAGAGCTAACTTTCACCTCAGTTAATCAACCAATTAATTTTTTGTTTTGGGAGTGCAGGAGCTATGCCTGAAAAAGGGGGAGATGCAGTAGTTTCTACCCAGATTGACTTCCTGGGGTTTACTACAAAACATGTGTAAAAGTAAGAGTAATGACTTCTAGTCTCTACAGAAGTAACATTGTGCAAAGATGAGAGAGACTTCAGACCACGTTTCACCAAATGTGATACTGACCTGGCATGTGAAGAATATTCTAACAAAAGAAGAGTATTTTTTGGTAGAGAGACCTCAAGAGGATTAAACACTTCAGACCGTGTTTCACCAAATGTGATACTGACCTGGCATGTGAAGAATATTCTAACAAAAGAAGAGTATTTTTTGGTAGAGAGACCTCAAGAGGATTAAAGAAGATTATTTTGGAATTTGGGTTTTCTTGCAACACTACTCTTAGCCTCTTAGAACAAGGATTTGATGTTACATCTTCAGTCCAGTAGAGTACAGGTGTTGAAAATCTTCAAATGATTTCCATGTGAATAAACAAAGTAGCTTTGGCAAATTTTTAGGAATTATTGGCAATGAGGGAATGTGTAAGCAATATTATGACTGGAAGCAAGTTCTCCAAAGGTGGCACTTGGAATTAAAACTACTGTACTGCAAATCCACTAAGCCAATTATTTAACTTGAATATTCTCCTTAGACTTCATCATATATTATTCAGAAGATCTTTCTAGTCTAGTCCAACAGTACAAGCAATTCTTTCTAACACAGTGAAATGTATATTTGTTGGTAAGAAATTTCCCTGTTAAAAAAACCCAAACTGGTTGTGTTAAAGAGAGCAAGAATTCAACCTGTTAGGATATGGTGCTATGATGAAAATTCTCCTGTTTCTTGAAGACAGAGTGACTGACATTTTTTTGTGTGTAGAGTTGCAGGATGTTTAACCTGTGCCTGAATTCAGAGTTTGTTGAGAAAGTGTGAGAAAGTGAGAAACCACTTTTTCTGCCACCCCAATGGTTCTGTTACTCTGTAATGACAAAATAGATGAGCTAGTGGTACTTCTCTTGCTGTCACATGCAGCTCAGTAATCCGTAGGAAATTATCCTAATGTATTGTGAGATTCTTCTGCTTGGGGCTTATTTTCCAATATCAGTGTGGAATCTTGCTATATCTTATCTTTGTCTGCAGACAAAGATGTGTAGATATGTTTTTGTAAATCCACCAAGGAAGAGGTTGTCCTTCAGTAAAAAAGTTGTGCTGTTTTTCCTAATATTAAAATGATTATAGAAGAATAATGTTTTGCAGTGTTAAGTGTTAAAGGTCATTACATGAAGGCCATTGGTGATATAAAAATGTTGTGTTTGTAAATGCATATGGATTGCAATGTAGATTTAGTTTTCTTACTGTTATATCTGTTGAACCCTGCTCATTTTTGTGCTGTTTTATTAATGTTTTTTTCTCTATAAGGGAAATAACTGCCACACTCTGTCACTGTAGCGGTGCAGATATAGGTGGAGTAACATTTTTCACTGTTATGGTATAATGCAGAGCTCATACATTAACTTTTTATTGCAGTAAAAAATAAAAAGTTTGTAAAATCTGTTTGCTAATTATTCATGCTTTCCAAAATACTCAAGTTCCTAGAGCAGACCAAATGTTCTTCTCATCATTAGACACACAGGGCAATAATTGTGCAATTGGAATTTGACCATTTAACTTTTGCACTTTGTAGATAAACTAAATGTCTGTGTTGTGGACACGATTAATGTGACTACTTTTGATTGGACAGGTAAAACAACCTTAAAGGAGCGCAGTAGTGGAAATAAGCTGTTTAGTTGAATTGAAAGAAGATAACTGAATGGAGAGAGATGTTATTTTCCCCCCTTCTTGTTTCCTAAAACAGTTCGAAAGACCTATTGATTTAAATGAACATTTTGTATTTTTCTAACATAAACTACTCTGGTAGGCTTACAGCTGTCTATGGAAAGTACTTGTGAAAGTAAACAGAGGTGAATATTTCTACATTTCTGAGGGGCTTGTCTTTGACAGTATTGGTTTCTATAGGTGCCTTATTTGGGGAACAGACATCCTAGATAAGGCTACAATTTGAACAAAGTGCAGAAATGATAGAATATCATTGTTGAAAGGACAGACTCTTTAGTATGGCATTTGGTGAAGTTTAACTTTTTTATATTGATGGAGTGATGCTCTTCTCAGTGTTTATTTTCAGTGTTTTACTCTTCCCTTTGGAGGTGACAAAGGAGTAATTATAGGGTGAACAGCATAAACTTTTTTATGAAGTAAGGTGTCTTAAAAAGACCTGAAAACTTCACCTTAAGCAAATGCAATACAGAAACATCAGTCCTTCGTAAAATCCTGACGGCGTTTTTTCTGAGGTTTAGTTATCCTTATGTTAGAGCAGAAAACAGCAGCATCTAACTGAAGAGAAGCTTTTCTCCCTGTGGAAGACTAGGAATGAACTTGGTTTCAGTTACCTTAGTTTTCACATTAGTAATCACATTAGTTTTAACTCACAATAGTTTTAACTTTGTGTTTTAAGGCATGCTCTTAAGGATTTAGGACATGGATTTTCTGTTAAATTCTGTGTTGTTGTTTGCTGAACACTTAAAAATGTATGTTTTACAGAGTCAAGCGAAGTTGCTTGCTGAGCAAAAACGATTTCCATTTGCTACTGATAATGACAACACAAATGAAGAATTGGGTAAGATATTTTATATAAGGTTTGTACAGGTGAATGATGTGCTGATTATTAGCACTAAATGTTTTGAAAATTGATGATTGAAGTGATGCATTAATTTCAAATTGATCTTAATAAGTCTGGAAATACAGCAAGTTTTCTCTGTTTGTATAAAGCAAATACTTATCTCGGTTGCTAAAAACCTTTCCTACTTTCTTCACTAGAACTCTTCACCATGTCTGCTTAAGCAGATGTTCAAAAAGAATTCTAATAAAGTCCTTTTTAATATGCTCGGCTACTTCCTGTTTCCATTTTTCTGTGATTATTGATGACTAAAACTGTTCAAATATCTAGAAAATGTTACCAATGCAATATGCTTTCTATGAAGCATAGATCTTGCATCTGTTTCCTGTCTCCACACTCCTCCCATCAAAACTTATATGCAGCAGGAAGACTTTCTGAATTATGACCTAGGCTGCTACTTGAAGTTTTTCAAAGCACACTCAGCACAAAAAAAATGGGGGCATTTCAAATAAATGAACAGGAAATACTTTAATCAAGGGACTCAAAAATGGAGTCGCACTGCTTCTTCAAACAGAGGTGTTCCGAGGCAGCAAAGAGATTGTTGAGGGTGTGTGTCAAGGAAGGCAGCAGACCATCTTTTGTATAAGAGTAAAGGGAGATTTTATTCCCCTCTAATGAACTTAAAATAATTAAAAAGTTTTTTTGGACATAGCTTCTACCTTCACAAATTTATCCAGGAAAATTTGGGGGCTTAATATTTTTTCATATTCCTAGACTACCTAGATATGTTCATAGGATCCTGCAAATACCAAACTTCTATTCAGATGAAAATATCTGATACTTCTAGTATCTGTTCTGTAGACTTGGAATGCTATGCTAGAAGGTCTCTTTTCTTGTGTTTGACATGTAGGCTGGCACCTATCTACCCACTTTAGTCCAAGGATGTTGTGGTGTGAGGAGCCTGGTTTGGTCCTTCTTGTTTGTGCATGTTGTTTTTAACCGTTCTGAGGAGAAGTTCTGAGAACACAGAATGTATGGGGCCTTCTGAAGGAATGTTGGGACTGAAATACTTTGGGTAATGGGCCATTGTTAACCATTAGATTTTTTCATAATGAAGTACTTGTAGTTTTGTAAGTATTGTAATATTAAAGATTAAAAAAATCAAAAAGATACCGTGTAAAAAGAAGCTGGTACTGTATCAGCTGCTACCTGTCAGCTACTAGCTAGAGTTTTATAGACAGTTCACAGTTCAGTTTGGCTTTTTGCCAGGTGTCTTGTAGAAATTACAGTCGTTATCAGCAAGACAACTGAGTGACAATGTAAGTCTTGGTTATCTTGCATCCTCCACATTTTTTCTGAACACTGGAATGGTTGAGTTAACTTTATGTTCCATCTTTTCTGTGTTCTGGGATTGGAACCCTAAAGATGATACTAATAACTGTATAGTCTTGAAGAAGAATGAAATGAGGAATATTCAAGAGCTCTTCATACTGTCCTTCCCCTGCCTTTTTTGGTAATTTGGTAATTATTATTACCTTTTTTGGTAATACTATGTATTTGTGCCAAGTGAAGCTTTTTATGTATTGAGGAGAAAGCTTATATTGCACACAAATATTTCCTTCTTCATAATAGAAGTGCTCTGAATATGAGACAAGCTCTGGATTAAATACACTTCTTATTTCTCTTTTATTTAACTGTTTTCCTTTTTTAATGAACTGTGCTTAGCAGCACTGCCAAAACAATGTGGCTCTGCGTGCCTGAAACACAAATGTCTGTATCCTATTAATAATACCTTTGCTTGAAATGACTTACTTGTCTCTTCTCATGTTTGAATGAATAATTAAGCTAAGAGGTGTCTCCTCCATTGCTAAATTCATTGTAAGTGGGGAAAGGTGAAATCTGCTCGTAGTTCCACTGCCAGCTGTTTGAACAAACTGCCTGGGGGAAGTTCTCTCTAACTTTCATAGCTGTGGTCTTCAAGGTACTGTGTTTTGTTGGCAGTGTAGACAGAGCTTAGTTCAGAGTTAAGAATTGCGGGAGATTAAGACATGCAAAATGAGACAATCTTGAGATATTCAGCTGTCAGAACTGAACTTCAGTCATGCAAGCAAAACTAGAGTTTTGTAATGTGGAAATTACAGGAACGTATTTCTAATAGTCTGTTTCTTTTTCAAACACTTGGCTTCTGCTTAAAAATGGGGGGATGCACAAAAACTTAAAAGTTTTTCATAATTATAACATAAGTAAAGACTCAGTTGTTGTTCAGTTTCAGTTTTATAAATAATGAAATCAGTTTAGTTGAGGTATTTTTAGGTAATTCAAATGAAGGAAAACCTTATTGTGAACTAATAAAGTTTAGCACTATGTGCACAAACAAGTGGAAGTTCCTTAATCAAATTGTCAAAAAAAGTTAGTGATAGCAAGGTGGCACTTCTAATTGAGAAAGCATCCAGGACTATTTTATTGGGATTATAGTACCTTTTCAGATCCTGAGTATTTGAGAAGCAAACATGGACCCTTTCCTGAACAACTTGTAAAAAGGAGAGAAAAAACCCACAGGCAGATCACAAAACCCCAAAACATCTCTGAAGAGCACAATATGAATTGAGTAATTAATGGATGCTAGGTAATGGCTGAGGGAATGTCATTTTGGTGGCTGTTCAGGAATCCTCTGATTATTTTAATCTTCACTGCGATGTAGGAACTTAAACATTTTATAATTTGATAGTATTTAATACTTTTTAAAAAGTTGGATTTTTTTGTTTTATTTATATTTTTAATGTTTTGTTAGCAATTGCTTACGTGTTAATTGGCAATGGCTTGTATGATGAAGCTCTACGACATTTTTCAACAATGCTGCAGGTAAGTTTTCTGCTTGGACCCCAGGAAATAACTTAATGAAAATATCCGTTGCCACATATGGCTTTTAATAAAACAAATACTAAATTAAGGATTTTTAAATGAGAGTAATTATTCTACTGTTTGTTCGTTTTCTTTTCCATCCAAACATAAGCGTACTGTTAGAACTGGGTGATCAGTATCTTGGTTATTTGGTGAGTATTTTTCTCATCTGTAGGCATAAAGTTTTATGGCACTTTGTCCAAAAAAGCACATGTGTTCAGAGCCCTGACCTCTGCAGAGCTGAAGTTTTTTAGATTGTCTGCTTGTTGTATAGGATGAGATATTTTAAAGTAGACTTTTTTGGGTGACAGCATGTTGCCAGTAACATGAGAAAAAAAGCCCTGACAGAGATAATTTATTGCTAGTGGCAAGTAACACATTGCTTTCACAATGATAAATGATTTTGTATGCTGGCTTTATCCTTTTTCAACTGTAAGAATTTGATTAGTTTAATATATAAATAAAACATAACTAATACTTATATTATGGATGTTCTTCCTGACCAAAATATAGAATTCAGAATCTTCTGCAGCTAAGTAGGAGGTAGTCACATTTAAAACAAAATCAGCCCAAACAATTTATAAGCTTCGACTAAAGATGATTTAAAAATACTGCATTTTTATTGCTAAAAACCTGGAACATCCAGAAGCATGGACGTACTTTTTCATTTAAACTGTTTAAAGTACACAAATGCAAGCTGAAAGCAATACTGCAAATAATAGCATGTATTTTTTTTTTTTAAGTGTCATATGGCTTGTTCTTAAATTGAGTGGAAGTGTGGAAATTTAATGGAATTATTCCAGGGAATTTATCTGAGGACAAGAACATTTGGAGTTTTTGTTTGCTTTTATTTTTATTTGGTTGATATAGTTTTTAGTGATATCTGTCTTTGATTTGTTTTAATGTGAGGATTTTTTTTTACCCTAATGAGAATTTCCAAAACCACTGGATTTACGTATTGTTTCCTGTCTTTATTCAGAAGGAAACTTAATATCGGTGAAGATAAGCAAGATACACCAAGTGTAGAAAGATACTGGGAGAAGTGTTTATGTGATAGAATACTTCTAAAGTGCCCACACCTCAGTGAAAAGTATGCTTTAATATCATGCTTATAGTATGCCTGAAAGGCTGTAATCATGATTGTTCACTCAGTTTTCCACAAGGCAATTTTAAATACATACAAAGTGAGCATTAAAACATTTAACTGAATAAAACAGCTTTGCTTAGGCGTTATGTTAAATGTAGGAAGTTACCTACTGTTGATGTAAGCCAAGCATAAACTTGGAATCAGCTGATTCTGGCAAGCTGCCAGCACTGATGTGTCACGGATTGTGTTGTTTTGTCCACAGCAGAGTTTGTTTCTTGGGAAACAGTTTGTTTCTTGGCAGATGTCCCAGTTAAAAAAGACCAGGCCTGTGCTACAAACTTTTGTGGGACATCTGTGTTCCTTGCAGGTGTGAACTGGTTTTCAGGGAAACTTGACTGTATAGGCATTGTTGTGTTGACAAAACAGTTTTGCTGTGTAGTTCTTGAAATTTGTATGGGAAACTGTGGTTGGAGTAAATGACATCAAACAAGAAGTAGATTGCAACAAGAAGTAGGGTGCATCCTCCCTAAGTGCCCAAGTAGGAAAGTCACAAAATTAAATCTAACTCGAGGAAAGTTGGCTTGAATTTTACAGAACTATTTTGGTAGAATACCTCTGGTTTTAATTGCTGTCTGAATATAAATTCCATCAGGATGTCTCAATATCTTGCTCCCAAATTTTAAATCTCAAATTTATGTTGCATACAAAATAAGCTTTGAGTGGCCAAATTATGTGTTTCTTATCAGTTCAGTGACATGAGACAGAAGAAATAACATAATTACCAGTAAGGTTGCAGCTAATGGATTGGGTAACAGAGTATTCTAATAAATACTGTGTATTCTAATCTATTCTAATGTATACTCGGTAATAGCTTCTGGTAGGTGGTCACTGGCATGACAACTCCTCTCTGTTTGGCTTTTTTACCAGACAAATACTCCAGAACAATTCCATTAAATTGAATTGGAAGTTGTGAGCATATGAAAGTATGGACTGTAATACAATAAATTTCTTTGCCTGGCAGCTGTGATTGTTCATTGCTTAGTAGTTTAGATCAGCTAAAATTAAATACATATGGAAAAAACCAAAAAGCCCACACCACAAATTAATATTTTATTTGTTTAACAGGAAGAACCAGAGCTGGTTAGTGCAATTTATGGACGAGGGATAGCATACGGAAAAAAAGGACTACATGTGAGTAGATAATTTTTTAAATTAATACCGAACTGAATTATTTGAGTTTGAACTATAAGAAAGCCTGTTACAGGAATAACTAGACTGGTTAGAACGTGTTAAGTACACCCCAAAGTCTTTGTGCTGTTCTACTTCCATGAGGAGTCTGTCCCTTGGCTGGTGCACTGTATAACATAGAGGAGTCTAGCAGATCATACTGCCCAAGCCATGGATACGTTACCTTGTGAGACTGTGGAAGTAAAGCTGCACGACATGAGTGTGCCAAAGGAGAAGGTTAGGCACTGTTGTGAGTGATAGATAATAAGGCTGTGAGCCACAGCTTCTTGAAAGAGTTGCCTATTAAAATAAGAAGCAGTGTCTTGCCTCTGAGAGACAGGTTTATGAAGTCCCACTGAATTCATCTCTATATCTCATCTGTATTTCATTTGGAAATGAAAAAGTCTTTTGCAGCCTGGGAACATTGTCAGCTCTTCCAAGACAGTGGATTTTGCATTGCTTTTTGATTGCTTATGCCTCTTGATAGGTATACCACTTTGAATTTGTTAAAAAAACCCCAAAGTTAAATTACTTGCTTGCAATACTTACTGCTCAAATAACTTCTTGAGCGGAGAGAAATTTATGAGTAGATTGTGGTCCTTCTAGGACTTTGTGGCCAGTTGAATCATAGTTGAATGGTTGCTAGAGTTTTAGAAGAATGAATAATTGAATAACTTCTTGAAAATTTTCTTTGTATAGAGTGTTTAATTATCAAGGGGTGCTGACAAGAGCTTGGAGTCCCTCATATCTGCTTGTTTTTAACATCAGCATGAGTTTGTTTTCTCAGTTTAGCTAGGTGTTGATACAGCTTCACTTCGTAAAAGTTTTTGAGTGACACCTTCAAGACACAAAGATGATATTAAGCACAAAATTGCTTTGAGACAAAAGAAAAAGATCAATGAAATCTAATACAGAACGTGCTATATAATTACTTCAATTTTTTTTTTCTAATGTAGTAACTACTTCCATCCTATTAATTAACTACTTCATTGAGGACAGTTTAAAATTTTAGATAGGCAGGATGCTGTTGGTGTCACCCCATTTATCAGTACTACTTGGGTGAAGTTGTAGACAGTGCTGATGACAACATTGGTGGGTGTGAGTGTGCCTGTGTGTAGGAGTTCATGTGGGAGCTTCAAACAGTGTTGCTGCCAAGTAAGGTACCTCTGGAGCTATATATCTAATATTTATTCACAGAGTTATATTAATAAATTATTAGAGGTACAACACAAAGATGATGTGTACAAACAAAGTTTAGTTTCAGTTTGTGGCAGACCGATGTTTCTTCCCACCTATTTGCAGAATAATGCGTCTTGATATTTTTAGCAAAGGTGTGAAGAGCTTTTAGTATAAACTGTTACACTTTTAGACACTTAGCCAATCTAGTTGTCCTTCATCTTGAGAGTATATTAGTCTAAGTATGCACAGTTGTTCACCTTGTTTATTTTTCTCCTTTTCAGGATATGAAAAATGCTGAACTTGCTCTGTTTGAGCTCAGTAGGGTGATTAGTCTAGAACCAGATCATCCTGAAGTATTTGAACAGCGAGCAGAAGTGAGCAATTTTTGTGTCTTCTCAGACTTTTGGAGAAGCTGCAATTATACAGTGTTTCCAGTTATATCTTAACAGATTCAATGGCTAAAGCTTGGTGTTCTATTCTCCTTTCTTTTAAAACATATGCATTTTCTCTCAAACAGTGTAATTTGTGGAATATTTAGTTTTAAAATAAGACATAGACCATATAGAGTTACTCCAGCCAATGGAATGACATATATTATGTGTAAATGTTCAGTTTTTGACATACTATATAACAAGATCATTTGTGTTTAAGGGTTTTTTTATAAAATTAATCAAAATATCACTTGAACCTTACTGTTTGCACCTTCTGTTGCCTTAGTAAATCTACTGTGAATACTAGTTGTTAAAATACCAAATTTAAAAAAAATGAAATATTTTGGGTTTATATTTGTGCTTGTAATTGAAAAATCATTCAAACCCACATATATTTTTTATTTTGAAAATCAAGTTTTGTTTTGCTAACTAAATTACAGAAAATGGGTGTTAAGAAGCAGCTTTGTAGACAAATCAAAAGAGTAAATATTTAAGTCAGCATGCTGTATAATGATAGCTGCCATAATATTCAGAGTTTTAATGTTTTTTGTGATCTCTTAGTACATTTGTGAACCTTGATCTAAAAATGTGAAAAGCATTTGAATAATTGGAAATGGACCATTTTCCACTGGGGGAATGTTCTTTTCAAATAAGGCTTAGGAGAATACTTTAATGACATTTTCATTTGAATATGTTGAAATGGCTTGAAATTGAGTATTTTGCTTTGACCAACTTGTTTTTAGTTTGGAATACAGGGTTTCTGTGAATGTGGTGATGTTCATGTACACTGATAGTTTTGAGAAAATTCTTTCAGATTTACTCTTTCATAGGGGTTTAAAAGCCATAATTACTAAAATTTATAGTGGAACTTTCCAGCCTATTCTAGCAAATACAATTACTCTGTGAAAGCTGAACATGGAAAAGAATAATGTTCATACTTATAAAACAAGTCTCTTCAGTTTGTCTGCTCTAAACTGTGTTTTGGTTTTGTACTCTTAGATATTGTCCCCACTAGGACGAATCAGTGAAGCATTATCCGATCTCACCAAAGCTATTCAGCTACAACCATCAGCAAGACTCTACAGGCACAGAGGTACCCTTTACTTCATATCTGAGGTTAGTGGATTTTGGGGATTCTCTTTGGCTTTGGTTGTTTGGGATGTTGTTCATTATTTTGTTGACTTCTGTGCTATTTGTACTTTTGTTCTAGAACTTCTTTCATATTTAGTTAAAAAAACCCAAACCAGTATAATAACAAAAGCCCTAATTCTCCTGTAGCTGGCTTTCTGACAGTTCAGAGATATTCTCTAAGTATTTCATTTGCAAATCTGTTTAATGACGAGAATCAGTGGACAAGTACCTTGCATGCACACCTCAGATTCTTTTGTGTTTGAGGAGTAGGATGTGGATAAAGACTTTGACTTGATTTATAACCTGCAGCTGCATTTAATTAGTATTGCTAAACACCAGTCTAAAATACTGGAAAATACTTATGGCCAAGGCAGTAAGTCTTCTATATACTTAAAACACTTCTCACAATAAAAAAAACCCTACAAAAATGCTAACATCCAATTTTGCTGTGTGATCTGTGTGTTCTTAAAGCTTTAACGTAGAACAAGTAGCTTTATCTTCAAAGACTGTGTGAATACTAGATAGCTGATTTCCTACTTGATTCTTCTGATTTCACTGTTTGCTTCCAGCTATTTTTCCATTTACTTTACCATGTTTTATACAACAATTCCTGTACAAGTTGGAAGTGCATTGTGCATTCTTTTATCTTCTGATTGGTAGTTGATAATCATTGCTGCTTAGCCCTGAGACTGACTTCATATATTAAACAAAACTCTGAAGTTTATTTTTATGGATATAAAAGTGCGTATTCCTCTTTATTTGTTTGGTGTTTTCTGTATAATCTGAAATCTTCTTTATCATAGGATTATGCAACAGCCCATGAAGATTTTCAGCGCTCACTGGAACTGAATAAAAATCAGCCTATAGCTATACTTTATAAAGGCTTAACCTTCTTTCACAGAGGACTTTTGAAGGTAAAGCTATATTAAACAATAGTTCATGTAGAACAATACCCTTTATTTGAAGTTATTTCCATAAAATAGTAGAAATATCATTGGTGTTGATGTATGTATTTTCTCTCACATAAGGATGATTTTTAAGATAAAAGAGTGCAAGCAAAATAAAAAGATTTCATTATATGATATGTAAATACTGAAGGTCTTGTTGAATCTTATTAGGTCAGCGATAACAGACATGTTTAAGAAGTACTTTGAAGGATATTTGTATTTAGCACATCTGCTAGTATTTATATGATTACGTTCAAAGATTTCAAAATGGAATGGAGGTTTCCTAGGTTTTGGCAAGGGGAGAGAGATGAAGAGGAAAATAATTTTAAACTCTTCCTTGAATGAGCTAGGGAATAATCAAGGAAAGAGCCTTGCATTTATGCAAGCTTATTTCATTTATATGTTGTTTCTGGAAGGCTGATTTCTAACTCGGGGGAACATACTTGCTCCTTCAGTTTCTAAAATCAGCAGGGAAGTAAATTCATCCCATGTCTTTAAGTTTTCACCATTTTTTGATTCAAAACTTCTCTCTGTTTTAGGTGTAGTAATATTTCCCCTGTTTCTTGTTTGTAAAGTATTTAGAGGTACTGCTGCTATTTTCCACGATGGAGAGTAATTATATAAGTTTTCTGAAATCCTCAGTTTGAAAAATTAAGATGCAGTGGTGTGATTCCTGGATTCCAGCAGTGGAAGCTGTCTTTTTTTTTAAACTGTGATAATAAATTGGGGTTCATTAAGGGTTGTATGCAGAATCTGGAGGGAACCCAGGACTCCTGAGGTTTAGCCCGCTGTCTTTCACCGGCAAGCACTGTTTTTTTTATCTCTTTTTTTTTTTTGCAGTCCACTTCCTCACTTTTTAAATATCCAAGCAGGTATTTTTTTACCCCAGTCTCACTGTATGCTGTGAGAACATCAGACTGTAATCGAACTTTTATTGTCTGTATCTTCTTGCAGTAAGAAGAGATACTTGCAAATAACAGTCCAGATTTCTGAATTTTGTTGTAGGCAACAGAGACCCCAAAAAGTGATGGTGAAAATACAGCTGACAAAAATAAATGCTGTCCCAGTTAGCAGAATAGAAGCAACTTCTTCTTCTTTCTGATACATTTTCAACACATTTCTGCACTACCACCTCCTTCCCCCCAGTTTCTTTTCTCAAAGGAAGCATCTTCCCTCTCTGATATTCACGTTCAGAGAGATGGTCACTGAGTGGTTTTTCATCCCCAGTTACACCTTAGCTTCTGGTCAGATTCAGGCTGCCTTTTAAAGGAAAGCTATACACGCCATCTGTTATAAGGCTTGCTGAAAATTGAAGATCTAGGTTGAGGGTGGATGTGTTCATTTTTGAGTGAAAAGAGATTTGTTTGAATTGCTGCTTTTGGGAATAATAATCTTGGTTTTAAAACTTAACTATAGGATATGAGCCTACCCATAGTTGTAGGTGGTTGTCCTACATTTTTGTTCAGTGGGTATTTTTGTGCACATTGTAGTGCTCAGAATATATTTGATAGTTTTTCTAAATAAGAATTTCTAAGTTGACTAAAGATACCAGTAATTCTTTCCGTACAGCATCTAATTTATTGCACTGAAGACTTCAAAATACTTTTTGGGCATTCCTTAGTAATAGAAAGTAGTTGATTATTCCATCCTTAATTCTAAGTCTCAGTATTGAACGTTCCAGTTTGTGTAGCCACTCTAATTTGAAAAGCTGAGTTCTTAATCAGGTTCTTTGAAGAGGAATATTTCTTTAACCACATGCTTATTTTGTTAGCTTTTGTTTTTATTACACTGTATTCCTTACAACAGCAATAGCAGTAATAGCGAAGTACACGCTATTGTGTGGGGATGATCACTTACTCTAATCCCTAAAGACTCCAAAACTGAAAAGGTGTATTATGAATGAAGAAGGAAGACTGTAAGGACAGACTGCTTTGCCTTTGGGACCAGATTGTGCTTTGAAAGCAAACTCTGAAGGGATTTAATCTCTGGATTCTATTAAAATACTAAAAGAATTGCTCATTCCCTCTGCATATTAGACAAAAGAATTCCAGCTAAATCTGTCAGAACTGGAAAGAATGTTTTGGTATTTCATTTATTATGTAATAATTTTTACTCCATAAATTTTGTAATAAATTCATGCCTTGTTTGTTCCTTTCAAAGCTTTTGACATACAACCGTAAATTCCATAGCTAGTAACTACTGAGGATGCTGAAATTTGATGAATGTAGTAAACAAATTTTTCTGTTGCTCCCTTTCTGTAGGAAGCCATTGAATCCTTCAAAGAAGCTCTGAAGCAGAAGGCAGACTTCATAGATGCATATAAAAGTCTGGGACAAGCCTACAGGTACTCATATTCAGAAGTAGTTTTAGTCTTTTTTTCATCTGGTTGTGTTCTTTAAAATGCACTCTAAGTTTTACACTTTTGTTACAAAGTTGTGCAGAACCAAACGTGGTATTTGTTAGCTCCAGTAGCTAATATGGCTATGTCAGGATATGTTCAATATAAATAATTTCTATGTTTACTTTGTATTTTTAATTTAGTCTCTGGTAGCTCACAGTCTCACAGACTCAATGGTTAGTTAAATGACAGTTTTCAGTAAGATGTGTTTTAGGTGTGCTAAATGATTTTTAAATGATAGAAAGTGTTAATACAACATGAGCTGTAGCTGATTAAATCATGCTTCAAATGTAGTGGCTTTGGTGTTCAAGCATTTATTTGAAACTAAAGAGCTGTGGTTAATCACTGTTCTGCTAAAAATTATTTTTGGCAAATGTATTTAAAACTAGTAAACCTTGTTTATTTTTCTTGATTGCTCTTGTTTGAATTATTGAATTAAAAAACTATGATAAACTAGATTGTATACTATTTCTGTTTGAATTTTCTCATGACAGTTTCTCTGTGACTGTTTTTACTGTCTGCTTATATGTACAGCTGTCCTGCACATGGAGTAATTCCAGTCCATAAATTTTTAGTTAGTTTCAGTTTTCAAACACCATATGCTTTCTTCTTACTCAGCTTTTAAGTAGTTGGTAAATTTTTAAAAACATGTTTGTACTTAAAAGTTAAAAAGACCTCTCAAAGATAATTTTTTTCCAAGAATGCTTTGTGTGGAAGTTTTATTTACTTTAGTTTCTGAAGAAATACCTTAGGTATGTGTTTTTACAGTTTTAATGTCTGCTGAGGATTGTGAAGATCTGTGATCTTGTGGGGTTGTATTTCAGAATACATATTTCTGGGAGTAACAAACTCTGTGCAGCTGTTCTGTTATTACCACAGAAGAATAGTTGCAAAATTACTGCTTTTGCTCTAGAAATGTTCCTTTAGTATTGTGTTTCTCTTCAATGATATCTCCTTTGGACACCTTAAAATCACCTTTAACAAGTAATTCTTTTTGTCACTATTGCCTTCTATATTTTTCACTTTCCACATTCTGGAATCACCTAGAGAGCTTGGCAACTTCAATGCTGCAACAGAGAGCTTCCAGAAGGCTTTACTGCTGAATCAAAATCATGTTCAGACATTACAGCTCAAAGGAATGATGCTTTATCATCATGGAAGCTTAGATGAAGCACTAAAGAATTTTAAGGTAAGCAGGCCCTAATTAAACACAAAATTTAAATGTTTTAACATGGTCTTGTATTCAACAAGTGCAATAAAATGGACGTATTTCACAGTTTTTCATTCTGAGTGTGTGTGCATTTGAACTAGAAGTATTCTTTTCTGAAGTCTGTCTTAAAAGATAAAACTTAACAGTTTGTAATTTTAAAGTGTAATCTTGCTAAAACTCAGGTGACTTTTTAAACTGTTTTATGTGTTTGTAAAGCCAAGCTCTGGCTGAAGTGTTTTATTTTTCTTTTTAAACTGGTAATTGTGTTCTTGCTAATACTTGGACTTTAAAGTTTTTTCATATTGGATGGACGGTAAAATGTACTAGTCTGTAATTTTCAGCTGAAAATAAGTTACAATGTTTATCTTATTTCTCTAGAGTATTTTCTTTTGAAAAATTCAGCATATGTTATGATTCATCATGCTTGCAAAAATTTTTATGTTGTCAAAATCTTGCCTATCTCTGCTGGTATTAAATAATTGCCTTATTTTGGAGACAGACCAAAAAAAAGGCAGATCTTATGTGTATGCCCATATTCTTAACAGGGAATGAAATAAGATGCCTTTCCAAATGAGTCTGTGCTTATCCCAAGGAGAATACTTTATGTGCATTATTACATATTCACTTTCTATAACCCAGTTTGTAGATACTGATGTAATTGAAAAGGTACTTCAACTTCTGAGATGGAGATGATCTTCTAAAGACATGTAATTGCTGGCAGAATTGGAGCATTCATTTCTGAATCATAAACAGGAATTTGCTGTGTGTTTAACCTACAGTAAATAGCTGAATAACATAGGAGTGTACTAATGCATTAAGCAATGAAGAGATGAATACAGAAAAGATATATATCTATATAATTAACCCCAAATGATTTGTAATATTGTCAGGAGTATATTTTGCCTAATTTCACCCAGCTAACATTGAGCTAATATTTTTACAGCAAAGTATGCAAAGGCATTAGCAAGGTTTGTGTTTTCAGGTTTTTTCCCTTTTGATAAAACTGAAAATATTTTTTTGTACATTTGCTAGCAGTTTAAGTGTTCAGCAGCATTTGAAAGCAAATGATGATGGAAGTGGATCTTAATAATCAATAAATATTTATTGATTATTAATATTAATTATTAATTAATATTAATAATTAATATAATAGATACTCTATTTAATAATTAATCAATTAATAATTAGTTGTTAATATAATTATTAAGAATCAATAAATCTTTATTGATTAATACATCTTTATTGATTATTACATTATTCTGGCCAGACAGGATGGATTATTTGAAGATATTCTTTCTGCCTCTTGATTGAGACAAAGGTGCTTTGTTCCTTTAATCTCCTAGAGATGTCTACAGCTAGAACCATACAATGAAGTGTGCCAGTACATGAAGGGTCTCAGCCATGTTGCAATGGGACAGTTTTATGAGGGCATAAAAGCTCAGACCAAAGTTATGTTAAATGATCCTTTACCAGGACAGAAGGCCAGTCCGGAATATCTGAAAGTGAAATATCTCCGAGGTAAGTTGGAATTGTTGGGGTTTTTTTGGTTTTTTTGTTTGTTTGTTTTTGTTTGTTTTTTTTTTTTTTTTAAGATATTCTTAAATGCTTCATAGACTCTAAAAGTGCAAGCTTGCTTGTAGTTATGGTCGTTCTAGAGAAAACTAGATTCTCATGAGCACTGTTGACTGTGTATGTTAAGAAAAAAGTACACTGACTTATTGTTCATACAGTTAAAAGCTAGGTCCAAAACTGGAATATACATTTCTACATAAATGTAGACTGTTGGTGATACTTAGTTGAAAGACTTATTTCTATCTTGGAAATTGGCTAATATAAAAATTATATTATCTAAAAATAATGACTTATTTAAGTCGTGTTAGTTAACTGACAAGCATATAACCTGGGTACTGTTTTTGTGTAATGGCATAAGTAAACTGATTATGCAAACAGTATTTAATTTTATTTCTTTCCTCCAGAGTATTCTAGATATTTGCATGCACATTTGGATACCCCTCTTACAGAGTATAATACAGATACAGATCTTCCTGGAAATTTCAAGGATCACTGGGCCAAAAATCTTCCATTTCTTATAGAAAATTATGAAGAACAGCCAGGGTTACAGCCACATATAAAGTGAGATTTTTTTGATTTTTTTAAGCCTATTTTAAATGGGGGTGTCTGCCACTGAATTCGGTCAGACTGAATTAATTTGAGGTATTGGGTGTAACTGCAACATACTATGTATGTTCAGTGGACTGGAGGAGGAATGAGTGTTGTCTACCCTGTGTTTAAGTGTTTCTCACACAAATGGTATTGATTTGTAAAACACAGATTTGTTTGCCAAATGCTTTCAGGATTTTTATGGCCAAGCTATGTCTGATGCATGTTTTTCTCCTCTGTAAGAGATGTGTTATTTCAGAATTTTGAAAACTATAAGCCTGATGTGCAAGAACTCATATGCGTAGCTGATCATCTGGGTTCCATGATGCAGTATGAGACACCTGGATTTCTTCCAAATAAAAGGATACATAGAGGTATACTGAAAATGTTCTGTAAATTTGAGAGGGGATGAGGGAGTCAATGTGATAATTGAATGCTGTATCTTTTCTATCTGCAAATTAGTTTTATGCTCTGTTTCTTTCAAATCAGATAGAAAGTTTAAAATAATCATTATGTCAGCATTTTCTTGACCTAGCTGGGCACTGGAAATCAGGATCTCCCAGACTTTTCAAGGTTGTCTGTTCTTTTCCTGTAAATACATTTCTTTCTCACTTCAGTTTTCCTGTCCGTGCAGCACTGAGTATTTGGCTTTAATTGGTTTTCTGTTTCTGTTGTTGGTACCTCTTTCCTCATGCCTCACCTCAGCAATGGGATTGGCCACTCTAGAAGTAATGCAAGCTGTGCAGCGGACTTGGGCAAACTCCAAAGTTCGGATGAATGGGAAGACCAGACTGATGCAGTGGAGAGATATGTTTGATGTTGCTGTGAAGTGGCGAAGGTAATGGTCGCAGAGGACAGAGAGCAAGCCTGGACTGGTTGTTGTTAATGATGAGTGCTCCAGCTGATCAGAGGGTTGCAGTCATGGAGAAGAAAATGAACACTTGCTGCCATTCTGTAACTAGAAAAGTTCTGATAAAAGAAAAGGATGGTGTAGGTACAAGGAGTGCACTTCTGAAAATACTCAATTTTTCTTCTTCTATAGAGGAGAGAAAAAATCAGAGTAGCGTTTTCCAGTTGAAGCAAAGCTGTGAGAGACCATTGCAGCTAAGGCAAATAAAAACTAACAGTTTCAACTCCAGAAACATCAAATGTTTGTGTTGTATGGTTTTTATAAGAAAAAACCCTGTGTTTCAGGAAAAGTTCTTTTCCATAATCTGAATTCTAGTTTTTGCCTAAAATTGTTCTGTCTGTGAATAAAGCTCTATAGAAATATTACATGGATTGAAATGTGTGCCAATGTTGATGTCCTTTGTCTTTGTAGGATAGCTGACCCTGACCAGCCTGTGCTTTGGTTGGACCAAATGCCTGCCCGGAGCCTTAGCAGAGGTTTCAATAATCACATTAACTTAATCAGGTATGAAAGTTTTACCAAATAGCATTCCCACACACAGTAAGGGGTTGTACCAGAAATTAACAGCTCTTTGTGAAACAGTGTTTTACAGCGTTCAATGTATATGTGCTTATTGTTTGACTTTAATATTTGTTTTATGATTTCTGATGGAACATTTGGGATTTGTGCACAATTTTCTCTTATGAGATTTCCTCTTTTTCCTGAATTTCAATTGTACAACTGAGTTATAGCAGTATCTAACAAGGATCCAGAATATGTATGTTTTTACATGCTGTTTTTATTTCCTAAGTAACTTAAATGTAAAAATTTTATTAAGTTCATCATAGTTGTAGTTTTTGTGAATGCTGCCTCTCAAAGGCATGGCATCAGTATTGAAACAATGCTTTTCTATTAGCTTTAATACTGATTTACAGTGAAGAGGAAAAACAGTTCTCATAGTTGTTTTCAAGGCAGGCCAAAGTAAAGCAAAAATGACAAAATAAGGAACCTGTGAAAGGTAACAGTTGCATTTCCAAATAAAGGTAAAATTTAAAAGATACAACCACTGTTGTATGTTCCATCTTCTCCCATGCTGCAAAATTCTGTATTTGTAGTCATGACAGTGCTACCTCCCTTGGAGTAGCACAAGTGTGATAGACTCGATGTGGCAACATCACTGTCAATCACAGGAGCAGAGTGTGTTTGTGTAAGAAAATATGTAGCCAGGTTTCATCTTAATTCACCCCCTCCTAGGAAATACTGAATCTTTGATCTGTCATTCTACTTTTATGTATGTCTATCTCTTTGTTCTTTGAGAAGCTATACTGTAAAAGGAGAATAAGGGTAACAAAGCCTTCTCAAGAATTATTTCAGGCAGAGAAATAGTGATGTTCTGATTAGCAGAAGCTAATGAGGATTTGTCCTCACTTTTCCTTCCAGTCTGTGGAATGGACCCTAGCAGCCTCTCCTTTACTTGGAGTGGTTAATGCAGCATTAAACTCCAGTGCAGATCATATACTTTGCAAGATGTGCTGCTTTTGAACAGTCTTGTGTTCAGGCTTCTCTCTTCACTCAAGCCAAGGGTTACATTTGGGCTCCAAGCTGTTTCCGTCTTTGCTGTTGCTACATTCCTGTCGTGTTTTATGTACAATGCAGCAGAAACCACAGCCATCTGTACTTGGAGACAGAGATGCATTCCATACTTCACCTGTTTCTTCATGGTTTTACTTCTAAATGGGAGAGTAAAAGCCTAACTTCTAGGTGATCTGTGTTGGCAGAAAGGCTTTCATGTAACAGCACTTAATTAACATCCTGAAATTAATACTGAACATTTAATCTGTGGAAATATGTCCTTGTACAGAATCTCTGTGTCATGAACACTTGTTTTGCAGTGGCCAAGGTACTTGTTTTCCTTTCATCAGGGAGTGCTGGCAAAACTGATGATGTACTATTACAGCTGTTTTGGTCATTTTATAGAAGTCTGAAGCAAGCTTCATGAACATTCAGAACTGTAGGCCCACAGTGAGCCTAATTCTAACCTTTTTGGTTTAGCTCAGCCTTTTGGGGATCTCCTCAGCATTTTTGGCTGTGCTTGTTTCATAGATAACTAGTGGTTCTCTGAAAAATACTGGTTTGCTGCCTTTTATGAAGAAACAGTAGATTTGAAGCACCCTAAATACCACTGCCTTAGGAATTGCTCGTGCTTTAGTACTGGATGGTGATTGCATTCTTTTTGACTCTGGAAACCTCTTCTGGTTTGGTCGTTCTTCAGCCTTAAGTAATAACCACTTTCTTTGATCAGCTTTCTGTTGTGATTTGTTTCTGCTTTTGGCTCCATCCTGATTATTTCACATGATGTGAGGGATAAAATAAATGAACATATTAAGTGGTAATGGTTGTGTTTTTTTTTCTTTTTTTTTTAGTTTTGAAGCATGTTCTAGTTCACAGATTTCTAAATTAAAATTTCTTCTTAAAGAATTACGCACATTTGTATAATTTCCTTTTTACATTCTCAGCTTGTAAAATGGCTGCTGATTGAAGAGACTAATAAGGCACAGAGCTAATACCCTTTTCTTGATAACTGAGATGGATTTAGGGTCTTTTGACTGTCCTTCAGGAAGATATACTTTGTTTTATAGTTAGGTTATGGTTTGAAAGTTATTCTCATATCCATATGACTAAGGCTGAATTCTTTCTAAAATAGCATGGCTACCTGACAGCCATGCTGTCAGTGTAACAATAGATTTAGGCTGACAAATAGCAGTTTGCATGGTTATTATGTATATTAAAATAAAAGCTGTTCAGTCAAACAAGAAGTATAGCAACAGAAGTTGGGTGTTCTAGCATTTGTAAAAGATGTAGTCATGCTGAGCTCAAGCTGTTCTCTAGGTTTTATTTCATCTGAATTATACACCAGGAATTTCTGTGGGCAGAAATACTTGGATTACTTGTCTGTTAGCACAACCTTTTTCTTTACTTGAATTCTTTCTTTCCATTGGAAGTCCAGTATTGTTCAGTGATTCCTGTCAAATGAGTCTTGTCGTGGAGGCATTAGCATTCAGTGTCTGCTGAGGTGTTTTTGGTTTTTTTTGGTTTTTTTTGTTTTTTTTTGGTTTTTAATTTTTTTTCTTTTCCAGAATGGCAAAATGTTTGGAATGTGTCAGAAAACAAAAACCTTTTTTGTTTGTTTTGTGTCAATTTGGGGACCTTTTTAAAAGGTACATAAGAAACATCTTGCATTTCACAATTGTTGATAGGAATTCAGATCTTAATGTTCTCAAGATGCAAGTGTGTCATCTGTCTCTTTGTTGGTCTATAGACAGGGGTGAATTTGGCTTATCTTCTTTCTGGCTTAAATGATCAAAGCTAGTAAGTTTGATTTAAAGTAGAGAAAATGTTTTGGAAAGCTTTTGTTGTTTTCATAGACAAAGCAAGGATTTGTGATCAGCTAAACATTAATGATATGCTTAATGTCCTTATTAAAAAAAAAGACAGTCTGGAATACTGCAACTTTGGAATTCTTGTTGGTAGTGTTTACTAAACAAGAAGAAAGAGTGGGAATAAACACAAATCACTTTTGACCACCCACCGAAAGTCTTTCTCGGTGTGACAGCTTCTAGATGGCCTTATAGAAGGTAGGTCTGCTTTGGACGTATTTTCCAAGATGACACTAAAGTAGAATCCACTTCCTTATGCTGACACGCTACTGCCTGTTGTACAGATATTTTTTTAGTACAGATGGGAAAGGATGGGATGTATGACAAGGGCAAATTATGTATATTAGATTTGTCTTCATCCTTCCAGTTTCTCTGCCTCCCTTTCCTATGTGCAGACATGTGTATGTGTTCTAAATATGTTCAGTTTTTGAGGACTGATTGCTGGTTTTCTGAGACTAGGCCTCCTAAGGTGAGAGACTGTCAAGTGAGACATTAGACAGGGACTTGAGCTGACAAAAATCCCTTAAAGTGGAAAGAAAAAGCTAGGTGTACACAGCTTCCTGTGATTGACAGTGGTTTTGCTTCCTCAGAGAGCGATAATGCTTGCTTTATAAAATCTTGTTTTGTAGACTGGGAGAAGAGGAAGGACTCCTACAAGTGCAGTAATGGTATGTAATTTTTCCTCTGAGTGGTTATAATCCTAACAGATTTCTACCACATTTCTACATTTTTTTTTTTTTTAAACTTACTAGTCCAAGGGAAAAAGCAACACCTTTAATGTTTTTGTTTTTCAGTTACTACTTGTAACTGTTGGGTTTAAAAGCAAAAATACTTCAATATAGAAGGACATAGGTGAATAAAGAAAAATACATGTGGACAGTCAGAGCGGATCAACATATATATTGCCAAATATGTAAACTGGACCATGTTGATTCTCTAGATGTGCAAATTGAGATTTCTTATCTAGTTGTGTTGTATCTATGAGTCTAGGGAAGATTATATCTTGTACAAATTGGTAATTATTATATATAGATAGGATTTGCTGGAATCAGGCACACTAAAATGGAGAAATATGCATGGAATGTAGTTTATCAGAGAACAACAATTCTAATGATACATGAGTTTGAGCAAGTTCACTATGTAATCTATATTTAAAATAGAAGATTGGCAATTTACCACGTAGATAAATCCTACATGGTTCATTCCTTTAATTTACAGGGCAACTGTGAATAAAATTGTGTCAGATATTAATGACTAATATTTGTGTCCTGGAATGTTGAGTTGAAAAACAAGACTTGAAAAAATCCTTTCTTTTCTTTGTAGGGGACAGGTCATTAACATGCGGTACCTGGAATACTTTGAGAAAATTCTTCATTTTATCAAAGACAGGATCCTTGTTTATCATGGGTAAATTACAGGTTTTTTTCCCCCCTGCTTTGTTCTCCTGCTAATAGTGATCTGAATTTTACATAATATTAATTTCACGAAGTCTGAAAGATTTTTTTTCTTAGTTTAGCAAGTTCTGGTTTCCTTAGCATATATAATTGTTTTAATTCTTACAGGAAATGGAAAATTTCCTGTATTAAATGGAAAATTGTATTCATAAAGAAACTTAATAGGAAAAAAAACCCTGTGAATTATAGTATATCTAGAAACTAATAACTTTTTTGAGTTTGTAGCCATGGTTCTGTCATGATTGGATCTCTATTCTTTTTGAGTTTATGATTTATTAAAGAAGTTTGGTTTCCTCCTGGTAGAATCAAGTACAGTTACTCTGACTATTGATATAAATTTATTAAGAAGTGAGGAAAAAAGAGAAACAAAGATGTGGAAGGTAATTTTCATTGAAACAGGTGTTTGACAAGGAGTTTTAAATGAGCAGAGAATCTACTATCTGTTACGTAGGTGGGTTGGTAGATGCTGTCCTGGAACTGAAGAGAGTTGTAGAATCTTGAATGAAATAATATGACTAAAGGTAATATGAAAATTGATGTTGGCATCTGAACTGAATACTGTGGCTCAGTATTCGGATAACATAAAAAACTCTTTTAGCTTTAAGCCCTCTAATTTTCCTCTGGCCTGGTAACTTTTATTCAATACTGAGTTCTGTTTTTCAATCTCATTATGCTGTTTAAATATCAAAAAATGGGAGCACAGAAAATCCTTGTAACAGTTGAAAATGTTCAAGTTTTAGAAATTTATGATAGTTGCTGAAAATATGTAAGTTCTGTAGTAACTGGCAATCTGTCCTCTGTTGATAGGAAGTTTGTTCAGAGTAAGCCCAGTAGCATTTGACCTTAAACCAGACCAATTTGTGGTGTGATTTCTAAAAGAATTCTGTTCTTAAAATCTGGTATAGTGTAATTAATAATTCTTAGGCCAGTACTGCAACAGGTTTCTTCATGATCCAGCTGTGCCTGCATCTGAAGTATTTACTTGCCTTTGAGGCTACCCAGGTGCGTCTATTTTGTGAAGAATATTTCTAATTTTAACTCTTGTACTTCCATCTTTCCTTACCTAGAACCCCCTGCCCGCACACGCTCATGCAAACACTGTTTGATGCTTTAAAGTGGCCAATAGCAAGAGTAAGACAGAATAGTTGATTAGAATAAGATAAATCTGAATAGTGAAATTGAGGTTTGAAGCTGAAAAAAAATAAGCTGAGCTGATATAGCAGAAAATTGCTTTTTGAAATATAGGAGACCATGTGGACAAGTATAAAGGAACTAATTTTCTGGAAATAATTATTTAACTTTCAATAACTTACTTCACTGTGGCTGATGAGGTTAAAGGTATGTTAATTTCCAGAAATTCTACAGATGTTCAACTGTTGTATTACATATTTAATTTTTTTCCAGTGCTAATAATCCAAAAGGACTGCTAGAGGTTCGAGAAGCTTTGGAAAAGGTACATAAAGTAGAAGATCTTCTTCCCATAATGAAGGTAAATTACAAAAAAAACTTTAATATATGGTAAAAAGCATAAAATGTGTTCTGGGAGATATTCAGTTCCTCAAAATAAAACCATTGTATATAAACTTAAAATGAGTAACTGGAAATACTAGCTTAGTTTACTCCAAATCTGGATATATAGGGTTAAACCTTCCCTTTGAAATGTGCAAATGGGTGATGTATATTTGAAATCCTTGGCCTAACTGTGAACTGGTAACAAAATAATGGGAAACCAAAATGTTAAATGTAATTCTTTGAAGTCAGTCTTCTCAACCCAAGAGGGTTTGTAGTCAGATCTGCCATAGTAGGCTCACTCTGTGCCTGTATAATAGGAATGAAAAAAAATGATTGATGTGTCTGTCAGGTTAGGAATATGGAAACTCTTTTTACTTTTATGTTCATTGGTTCAGCTCAGTATGTGGTGGGGCTGGCACAGGGAAGTGGGGGAATAGTTGTTCCTTGTGACTGATAGCTAAAATGAAGTCCTGGATAACATTTTTGAGCTTAGGAAGACTTAGCAAAAAAGGAGTGGGAAACGTAGAGGTTTTATTCCTGCTGCTGGTGGTCTTTGTCTAAAGGCTTTGGATATATGACCTGCAAAATGATTTATACTCTTATCTCAACTTGAGTAGTAAGGCTTGAGCTGGTTTTAAGTAAAAGTTGTTCTCCTTTTCCCCCCCCCATTCCTCCAAATTAATCTAGGGTGAACATACATCTAGGGTGTAAGTATTTGGGGGCTGGGGAAAGAAAGATACAAAACATGCCTTTTTAAAGGATTGTACAGTATTTTACTCAGAGCAGAATAAAATTTGGGTAGAAACCATTATGCTAATTAGAGACAAATTCTTTACTTTATCTTATGTGTCCACATTGGAATTTTCTATCTAAGCAAAGCAGCTGGGTTGCCATAGAGCAGAGATCTCTGAAGCTGCTTTGCTGATACTCCTGACAGACTGTCTGGGTTTGGATGTGTTCTTGATACTAATGCTCACTTGTGCACTACAGTTATCTTTGCAGGAACTATGGGGTTTAAGCACTACATTTTTCTCTGGGTTTTAAAATGTGTTGTGCATATATGTTCTTTGAAGACACCCTAATTTAAGAGGTCCTTTTAATATTACTGTCTTGTTCTTGGCTTTGAAAGATGAGGCCAAATGGATACAAACCAAACCTTAACAAAAGTTTTTGCTGAAGAGGTAGTAGGTGTTGGGGTGGATGGACATCTAAGTGTTCCCTCCTGAAACACAAATGTGCAATCTGGTTACTTTTTAACTAGTAGGACAGAAAAAATGCTACCAGTGGATTTAAAAAATACAGGTTACTCAAAGAAAATGATGAAAATATATAAATATAGTGGACTGTACATTATTGTTTCAAAGTAAATGTCTCAACTGGCAGCAAATATTCTTCCCAGTTTCCATACCTGTACATTTTGGTCTGGTTTGAGTCTCCTGCATCCCATTCCAAACTGTATCAAAGTGGAATGCTGTCTCATTAGAGGCTTTTTGTTCCTTTAAAATAAATGCAGATTCTCTTGAAACAAAACACCCTAGGTCACAGGTTTTGGGTTAATATAAATAACTGCATGAGTGAACACTAGTGCATACTAGTCTTTATTAGTGCCTATATGAGTGTCTGTCTAATAGTGATGTAATTTGGTTATTTGGGTAGCTGGTGAATGCTGTATGTGGAAAGCTGGGGTTTTGGCTTTACGTAAATGCAGTTTTGCCTGGTTTATACAACTCTGGCTACAGTGTTACTCTTAGATATTGTAGCTTTGTAAAATTCTTAAACCTAGAGATATTTGCCTTCTGATGAGGATAAACATCAACTGAAAGTGGATCACAGTTAAGAAACCCTTATTTTGGGTTGTATTCTAGAATTCACACTTGGACTAATGCAGCCACTTAGTGTGTTTTAGTGTAAACATAAAATGGGGTCTCAAAATCCTGCTTTTCCATTTACATTGTCACACCAAAAGGTTACCATCAACATGCAACTTGGAGAGGAATCTGTACAACTTGAACTGCTTTGTACAGTGGCTTTTCATAAACAGCACATTTTATTCACTATTTAGTTATAAAGTTGAATGACACTATGCCTCATTCAGTTTCCATTCAGAAGGAAATAAAGGATGAATGAAATAATGCCACTGACAGTAACTTTGTTCTGTTATGTAAATTGGTCCACATTCATTTCTAGTCCATGTATTTTATGTGCTTCAAAACAATAGGCAGATAGTCTCTGTCTCTGCTACCTCTAATATTACTTTTTTTTTCTTTTAAAAGCAGTTTAACAGTAAAACCAGAGATGGGTTCACTGTGAACACAAAAGTCCCCAGCCTGAAGGATCAAGGGAAAGAATACGATGGATTCACAATTACAATAACAGGAGATAAGTATGTTCACTGTTTTCAAGGGTTAGGGTACATTAAGCAATGATGAACTGTTAGCAATTAATTGTCTGAAATGCCATTTCTGTTCATATAAAGTGGGTTTTGTTTTTCACTAGTGGCATTTTTGTAAAAAACTGAAGTTTATTCATTTGAGTGCTTAATTCCTGTTGTGTTTTCAACAAGAAGGAGATTTGGGTAACACTGATGGAACTGAGTTGATTCTCAAACATATAGCACAAAAGTGATAAGAGACCTTGTTTTTCAGCTTATGCCTAAAATGCCTAAAGGGGAAAAATATCAAATACCTTATCTTTATACATATCAAAATGCATTTCTTCTTGTGAGACCTTGTATTTGTGTTGACTGAGAAGTCCTGATTGAAATGGAAATTTATGTGATGTAAGAATAGGAGACACTCTCTTCTATTTGAGATTTTGACTTCTTTTAGGTTTGAGATGTTTGTAGACCTTCTATTTGCAAGTGAAAATTTGCATAGTACCTGAATGTATGAGAATACAATCAGGAGGCTTTGGGTCACTCTCTGGGTGAGATAGTAAATGTCTCACTTTATGGATTCTGATTCTTTGTCTTTCTGAAAAATGAGCAAAGCTGAAGCTTAGAAGTGCTGTCAAACTATTAAATAAAAACTTTAATTTAAAAAAGCTTAAATTCTATGCATTGGGTTTTTTCCCAGAATTTGTGTGCTTTCAATGAGTGGCATGGAATCCAAACTTCTCTGCTAAAATATTAATGTATCTCTTGTTTTTTTATTTTACATTCTAAATCACAGGATTATATATGATGAAAGGGTATTAAATATATGGCCTCACTATTTTGAGGAAAACATTTTGGTGTCAGTAAATAGCCTAACTTTGTTCTGGACAAACTTTGTTCAGTGTCATTCAGTCTGTTTTGATCCACAGTTTGTAACTGCTTTATACCAAAACAATGCTGTTTTGGTAGTTTGGAAATGAAGAAAACTACATACAACATTCTATAGAAAAATCCTAAATCTGTGAAGGTATTTTAAAATTTAATATTTCTTATTTTTTACCCACAATTTAAGTGAAACACTAATCCTTGTCAGGTATTCTTTAATGGAAATACTTCATCTGTTATTAGGTGGCAGTCTTTATATATTCTTTCAAACTTAGGATATGATGCAGCATTTTTAATTCAGTTATTTTAGGGGATTTTTAATTAAATGGGAAGTAATGCACATGATCTCCTGCTTAGGAAGATGATAGAAAAAAGGTGATGTGGAACTGTAGTAGATTTGTAATTTACCCTGGATATGCATCAAGTTCTGTTCACAAAATGTCTTACCTCCTTTTCTTTTTCATTTGCTTAACAGAGTGGGGAACATACTATTTTCAGTAGAAACTCAGACGACAGAAGAGAGAACACAGCTGTATCATGCAGAAATAGATGCACTGTATAAGGACCTAACAGCTAAAGGAAAAATTCTAATTCTGTCTGCAGAGCTGGGGGTAAGGCTGTTCAAGGAATGATTAATTCCTTGAAAAAGCCTTTTATGTTTTTAATAGTCTCAGTTCTCTCTGTTTAATAGTCTCAGTTCTACTACTTCTTGACAGAGCTCATAGGTGATAAAGTCACTTAAGCCCAATTATGACAAGTACCTTAAGAAGTTGCTATAATTCTGTTACTTTAAAATTTGCTGGGCTTTGCCTGTAGTACTAGAGAATGTCCAGGCAAGATCTCAGTATTGCAGTGTGTTCTGGTTTTTTATTTTTCTCATGGGTCTGTGTTCACATTTGTCATCATCCCTGCAAGTACTGTTTAGGGTTTGGCTCATGGTGATTACATATAAGATGAGTAACACAAATTCATGAGAAGCGCTAGAATTGTGTTTGTGTTGATTTGATATGCTAGGACAGTCTAACTAAATTTGGGCTTGTGCCTACACATCCTTTAATAGGTGTGTAGATGAACTGTGTTTCATCTAAATGTTAAAGATACAACAAAGTAGTTTGTTCAAACATCTATTAATCAGACTTCAATTTCATAATTTGACATTTTTACATTTGAAATGGTTCTTAAAAAATACTTGTAATAATGTAAGACTTTGCAATGTGTACATTTGTAAGGTATTACCTGGCTGTTAAATTATCTTTAATTCATGCTTTTTTCTTCTCTTAGGAAGTAGATGCTGTTTGCAACTTGATCCTGTCACTAGTTTATTACTTCTATAATTTAATGCCACTTTCAAGAGGATCTAGGTTAGTGTTGGTATTCTCATGTCTGTTACCTTTAATTCCTGCTGTATGATGTCCATGCCTTGCAGTATCTTAATGTATTTTTTAATATTAATATTATTTTTAATAGAGCTGTGTGCCCTGCACAGCTTTTCCTTTTCTGCTGCTGTGACAATGGGAACTGGCTTGGTACTGTTTTAAAAGCTAGTTTGTAATTGCTAGTGGTAACTATTCATAGATGCATGTATATTTAAAGTGATGACTAGTCTCAGCTCAGTCTTTATCAATATCAGCTCACACATTGAGAAGTGTTATTTTTAAATTGTAATGCCTGGTTTTCTAATCCATATTGTGTTACACCACTATAATTTCACTTAGGAAGTTTTTCCTGAAATGTGTATTTAAGATGAAATATACTTCGGCATAACTTTAATGAAGTACACTAAAATATTATTTTAGTAAATTGTTGCAGCTGTTAGGGTCACCAAATGAAACTGCAGGATAAAGTTCCATATATCACAGAACTCTTCAGCTGGAATTCTAGTTTAATGCAAACCTGCGTACATCTAAAACTATTCTGAATCTCTGTTCCACAAAGCACTTAAGCACTTAATATCTTTAATCTTACTTCTAGATACAGTTCAGCATGGAAAAACCTCTGAGATTTTGGGATTTTATAATCAGATTTTGCATTTATCTTATAGAATGTAAAAATTAAGGGACATTCTGTCTGAGATTCACAGTTCAAAAAATTAAGTTAAAAGTTAAATAACTGAAAAACTTTACAGTGCCTCTAGCTCTATTGGAGTAGAGTTCATAAACTCTTGTGGGCTACAGCTGATCTTCTTGGGAACAGGAGTCTGCTTTATTTTCAGCCCTGTGGAGTCTTAAGAGCTCCAAAGTCTGAAAATATGGTTCTGACTAATGTAGAAACAGTAGTAAAACTCCTTAGGTTCATAACTTCATTCTAGTGATGATGCATAGTTACAGTGATTTCACTATTTAAGTGTTTTGTGCTTGGTTTTTTTCCTTCTAAAATAACTGGCACAGTAATCTTTACTAGCCTTCTATGAAAAAATACTATGTTCCATTTCTTTTGTAGTCCAAAATAGCATTATGGAAAGATTTCTACTCCATTTGTTGCTTTTAATTTTATTCTTTTAGTGTGATAGCTTATTCAGTGATCATGGGAGCACTAATGGCAAGTGGAAAAGAAGTATCAGGAAAAATCCCTAAAGGAAAGGCAAGTATCAAAATATCAAAGCTCAGTCTTGATGGAGAAATTAATACTTGTAAATCTGGGGAAAGAGCTGTAAGAATGAACAGAAGTTGCATGCTTATTTGCTGGAGATGGGTCAGCTGCATGTTATGATGTCTTGCAGCCTGAGAGAGTATTGAAAATTCCATTACTGTTCTGACAGCCGGTGAATTTAGAGGATGGTATGTGCAATAATTTGGATTAGCCAAATTGTAGCAGTTTGGTCCGATAGGAATTACAAATCTGTTACTGAAGCATTTCCAGTGTGCTGAGCTGCTCTTTTCAGTTTGCTTTGAGAAGGGTTCTGAGAATACTGGGGCAGAATTAGTGATTCTTCTGGTGCACAGCAGAAGTTTTCTATCTGTACTCTCAGCGTATTGTAGAGCTTTTAGGGTTTGACTAGTAGAAATGGATTTGCAATTTCTCTTGATTTCTCCTTCTCCTCTGTATTCTGCTGAAGTCAAACTAAGTCCTAGTTGTCCTAGTTTTTAAGTGACTCCATTTGAGTATTATACCACCTTGTTTAATAAAGGATTTCCTTTTCTTCGACAGTTGGAGGTGTTAGCTGTATTACCTTTTCAGCATGAAAGGAGTGAGAATACCTCTGTCTCTTTAATGTATTGTCAAAAGAATCAGTAAAATTCCAGTAAGAATCCAAGTTGTTGAAGAAAACACCCTGCATGGATAACTGAAGAAGGGGTGATTTTATCTTTTGTTCTAGAAAGTCCCAAAAACAATGTACTCCTTTGAGTACAATGAACTCTAGTAGCTTTTAAGAGCAAACAGCATTTGCTTAGCAGCAAGAAAGCTTCTCTTCAGTACACCATTAAGCTGCTATCTTCCCCATTCTGTGAGAGTTCAAGCTAAGGTAAAACACTTCTGTGGGGTTTCTTAAGTATTTTTTTAGGACTTGATAGAGTAATATTTTGCTGCCTGATTTTATGTAGGCAAGCAGAATTTCAGAATTACTTCTAAGCAGGATTTCTGACTTACAGGAACACTGGGGACATCTTTACATTTGAGGGTTTTTCCTGAAACAGAGTGCCTGAATACAAATAAACTTACTTTTTAGAAAAGCTTTCATGATGTGGAAGAAATTGTGGAATGAAATTGGAATTTATTTTTTGCCTGAGTTGTTAGAAGGGCGAAGCTGGTCCCAGACTTATGACAACATGCATTTTCAGGCTGCTCTGAAGTCAAAGGTGCACAGTAGCCAAGAGTCCTGCTGTTGCCTGACAAGTCATTCAGTAGCCATGGCCAGTGTAGCTTCCAGTACTGGTTGTGTTGGGGTGTGCAAGCCCCACAGAGAATTTTAGTGCCTGGCTTGAATGCTGACTTCAAACAGATGGTGAGGGCACAAACTGGTTTGTAAGCTTACTCCTGTCTTACCAAGAATATAGGTAACAAAGCCCTCAAAGCCCTTCCTAAAGTTAGAGGAATGTCCCTTAATATCTCTTCTGTTTTCTTGAATTTTCAGCTGGTTGATTTTGAAGCCATGACAGCACCAGGGTCTGAAGCGTTTACCAAAATAGCAAGGAGCTGGATGAATCTAAAAAGGTAAATCCTTTTGATGGGGAATGGGGAAATAAAATACAAAATACTATATGTAAAATTCAAACCTATACTAAGAAATGTTACTTAGAAATTACGAGTTTAGTAAAGGATTCAGTGTATTTTTTAACACTGTTTAGGAATTACGAGAAGATTTGCATTTACATACACAGTAGCGTATTTCTAGTCTAACAGAGTAGTTAGTAGTCTAGACATTCAGTTATGTATTATCCTCTGAGGAAATTATTTGGGTTAATGTTTTCTTCGTTTTGTCCAGTGGGTCAAATTTGTCTTTTTATATTTCGGCTCATCATTAGTACATCTGGCAATGAGTGAACAAAGCAAGAGGAAATTTTTTACCCTTTTTTAAAATTCCTATGGGTCTCTTCAAATTATGCATCTGAAGTAATTTGCTTATCCTTTAGTTCTGTTTTGATTTGGAGAATAAGTGTTTTCAAAGTAGGTAGACATTTTAAATATGGAGAATTCCGTTACTTAGTATAGGTGCATGACTTGTGCAATGCTTCAAATTTTTAATTTTCATATGAATTTATAATTTAATACTGCATACATTGACAAGGAATTAATATTATGAATCAGGTGCATTTGATTGGTCCCAAATTTGTTATTCCCCATACAAAATATAAAAATCAGGCCAGACACAACACCAGTTCTAGTATGCTTCAAGTCAGGGTCAAGACACTTAAAGGGTTCTGAGAGAATTGGCCAAGGTCCTTACAGGGCCATCTATAATCTTGGGAACATGGTGTACATCAGGGGACATTCTTGGTTACTGCAGGAAAGGAAATCTTGAGTTCCACTTCAGGAAGGCCAAAAGGTAACCCAGAGAAACTGTAGGCTGGTCAGCTTCATTTTGATCCCTGGGAAAGTCATGAAGTGAGTCCTCTAGGAAAGCATTTCAGTTGATATGAAGGAAGAAGTCAGAGAAAACAATCAACATGAGCTTACCAAATATTCTGTGACCCAATGATGGTTCTCTGTGGCAATAAACAACTTTTGGGGATGATAACTGTAATAAACCAGAAGAAATTCAATAGAGAGCCACCGATATTGCCAATCGTCTGGAGCACATGCCTTAACAGGAGAGAGTTGGGCTTGTTCAGCCTGGAGAAGATAAGGCTTTGATTGAAGAGCATCTCTGCAGGACCTCTGAGTGTTTGGTGGGAGGACAAAAAGCAATGTGCATGAGTTGAAACAACATTTAGATTTAGCCTAGTCTTTTCATCAGCAGACTGCCCAAAGAGGCTGTGTAGTCTCCACCCTTGGAGATTTCCAAGACTTGGTAGGATAAAGCCCTGACATCCTGATTTGACTTCTCAGTTGACCTTTCTTTGAACAGGATCTTAGATCCCATACCTCCTGAGGTCTGGTCCAGCTTCCTAGAGACTGTGGAACTCTGCAGCTGCTTTTAGTGCCAAACATCTCACACTGATTAGTGTTTCTTGATTTCATTATCAGGGGTTCTGAGCCTGGTGAATTTCACTAGACTATAAAATCCCTTCCTAAGTGAAGAAGGCTAATAAGATTCAAGGACATCTTTGTCAAACTTAGACTAAAAATCTACTTGTAAATGAGTAAAATTCAGTATTCATTAAGGAGTGACATTTTTAAACTACACGTGTAGCAAGTTGTGGATTTTATTAAAAGTAGTCTCTAAGACTACTTTTAATAAAGATATTAAGATATCTTAAGATAGCTTAAGATATTTTAGTGCTACCCATGTGTTTCTGCTTCCCTCAGCTGTACTGTTGAAACTTATGGGAATCCATGTCAAACCAGATCAGGGAAGTCATTCATGTTAAAAATAACCTTGCCAAAAAAATTTATTTTTAATCAATACCATTTTGTAGTACAGTAGAATCTAGGGAATCACTGGGTCAAAGTAGAGATGTATAATAGATGAGGAAATGAGCCAGAGTGGAGAAAATGCTAAAGTTGACTTTGCTGAGGGAAAAAAAAAAAAAAAAAAAAATCTGAAGAACTACAGCCCAAAGGACTTGATATAATAACATGAAGGTAATTAGCCTGAGTGGCTAATTTGTCTGTGGTAGACAAATAATAGTGGATATGGTAAATAAGGCTGGGAGACTTAAAGCAATGCATTTTTCTTTAACTTCTGCTGCTTTTGAAAGCTCTTCTATGTGGACATGGTTTTCATTCTGTATGGTGACGGAGTAGTCGTGAAAAGCAAGAGCTGTTTGTGAACAACAGATTCTGAGAATCATTGAATCATTAAGGCTGGGAAAAAACTTTAACATCATTGAGTCCAACTGCTAATCCAGCACCACTGTGTTCACCACTAAACCATGTCCCCAAGTGCTGCATCCACATGCCTTTGATGACTTCCAGGGATGGTGGTTGTACCATTTCCCTGGGCAGCTTATTCCAATGTCTTCACCCTTCCCATGAAGAAATATTTCCTAATATGCCATCTAAACCTTCCTTGGCACAACTTGAGCCAATTTACTCTGGTCTTGTCCCTTGTTAACCTAAGAGAAGAAACCAACCCCCATGTGGCTACACCTTCCTTTCAGGTGGTTTTAGAGGGCAATAAGGTCACCCCTGAGCCTCCTTTTCTCCAGGCTAAACCCCACCTCCCACAGCTGCTTCTCCTAAGACTTGTGCTCCAGACTCTTCACCAGCTCCATTGCCCTTCTTTGGACTCATTCCAGTACCTCATTGTCCTTTTTGCAGTGAGGTGTCTAAAACTGGGCACAGGACTTGAGGTGTGGCCACACCACTGCCAAGTACTGGGGGACAATCACTGCCCTGGTCCTGCTGGCCATACTATTGCTGACAGAGGCCCAGATGCCACTGGCCGCCTTGGCCTCACTGCTGGCTCACGTTCAGCTGCTGTCAACCAGCACCCACAGGTTCTTCTCTGCCTAGCAGCTTTCAGCCACTCTGCCCTAAGCCTGTTGCATCACGTTGATTCTAGACACAGGTCCCAAATTTGTTGAAGAAAGTGATGAGGAGAAGTCTGAGTTAACTAAGTTAATGTGCTAACTTGCAGGGAAATTATAAAACTCATTAAAAAATAACTTTTTTCCTCTTTCAGTATTTCACCTTCTTACAAGAGCCTACCATCAGTATCAGAGACTTTTCCAACCCTGAGAACGATGATTGAAGTATTAAATACAGACTCATCTCATTGTCTAAAAAAAACTATAGTTGTTGTATAATTTATACAAATAAAAGGCCAAGAGGTACTGCTTTGTAAATTATTTTGAATGGCAAATTATGGTCAAAATGGTTTGATTTTATTTTGGTTTTCTTAATAGAACAAACTTACTTGACTATTTATCACCAGTAAAAGAAATCTTTCTGTGACCAATAATATTAAAGAAGAAAAAAGAAGCAGAACTACTGCTTTTTTGTATTAAGACACACTCTAACAAAAATAGTTAATCAGGGGCCAAAGTGAAGACCAGTAAGAAACTTGATCAGTTATGAAAATCTATTTAATAAAAAAATAGAAAAGTAATCTTCATTGGAAATAATGCTATCCTACTTCTCACTGTTTTTTTTCAAAGCCTCTGCACAGAACACTTAGAGCTCTACCATGTGTAAGTAACTGGAGAATACACAGGCATTTCATGTAGTGCAGTCCAGTGAAGGAACAGGTGTCACCTTAAAAGAATGGAGCTCAGGGAAACATCATTAGGAAACAAAACCAAACCAATTACTTATTTGGAATTAGGCTCTTGGTGAGTAAATGTCAGAAACACAACAATCTCCCTTTCCAAGTACCCATTGATGGTGGTGGTTAGCAAAAGTTATTAAAAGAGTGACAGAATTCAAGTATATTGGGAGCACTAGCTAGTGTTCCTTGAGTTGTTTTTTGTTGGACAGACTTGGCAGCGTCCTGGAAAGGCAGGTTTCCTTAACCAAACCATAATAAAGGCAAATTTGATCACCTGTATGTTTAGTACTAATGAATATGAATTCTAAACTTTCTTGATCAGAATTTTTTTTGCAAGTAAGAATAAAGGAGGCTTGTAAGTTTTCATTAAAAGAATTGGGATGCTGTCCATTTGTGACAAAGGTATTCCCAACATTCTGTTCTTGAGTACCTTCTTCTATCCCACTAGAAATAAGCATTGTTTGCTTCTTATGTTTAAAAGTCTAGAAGTTTAAGAAACCTCTACTACATTTCATTAAGGAGGAAAGGAATTGGTATTTTCCTGGAAAAACAGCAGCCTGGAAACTATGCCTAACTTTATACCTTGTGTTCTAATGTGATCTTCTAAGCCTCTTCTAAGTTTTGTTATGCCTTGTATTATTCATTGAGAAAGGGGAGTTATACTGGCATTTGACCAGACGGTCTTGGGAGCTATAAAAAGGAGGGGTTTTGTTTTGGGGTTTAGACCAGAGGGAGTGGAAAAGGGATGGTGGGGAAGAAAAAAACTGCCTGGACAAACAAACCATGTGCAATTGTTTGGGTTTCCTTGTCCTCATTTCTTACTCCTGTGACTGACTTCATCCCCAGCCCCTGGTGGCAGGCAAAAGAGATTAATGGGAGATCACGGGAGGGTTTGGGGTAACGTGTGTTACACCTCTTATGAGTGTGTGTGTGGCTGCAAATGTGTTTCAAAGGCTTCTTTCTCTGGGTGTGATGCAGGTGACTAAGAAAGTGAGCTCAAGTCAAGTGCTCTCAAACAAGTTTAACAAACAAAACAGGATTATATAACTGGGCTGGTATGTGATGACTTGGGGAACTGTAATTACCTCCTAAGGACCAAGTATGTGGAGAAATCGAATTATCATTTTCCATCCTCTTCTGTGCCATCTTAGACAGCTGGTCTGGCGACACCATTTGAACTCTTAAATGGGAACATTAATGTATTGCAGCCCCAGTCATTTATCTATTAAGAATGATAGTAAAGAAAGCAGACTGAGGAAAAAAAATAGGCTAAGCAATGAAAAACCATTAATCTGAACCTCAGTATTTGTGCTACTTTGTAATATATTTTGAAGATAATAAAAATTTCCCCTGCAATTACCTAGGCCAAAAGTCAAAATAGATTTAGTCTCACATAAATCTTCTGACATATTTGCCTATCTTGGGTAAGCTTGACTTTTTTTCTTGTTGTTTATTGGTTTTTGGGATTTTTTTTTTTTGTGGAAAGGAACTATGCTTCCCCCACCCCAGGAGACTGGTCATCTTTTGGGAATTTGTGTGTAGGACCTCGGTGAATCTTTTGCCAAAATAAGGACTTGTTACTGGAAACAAGCATTTGTACAGCAAAGGGAGAGACCAGAAAACCTAGTTATTTCAGCCTTTAGGCATCTATTTTACCAATGTAACTAATTCCTACTGTCTAGACTTGTTACACTTAGGCTGCAACTTTACTATCAAATTAATACAGAGGCTTCGGACCGTCTTGCACCCTAACTGGTGGAGTTGGACAAAAGCACCTGTGCCAGGCATCCTCTCTCTTCTGACACCAGCTGCTGTTTTCTATGGTGTTAAGAAACACGTACGACTTATTTAGGAAGTGAGGAAAGGCAGGTTCTTGGGCACGGTGCTCCTCTGCCAGCTGAGGCAAGTCCTTTCGTGGTGCTCCTAGCCCCGGCAGCGTGGGAATACTACAGTTTACCTCCTCGACAAAGAAAGGGAAGTGCTGTGGGAGACGAGCGCTGCGGGCAGGAGCACTTGAGGGCCGCGGGGCCCGCTCAGCCTCACGCTATCGACGGTACCAAGACCGAAGCAAGCCCGGGGGGCGGCGTCCCCACTTCCGTCCCTGTCGCCGGCCCAAGGCGGCAGGAGAAAGGCCGGCTCCCTGCAGCGGTAGTGGCGGGCAGGCGGCGCTGCGGGGGAGGCGGGCAGGGGCCGCCGCGGACTGGGCGTGTGGTGGGCGGGCAGCGCGGGGCGGCGGCCGCCCAGCTTTATAGGGAGCGAGGGAGGCGGCGTCTGCGGGAGCGGAGCGGAGGAGGCGGTTCTCTTCCCGGTCCCATCCCCAGTCCTACCGTGCGAGTGCGGGGCTGGCGGCGGCGGGGTGGCCATGGCCTCCATGGCGGCGGCGATCGCCGCTTCCCGCACGGCGGTGATGAACGGGAACCGGCCGCTGGACGAGCGGGAGCGCAAGCGGTTCAGCTACTTCTCCTCTCTGAGCCCCATGGCGCGCAAGATCATGGCGGAGAAGGAACGGATCCGCGAGCGCTACGGGCCCGAGTGGGAGCGGCTGCCGCCCCGCCAGCAGGACGAGATCATCGACAAGTGCCTGGTAGAGCCGCACGTTCAGGCCCGCTACGCCGCGCACCGCAGCACCACCCGCCCGCCCGCGCAGCCCGCCTCCTACCCCAGCCTGCGCCTCAACACCGGGCAGAAGGTGGTGCGCTTCGGAGACGAGGTACCGGGCTCGGGGGAAGGGGAAGGGGCGCCGGCGGGGTCCGGGCGGGAGCGGCGCTGCCCATCCCCGGCACCACCGCGACCTCCCCGGGCTGTGGTGCCGCCGGCGCTGGGCTGCACGGGGTGGCGGGCGTTCCGCACCGTCGGCAGCGGGAGGAGTTGCCCCGGTGATGAGCTTGATTCCTTTTCCCCGCTGCCTGGCTGTGCGGGAGGGCGGGATGTTCACCGCGCAAGAGGCGCTGGGTTACACCGTAAAGGCAGGGAAGGTGCCGGCAGCGATAGCACTGAAGTGGATTTTGCAGAAAGGAGACTTGGAGAAGAGGACGGTCTCAGTTCCCCCGACGGCGGGGCATGGCGCTGGACACAGTCTCTTGCTGAAAATGGGCTGTAGGGAATGTTTACACTGAATTAAATCTCTTCCTTTTCGTTTCTAGTTTTAGACGCGGTTAAAAATACAACACTGAAAACGTTCCAGCTCTTGGCATGTTTGACACCTAAAAAAATGCAGCCTGTTCCATGTCACATGCCAGGAAAAACAAGGGTGTGGAAAGATAGATGGCAAAAAGTACGGATTTTGAACCATCTATCCAATGGTGAAGCGTGGTAGCCCTTCTGGAAATCCACAGTAAAAGAGTACCCGGTCTGTGGGTCGTATTACCGAGTGTGAGCCCTTGAGGAGGAAGGTCTAACAATGCTTAAAGAGACCTGACAGTACTCTTCAGATACTGTGTCTCTTATTCAGTGTATTGATTCCCTTTGTTTTCTATTCTTTTACATTTCTATTATATTTTTTATTCTTGTATGATTACAGAGCTGGTTTCTTTCACTATGTCCATATAATAACTTTAAGTGACCTATTGTTAATTATGTGGCTTCTACCAGAAAAAAAAAATCTGCTTCTCCATTTGTAATCACCAATCCAATTTTAAAGAGAGCAGTGCTATTTTTAGGCTCCTCTCCAATATCCCTTGCAATGGGATTTCTAAGAAGCATGTGGGGCACACTGATACTGGGCATCATGGTTCCCAACTGGCTTTGTGCCAGGAGACTGCTGCCGTGTCAGGAAGGTGTGATGCTGTTCTGCACACACATCATATCTAAAGCTAGAGAGCTACAGCTCAGGTTCTACAGGTCTAGTTCATGATACCCAAAATTCTAGATAATATTTGATAATAATGGCCGAAAAGAGGTGTAGAAGGACACAAGACAACAAATTTGGTTGTGCAAACAACCTTTGAAAAGAAGCTGAAATCTGAAGTTAATTGTGAAAGAATTTAAAGAGTGTGGAAAATAAATATGTTCAGTTTTCCCATCCTTGGAGAGCTCTGCTGTGCTTCCTGCTTTGAATTATGTGGATCTGGAAGGAAAGCAAGCATGTTTATAGGCTGTTGTGCTGCACTGTATGGAAATAATAATTTTCTAAACTTAAAGAGTCCATCTGAAACTGAGCAAATAGTTTTCTTTCCCCTCTTCTCCCCAAATACAGTTACAATATGCCTAATGTTAATGTTTCTGTAGCCATTAACCACAGAAGACACGGTTCGGCCAAATACTTGATACAAAGTGTTTAATTTTGGAAGTATCTGCCTCAACTGACTTCCTCTTTGACTTCTAAGCAGAAGTTAATATAAATTGCTTCTCTGAAGAAAAGAGATTGCACTCATTTTGGCATTTGCCATTTCCATTTTAGTTCTTCCAACTGTACTACTCAGCCTTGGAGCCTTTCCTGGCTCTTCATCTGATAGCTTCCTTTCCCCTGGCTCCCTTGCTGGCATTCGACCCAATTGCTGGACATTTGCCCTGGCTGACAAATTGTTCCTCCTTGTCTCACTGTAGCAGAGTCACTGCCATGCCAGTCCCTCGCCTGTTCAGTTCAACTTCCCGGGCTCGCGAAGGCTTGGCCTGCAGAGCTCTGTTATCTCTGTGTCCTGCTCAGATGGCTCAGGGAGCTGTGCCCCTGCTGCCTGTGTGAGACTCAGCTCTGCATGCACCGTGGTCACCCAGCCCTCGCTCAGGACAATTGGACTGGTCCTGCCTGCTCTCCCTGGCTATTGGTGTATGGTATCCTAAGGCAGTGAAACAGAGAGTAGCCCGCATGCCTCAGAATCACTTCTGGATGCTGCAGCGCTTTCAGTGACAGTGTTTTGGCCTGATGATGGTCTTGCTGATACACTTGGTCCAAAAGTTTCATGTTTCCAGCCACAGCTCATCTTCCCTGTTAACTGATGTTGAAATCTGTAGTGATCTACCTGGGCTTGCTTAAGCATGGAAATTTTATCTCTCTGACCTCATGTTCTTTGGAGTTTGTGGTAGAAAGCAAACCAAGAATGAATACTGAAGATACTGATTTGCTGGTCTGGGCCTCTCACTGTTTCAGTCCCATTTTCATGCATATGACCATTATGATAAGGTGGTCCAGAGGATATATATATGTAGTGGTCTTGTATTTCTGGACAGTTGCTTCCCTCTTGCCCCCACCATTTCCTGTATATTTCTTCTAACACCAAATTTATCTCCTGAACTTGTAGCCCAGGACTGTAAGTTCTCAAGCTATAAACAACTCTTACATTTTCAAAACACATTTGAGTATGTTGGTTGTGTGGGAAGGGTGTTACAGAAAATAGACGTGCAGTAACAGGACCGTGGCATCCTGTAGCCATGATCCAGTCATTTTATGATGCTAGAGCACTGCAGCACCATGTGTGACTCTTAGCAAATGCCTGGAGTCACTGTTCCTTCTCTTCTATCTCTCCTCATTTCAGCATCACCAGTCATGGAGTCAGTAGCAGAAGCCCTGCAGGCGCTGTGAACACAGTTTCAAAAGAGAATTAGGCTAACAGGGTCATTTCACATCCCAGTGAAATAAGTTTTGTCCTGTTTGCTGAAGATTGACTTGCTATCATCGCACATGAGCCAGCTCAGGAGACTATTTGTTGCTTTACCATAATTTTCTGTGTCTAGACAGCCCCAGCCTCCTGACCAAGGGCTTTTGGATGCTGCAACACAGCTTCCTCTTTCCAACAAGCCTCCAATTGCTGGCATTTCTCCATTTATAATTTCTTCATTTTAATGCCCATAGCAGTAGAAATGAAGATTAACTGAGCAGACAGAAATCTGGAATACAAACTGAGATTGAGCATGAATGTAATATAGATGGATTATTTTTGAAATATGCCATAAACCATGAGGAGAATAGGTGGAAAACCAGCAGTATGTGAGAGGCTACCACCCTTTGCACGCTGTAATGGCCAACCTTTGATAATGCAACTGATTTGATGTCAGTCGATACCACTGGGTTCTCTCTGGTTCAGTGAAAGATAGGTTAGATATTCAGTTTACAGCAGGTTCTCACTGTTCTCTTAATACCACCCCTCTTTATCCATAAGCATGTGACATACTCACGGAGTCATTGTCTGATTTTTCCTTTGTTTTTTAGTTTTTTTTTTTCTTTGAATCGATATTCAGTATTTGAGCAGTAAAAGAGTTGGATGTGAAATAACTGAACTTTTTATTGGAAGAAATGCCATATGCTTTAGGAAGTGTTAAACATCTTATGTGGAGGAAAGACAGGTAAGAGAGTTTGGTTAGCTTCATTCATTGTGTTTTAAGAGGGAAGCTTGACTTACCTGCCTTCCGGCAGAGATGCTGTTTGTTTTGCTTAGCCTTAAGAACTTTGGCACCAAACAAAGGATCAACCCTTTTACTTCCCTACTTAAAATTGCTTTAAAGCAACAAATAATTGATATAGCAAAAACGTTTAAGTTGGGCCTTTTAGAGATTTGTGCTTTTCAAACACTCAAAGATGAAAGGCAGCTTTTGAGTGCAGTAAAACCTCAGTAACCAGCAAGTTGTGTTCTAATAACACTTCTGAGAAGCATTTATTGGTGAGTTTGTGTCTTGCCCAGCTACTGTCAGCTGTGCTGAACAATGCTCATGTCAGATACACAGGCATATTTCTACCAGTGTCTTCCATTTGGAAACTCAGATATTGTTTTGCAGCAAGCTGCCTACATATAGCAAATGTAATTTGTGATTCTTTTTTATATCTTTTGCAGCTGGTTGTTGAAGTAAAGTGTATGACCAGATTTTTGCCTCTCTTTCTCACTCATCTTTTTCAGCTTAGAAATGTGTTGCATGAGGCCCCATTTCTTACAAATAGGTTCTTTTTTTTAACGCTGGTGAACAAAAGTTTATTTATTTGCCTTCTTTCTGGAAGAAGGCATTGTTGTGTGCGGAAAACAAGCATGTTGATGATAAAGCCTTTTTCTCTAGAATTTCCAGTCATAATTCACTTCTGTTATTATTGAAATAGTTGATTCTTTTGCTCCCAGTTGTGTCAAGCATGTAAGAACTTGTTTATTCTACAAAAAACCTAAGTTACTTCTCATATTTTGTTGGTGATAAACACAAATCAGGTAGTTTAGATAGCACAACACAGTTCAACAGTATCCTGTCTTTTCACTTGGTCCTCTGCATGTTCTCTGTGTGAAGACACATGAGGTGGAGGCCACAAACTTCCATCCCTTCCCTGACAGTGGGCAGAACTTGTCAACTGTCTCCTTCATCCTAGCCCCAAATACACTTTAAATAACCACAGACATCAATTGCTTGAAGATTTGTATCCTCCAGCCATGTCTTATCCTATTTTATTCTTTGCTATATGCCATGGAAAATCTTTTGAATGTGGACAGAGCCCCTCAGAGTTACTGGCTCTGAGGAGGCCTAGGCTGTGCAGCCCAAGAAACGAGCCATCCTTTTAAGTAAAAAAAAAAAAAAAAAAAAAAAAAAAAAAAAAAAAAAAAAAAAAAAAAAAAGAAAGCTGCTGCCTAACAAGGGTCTATTACTTCCATCTTACATAATCTGTGAAACTCTTAGACTGTATCTCTGACCAGAACTTTTGACAACTGTTACCAAAATTAATTCATTCCAGGAACTTTTTGCTTGCCTATGCAGGAGGTTGAGGTTACAAGTTGCAGTGCCAACAAGGACAATGATGCTTGAGGAGACATCAGCTTCTATGAAGTGGGAGGCTGACTTGCTCTGTCCTGCAGGGAATGCATAACAGCCTCACACCTTCACTCTGTCTTCCCCATGCTGCTTTTTCATCCCTCTGTGGTCGATCTTTTGTCCTCAGGGCCTGCTCACAGCAGCGGTGTCATTGCTGAGTTGAGGGTGTGCAGGGAGTGTTGGGTAAAGAGCTGTCCCTGCCAGTGCTGTCTTCTCTTGCCTCAAATACAGCAAAATAAAGAACTGGATGTCTTGGATCTGGGACGAGGATGAACTTGGCTTACTGCCAAGTTTAAAACTGGTTCCCGGCTGGTTTGCTTGTCCTGTGAATGGCAAGAAGAGACAGCTTCCTCTAAACTCTTTAGATAAAGCCCACTGGCACCTGTGCCTACACATCTGGAGCTTTAAGGTGCTGTGACTGCATGCAGGAATGTTACACTGTTCTCTGGACTTCAGTTCTGTCCTTTACTGCTGTGGTTGAAGTCAAGCCCTGATTTATCCAGACCCCATGCAGAGAGAAGTGTTATAGTCCTGCCTTGTGTGTGAGACTCAATCCAATGGTTAGGTTCCCCCATCTCTCTTCCCTTCTGGGCCATGATTCCTCTCTTATGCATGCCTCAGAAATGGAGTGCCAACTCCATTTCAGAGGCAAAGGATATTGTCCTAGAAGGAGTTTGAAATAATTAGACACACCTGCTGTGAGGTATCACACATTGAGTGGTGTGGCATTCTCATGTAGACCACAGCACACCACAGTGCCAATGCTGATAGATACTAAAAAGCAGACTTTTGCTCATTTTCTCCTTTGAATGTTAAAATATCTGAGAATCTGTTTCCTGGATTGAGAGAACGTGAATTACATTTGTGTTATTGGCAAAAATCTCCTATACCAAATTTCCTTTTGGCCACAATATGTGCTTAAGAAGAGCCCGGGCCTTTCCTCTTAAATGAGCTCTACCAGAACAGTTTCTTTTTACGTTCTCATGTATACCACAAATACCTTGCTGCTAGAAACCCTGTGTTTCACAGATGAATAATAGTTGGAGTATGACATGTTTTTATGTTTAGGAGATGATTTTAGACACTTATAATCATGATCTCATAGCTCTAGGCCATAAAAATCTGCCTACGGTGAAGTAAGAGAGGGCAGATCAGGAGAATGTTATCAGATGTCTGAGAAACATATTCCTAGAAAGGCAGAGACCAGAAATAAGAAGAAAAAAGCAGCCACAGTGAAATGTGGGGTTCCTGTGTTGTGCTAAAACATGGCTGAGTTCTGTTATTCTCTGAACAACAGGAGTGTGAAAATCCTGCATGGTCACTCCTGGCCTTTCCCTTTCCATACGGTGTTCCCACTCCTATTCTTTCCCTGGTGTGCTGCCGTGTCCACAGGCAGTGACCTGCTCAGTATGGAGGGTGCAGCTCACCACCTCTACCTGTGGGACCATCCAGTGTACCAGTGAGTCCCAGCCACAACTAGGAATAGAAATGCAATCATGTTGTTGGAATTCTTCAACAAATATGAACAACAATCATTTTTCAAATTATTTTCCACCCTTTCTTTTTTCAGTGTGGGCTGCATGTATTTCCAGAGGACATGCCATGTATGAAGAGATTGTTTAAATTTCTCAGTTTAGGATTATTTTCAGAAATGCAGCATCTTCAAATAATGGATTTCAGATTTTGTGCTGTGGATGCCGTGTGGCTCCTTCAACACCACTGACATGTATTTCAGAGTGGCCGTCGCTGCTGTGGTGCGATGATGTGTTCTGTTGGGGCTGGATCGAGCTGTGGCTTGGCCTGATGGCCACGCAGCTGTTTCACTGCCCCACAGCTGCTTGGTTGTGCACGTGCTCTTTGGTCTGCCAAAGGGAGGAAATGGGAAATGGGACTTGATTTCCCTGAGGCCCCTTCTCCTTTTGTTGTTTCTGTCCCTGTGTGTTGCTTGTGGCTACCAAAGAAATGCTTAGTAGAAAACTGTAAATATAATTTTAAAGCTATTTGTGGAGAAACCATTTCAGGAGATTTAGGCCAGGCTAAACCGTCATATATTTTGTAGATTAAATTGGTATAGTATTGATAACCTTCCCCTTAGAGGACCTGCTTTCAGTCAGTCTTAAAATGTAATCAGTGCCATCTTTAGGTAGTGCTTTCACTTTTTAGTCAGTTCTGTAGCAGTGGTTGTTATAGTTCCAGCACTGTAACATAATGTCATCTGTGTGATGCTTCTGAGAAGATGAGCTACTCTTCTGATTTTTAGTCATTCTTCAATTTTATTTCAGGACATAACTTGGCAAGATGAGCACTCAGCTCCATTCTCCTGGGAAACGAAGGTAATGAAACAGCTTTTTTGGTTTTTTAATGTTGCTTTGTCATTTTATGCTGTTCCTTCTGTGTTTATTGTCTTCATTTTGTTACTTGATAGATTAATATCACCTTTATTCTGTGCAAGCAATATAAAGTGACCATACTACAAATCAAACAAGACTGGTATGCTTTGATTTACATCAGGAGAAACTCAGAATGTACTTCATGAACTAATGTTCTGGCTTTGAGTGCAGATGTAAAACCAATTCATTACAATTTTATTTTTTGTTGCAAACTTTTAAATCAACTTTCTAGGTTTAGTAAGACCCTTGTCTCAGATACTGTATAAATATAGCTGCATTTCACTTTTAGGTCAGGGGTAACGTACCTAGAAGATGGTGTGAGAAATTTGCAGGTATCTCATAACTTCACTGGATTCTTTCTGAAAGCCTGTCTAGTACTTCATCTTTTTATTATGAACTAGAATGTTAGGACAAATGTAGTCAAACTTGTTAACCTAGGGTCATGCTAGAAGTACTGTGCTATTTCCTCTCCAAAAGGCTCCTTAAAAGAATAACATATATTTCTGTGGTGAGCTGGTTTGGGGTTTATTTTACACCTCACTTTATCTCTGGTATTTTGTTAAAGCATTATTTACGATGGGATTCTCATATGGCTAACACAGAGCCAGAGTTCTCCATCTTTCTGAACCTGCAGTGTGAGGAAACACAGTTGTGCCATATGTGTGGTGGGAAATCAAGTTTAGTTCTTCTTGTTGGAGAAATTCTGGAAACAAAACCACAGCTCATTGTCTTTCTCAACTGGGTATGGCAGGCATGTTAATTTAATAACACATTTCAGACTTCGTGTTTTCTGCCCTTACCTGCCAGAGAAAGCTGCTACTGCCCTGTTCCCTTTTTTTTTTTTTTTTTTTCCCCTTGAACTATGTAGATAATCATGTACGACCTTATGAATATAATCTTAGCCTAATGCAGAGTAATTATTTGGAAATGCCAGTGAATATTAAATTAATCCAGTTGATCTGAGATTAGCCCTCCCTGCTCAAGGTCACTGCCTGTAGCTGCACCCCATCTGTGCTTTGCAGAAGCTGATTAACCTATAACTTGATGTGACTCCTGGGTCCTGGCAGCCTGCAGTGCTGTGGTTTAAGAGAAGCCAATGCCAGTCTTCACTTGCCTTAAAACTCCCTTAAAAGCTGTGATGGTTCAGGAACCAGTGGAGGATTTTCTGTGTCTCTCTTTCCCCTCTCCCTCCTTGCTGACCAGAAATAAAAGCTGTGCCACAGCTGTGGGCTGAAAAGTTGCGTGATCTTTTTCTTTAGCAAAAGTCTAGAGAATCCATTTTGTCTGGATTTATGGGGTATGGTTTGGTCGGTTCCTGTGGATTCTTCCTTTTGGTTTTTCCATAGTGTATCAATCTTTCAACCAAATCCTTCCACTGCTGAGTCTTCCTTTTCAGAAGTGGAGATCTTGCTTTGTGCTTACTCTTTGATCTTCCCTAACTTTTATGAGGTAATACTGGAAGGCAATTTTTAATGAGGTACCAGCTGAGGAAAAAGTAGCCTTACTCAAATGGTCCCATGTGAGGAAACCTGAATGAGCTGTTCAAGAAGGTTGGTGTGTTGAAATGCATTGTTCAATTACCTGTGAGCATTCCATGAGCTCTACCCAGGATGGGTTGTTCTTTCCATAGTAGTCTTCTCCCTGATCTCCCTTTAATGCAGAGCTTTTTGTTTGGTTTGTGTTTTTTAGTGTGTTATTGCCTGAATGTGCAGGAATATGCACTGGCTTACCCAAGGAAGGGAATGAGGCTTTTGTAGAGCAGAAGAAAGTAGAGATGTAAATCAGTAAAGCCAATAGGCTTTTTTTTTTTTTTTTTTTTAACAACGAGAAAGAAAAATAAACCAGCAAAATTAGTATTTTCTGTAACTAACATGATGGAAACTGTGAGAGGGTAGTGAGAAGTGTAGAGAAGAGGGGAGGGCATGTATTCTCCCAGGTTGAAGGCTCTCAGCTGTAACAGTGATGCCAATGGGGATTCTAGTTGATAAGGTATGGACAAATTTTTCTCACTGTAGCTAGTGCCATGGGTTCCCTACTTCCATGGCAGTCAAACTTACCTAGAGAACAGTGTACTGAATTGCTGTCATTTTGTTCAGAACGTTGTTGAAGGGCTTAGTGACTTCACTTGTGTCACAAGTAAACTTTCTGTATTCTCATTTTAAACACAAATGTGAGATAGGGCTGCAGTCATTCATATCACAACAAACACTTACATGAATATCACCACTATTTTTAGATGAGTATTTCTTGTCTCACCTTTTTATTTTTAAATCCTCAGACAAGGCAAACAAAGCAGAACTACAATGTAAATTACCAAGTTAGCTGTTAGACAGCATTTAAAATAATATTTTTAGTAGATAATGATAAAACTTCTCGGAAGGAAAACTTGGGAAGCAGTGAGTTCTCTTGGCACTGCAAAAGGGCTGACATTTTAAAACTAAAGATTGAATTGGAGGGAGTGATTTGGTTCATGGGTGGAGCCCTCATGGACATAACATGTCTTGAAATGTGGGTTACATTTTTAACTGCAGCTCTACCCAGGTTTATAAGTTCAGGGCATTCTATTTATGGCTTCAGGTTTACGTGAGATGAAAGATGACATTTTTGGCTGAGTTTAGCCTTTGAGGTTTCTTGGTTTGTTTGAAGTAAAAATTCAGTGAAACTCAACACAGACCTCAAGATATAAATGGAAAACAAGAATCATGCCTGAACTTGGAAGTAAAATTTTTCTGCAACTCTTCCTGAACTCAGAACTTTATGGGGTTTGTGATTTTAGATTTGGGCAGGGGCACGGAGGGACTTAATTAATTTAGTAATGGGCAGAAAATATTTCACTTTGCCACCTCAGTTAACACACGGAATGCACTGAGCAGCATGGGAATAAATTGCAATTTACCTCTAATCCATGCTATTAACAAAAATAGGTTTTATTCCAAATGCTTTAAATTGACACATGCATATCTAAAGATTTCTTTATCTTGATACAGGTAGAATAGTTGCTGATTTTCTTCTGTTTTCAACAGGCCTCCAGGTATTTGTTGAAAAGAGAAGCCTCTGAGCTGTGTTTAAAACAAACAAACAAATTAAAAAAAAGGCAATTTGAAGAAATGACAGGCTTCAATCTCTTCAATAAAAAGCTATGTTCCACTTGTAATAAATATGCTTTACCAACCATTTCCTTTATCTAAAATTGAGGCAGTCTTCAGTATCCTTCTTTGTACAAGCCCTAGTTGTTTTTTTTTTTTTAATAGGAACACAGTGGCAGAAGAGAATTTTTTTCCTTCCTTCCTTAGCAGCATATTATAATTGTTTGATACAAGCTATAATTTGGTGTGATTATTTTTACCAAGCTGGCTTAAATGGCAGCACTTCCTTGGAAGGAGAGTGATCCCTGAGCTTTTGAGATTAGCCTTCCCTTTTTGATTTAGACTAAGTATGTTTAAAATACAGTGCTGCAGTGCTGTAAAACTTCTGTTGACTATTAGTTCTTGAGCAAAAAAAAACCCGCCAAACCCAACCTGTGGTAATAGAAGGTGTGTTCAAGGTTTATTTTAGTCTGTATGGCCAAGTGTAAGGATTCAGTTACCTGCATCAATCTTTGTTGGTTTTGAGCATAAAACCAGGCACTGTCAGTACAAGTTTGCTCAAGCTAGCCAGAAATAGTGGCTGACTGTATTCAGTTCATATCAGCAGGGTATAGAATGGAATTTCCTCCAAAGGTCCATATTATATAACATTGGCATTATCTTTCTGTATGGACTGAAATTACTTAGATTGGTTTTGAGTGCTTTGCTCTATTTTTTGCCCTTGCAATTTGCCTCTGCTGACCCAAGGATTTCTTTCTGACTCTGAAAAGATCCTGAAAACACCCATGGTGTGCACAGGAAACAAAGCAAAAACTGCAGCTGCTTTGAGCCCTATATTTATTTTGGTTTTGTCCATTCAGCAAAGCAAAGTCATCTTCTAAATCTTTTTAAATTGTCTTTCTTACCTCTGCATTTATCAGGCTGTGCTTAAAACAAGTTGCTTTTGACAGTGTTTCTGTAGTCTTTGTCTCAACAATTTGGATTTTTCAGCCTGCCAAGCAAAACAATTTGTTTTGGCTGTATTTGCGTGACTGCTTAGTAAAGTACTACACATTCCTGCTGAGTGAATAAGAAGCTTTAAAAGATCCTGGGTTCTTTGTGGTCATCTTGTTTTTAATATGTACTTATGAACTGAGACCTGATTTCATACAGTATAATTAAATCATTACATTCTCAGTGCCTCTGGTGCCTCTCTTTCAGCATACATTGTTTCCCATGAGTATATACAGCCACTGTTACAATTTAGTGGATTATTGCTGCCTTGAGACTGAAGTTTGGTCTAAATTCTTTAATCCAGTAAACAAAATTCCTAAATACCTTCATATGGTCTTTTTAAGGAAGGATGGACATGCAACCTCCTAAAACCTGCAATTTATATTATTTATATTTATAATACAGAAAAATGATCAAGACAGGATTTCCTATATTTAAGCACTTGCAGTGGTTTGGGACCAGAAGGATAAGACTGAAAAGATCATAGACTTCTAGGTTTGCTTTACCTCAGAATACTTCTTTGTGTATGTTTTCACATGCACTCTCTACCCCCTCTCTCTTAATGTGTTGAGAAAGACTTGCTCATGCAATATCTTGAAAATACTACTGCTGTAAAATTACTACTGTTAATAGCTTTTATTTGAATTCCAATAATTTATAGAAATTACAGTTGGGACTGTACTAGTCTGTCTATAAACTCTTGAGACTTTCTGTGCTGAACGATTCCCAGAAATACCATTTGGACAGATGGTAGGAAAAAGAAAATATTTTTATTTTATTCCTCAGATGGGGATTTATACATACAGAAACTGCAGCTCATGTAAAGTAACACAAAATCAATGAAAGCAGTGGGGAATTGAAACCCTCTCTCTAGAATCCCAAACTGTGCCTGAAAGACAATTTGCTTTTGACCATGAAATCACATCCCACTGTTCAGTGCTTGCCTCCCCAGGGTGGCAGCTGGCAGAGTGCCGCAAGTGCAATTCTACTTCTGAGCGCTGCATGGGCAGGTGCAGCTCACAGCAACTCTGTCCCAGCCTGGGGAAGGCAAACCTTTACAGGTGAGCTGCTACCCTCAGTTTGGCTGGGGCCAGGAGAGATGTGCATCAAGATATTCTCATGGCTGGCAAACCTAAAGGAAAAGGACATTTTTTGGGAGGTAGGGGGAGGTTGCTGTCTTTTAAATATAGTTTCTTTCCTTCTCCTGCTGACGCAACCAATTGCCAATTTGCAATCTGATGTAAGAAATTGAGAGCAGAACTCTAATTAAAATCACATTTGTAGTGTCTAGTGACTCATTAGAGTGTGCAGTACTACTCATTACTTAGATATCAGCATAGGGTATTTCACACATGGGCCTTTTCTATCTCTGAAATTATCTTCCTACTTGGGCTGCTGCTCTGTTGTTTGGTTTGTTTTTTCCTTGCGGGGAAGGGTGTTTTTTTGCCAAATTTTTGACCGGAAAGATATTGCCTATTAATCATTTTATTTCGTCAGCTACATTTCTTAGGAGTTTAGATGTGTTAAATAACCTCAGAAGTCAAATAGAATCATTATATATTTCAGGGAAAACAGAATATCTTGTGACTGGTCCACAGAAGCTCTTGGCTTCTGGAATTAAATGCTAGAAGCAGAATTATCCCTGTGACCTCTCGGAGCTGTATTTACATCATGCTGAGACACAGTGCTTTCAGAACCTGTTGGGGTAGTCTTGTCTTCTTTGCCTTCCTTGTGGGAGAATGAAAACTCCTGAAGAAGTATTTTCATTTGGATTATTCCGTGTCAGGCTATGAACTGTTTGATCTCCAGAGCATTCTGTGAGACAGATATGCAATCTCAAATGTCAGGTGGTCCTGTCTCCTGAAATGGGTGCACCCTGTGGTCTCTGCACCAAAGGGCAAAGAGGACATCCTCTGCAGAACATGTATCCATGAGCAGGTTGGAAAGGTACAACTGCCTGAAGTGCTGCTCCAGTGCCACACTCTTCTCTACACTAGGAGCGATGTGCCACTTCCAAACCACAGCTCTGAGTTGATATTTTGCCCCATAAAAAGAACATAAAATATCACCACAGTCAGTGTCTTTAGCTCCACAGCCTAAGAACTTCTCAGAAAGCCTGGCTTTGCTTGTCTGGCTAGCTGCTGTTGAAGTGCAGAGCCATCTTGTTGGTTTACTTTTTCTAATTTTTGTTTTAATAGACCCATACTTCCCTTCCATTGGTGTTTTTTCTGGATTTTATTTCCAACACTACCCTGGTGGACCTGGGGGCTATGATGACTGTTTGCACTCTGGGCTCTGATCTTCCCTCTCCCTTGGGCTGGGGGGGTGGAGGAATCATTCTGCTGGAAGTGACTGCTGCTGTGATGGCCTTTAGCTACTGTCATCCCCAGTGGGAGCCCCAGGACAAGCTATTCAGAAGACAGCAGACTGCTGCAGGACAAAAAGTAGCACTGTTTTAATTCCTACATGACTTAAGTCTTCCAAGATGGATTTTTTTTTTTTTAAACCTGGCTTTGATTTTTAGAATCTGTCTTTCGTTTTTTCTCTTGGCTACTGGGGAATTGCAGGTCTATTTTATATTGTGTTGTGGGTTTTTTAAGCTGGGATTTTATCAGTTCTAAAGTCTTAAAGCATCTTAACTTCAGGGTGGTAAATCACTATTCAGTAATACTGCCAAATGAGCTTAAGGAAATAAATCCCTATATTTTAATATAGGGAATGGCAGTCACTGTAAATAATCCTCTACACCATTGCATCTATGGTTTGTTTATGCAAAATTTATCTGCAAATAAATAGCCTGCTCTTAATTTTACGTCATGACTTGTTTAAAAAAAATAAATCAGAGCACTAAGGTTTTTCCTCATAGTTTTTTGCAGGCAGGGTGGGGTGTTGAGTTGTTTGGTAAGACATGTGTGTATCCTTGCACTCACCTTATTCTAGCTGAGCTATAATTACTTGCAGCTTGTTTATGTTCTGCATCTTTTGATAGCACAGTATATTCTTCATGAGAACATGGAGCTTGGTGCTCTCTTGCCTACAGCCTTGGAAAAATGATGCATCTAATTCTTTAGAAAGGTCAGATCTAAGTCCATGAAACAAATTATGTTTTTTAAAAAAAACTTGTTTTATAAATAATCTGGCTTAACAGTGGTTCTTTGATGAGAAGTTTCTGAATATTAACTACTAGGCATGTGAGTCCTGCTAGATCTAGAGTCCCTTTGAACTTCACATGCACAGTAATGTAGGACTCAAGATCAAACACTTCAGTGAAAATTATATGCAACTAGGACTTGTTTTAGACTGCAGCCCATAGATGCTATTGCAGTTTCATTCAGGAAAGGCTGGGCAATGAAGTAGAATGGTGAAGAAACATCACAAATTTGTAATGAACTTTCAAAGTGTCTTTCAACCATTTGTGGCAAAGGCTACAAGTCCTATTGAGATTTTTTCAAACCCAATCAGGCCCATAATGACAACAACACAGCTTTAACAGTAAAGGCATTTTTTTTTCCTTGCATTATTTGTTCCTTTTTACAAACACAAGTCTGTGTATTAGGTTTTTCTTTCCTGGCACATATGCTTACATGTTTCTCAGAGGGTAATAAGGCTTAACTTTTATTAGCCTGAAGAGTGTCTAGCTAGTTGAGAATCATTTTACTTAAGTGGTGGTAAGTAAAACAAACATTTTGAAGTACTGTTCACTTTTCTGTGACTTGTAAAATTATTTTCATGTGTTAACTGTGGTCACTTGCTTCCCTGGCCCAGTGTTACCTCTCAGAAATGGGTACAGCCATCTCAGTACTGCAAGTGAAAACAAACCAGAGCTCTGGAATAGGTGAAGAACTGGTCCTGCTGGCGTTATTTCTCTTCCTTCAGAGGGGCATTAGAATTATAAAATGATTCACCTATGCATAACCATTACATCTAATCCTTTATCTTGGAAGCAAATGGACCTGTAGCCAACTATTTTAAAGACTATAATGGAAAATTGCCTTTTGAGCTACACTCCAAAGCTTTTTTTTTCTTAAAATTTTCATGTAAAACATCTCTGACTTTCAAAATGCATCTGCAGCTGTTGTAATGTTTTAGTGCCACTATTCTTATGTTTCAGTGCTGTTCATGCTGTGCACTGCTGCCTTAGATGGCACTGAGCAACTCCAATACAATTGCTTTCTGTCTCCTCTGCAGCAGGTCTGGGACTTTTATGTTTGCTTGCAGTTCAGACTTTTAAAAATCATTATTTTTATGAAAGTACAAAGATAGACATTTATGAGGAATTAAGTTATCTTTGCTGTGGTATCTGTTGTCTGAGAGCTGTCTCACAATGGGCTGAGGTGTTATCTGTGTGCACCAGGGTCAGAAAGTTAAAACTGTATCTATGTAAAGGGCTTTGAAATGCTGTTTTTCTTTTTTCTGTCCCTGAACAGAGTCAGATGGAGTTCAGTGTTGCATCTCTCTCCATACAAGAGCAAGGTGGTGTCCAGTTGCAGAATGAGCAGAGGCAGCCTGTTAAAGCAGCACCTGGTGTCCAAGTCCCTAAATCTTCTCAGGCCAATAAGACCCCTGGCTCTGAGGGGCTGATAGCAGCATCCAGAAAGGAAGAGGAGTTGTCCTTCTGGAAGATAAACGCAGAGCGCTCGAAGTTTGATGGAGACAAGTCTGAGTTCCAGTCCCTGACCCCCAGCCAGATCAAGTCCATGGAGAAAGGAGAGAAGCCCCTTCCCTCTTTTTACAGGCAAGAGTCTGCTCCAAAGGAGATGACCAAAGCTGAGAAGCCCAGCATAACTAAACCAGAGAAGTCTGTTGTCCCCAGCACACCTTCTGTGTCTCTTGAGTGGGAGAAACCTCTACCTACTCAACTCCCTACTAGTTCTCTAGATTACTTCTTTCTTCCTGATCCACCACAGGATCTGGCATCTTCTAGGACAAACAAGGAAGATACTGATGGTACTATACTTACAGACCCACAAATGCCTGGACAGGTGAGTACAGCTATACCCACTGTCCTTATATTTAAGAACTGTACAGCACATTAAAATCTGGCAGGGCCACTCTGGAAGATTAGGAACTCCAAAAGGCACTAAGCCATAGCTCAGCTTGATGGCTTTTTTGTCTTTCAGATGTGAAGAAGTCTATTTAATCTGTTATTTAACAGTCTGTTTAACATGTTAACTTCAATTAAGTGCTTTTTAACACATAGGATAAAGGCACAGTTTAAATCTAACACCGGAAATGCTGACAAGGCACCAAGTAGCTAATTGACAGCAACCTAGCAAGTTGCTGTATCACATAAAAGAGATTGTGGGGTTTTGGGGTTTTATTTGAAAAAGAAAAACACTTAATGGAAAGAATAAGCTTTTTAACTTGAAAAGTTCAAGGTGAACTAGGGTCTAGCATACTTTATTGGTACACACAGCATAGTGGTGAATGGTGAACTAGTTCTCAGCTGTTCCAAGCAGTAGCCTGAGAGCCACTTCCCAGTGCTTTGTCCCAGGCAGCTGTGCTGCTTTCAAATGTGGTTTTTTTTTAAAGTCCAAAATAGAAATAGAATGAGCTTCCAGAATTAGCCTTCTCAATGTTTTTTTAAAAAACCCAAACAACAGAACAACATAAAATAACCTTAAGCAGATCAATAGCCAGTTGAAGCTATTTTAAAAAGCAGATGGTGATCTGTGAGAAAAGAAAGGGAACAGCAGGATATGATACAAGGAGGGAAAAAAAAGAAAGAGATCAAAAGCTTGAAAACTGTGAAGTAGAGAAGAGGAGTGGTACTTGAAGCACAGCTGTGCAGTTTTGTTTGAAATCTGTGGCATCACTCTGGCAATAGCCTGACACATTACTGTACACCTTCAGCACTTCACACAGGTTTTTCTCTATTTTCCCAACTGGGATTGTTTGAATTCCAAACAAGATGATGTAAAGTCTGAAAGATGCAGGGTGAGGTAACTAGTTACAAGAGAAGTAAGTGGCAGCACTTAGGAGAGAACAATACTTAAGCCACTCCAGTGTTCGCAGCCCTTTGTTTAGTTAGCATTTTCTGAGGCTGAGGGATAATGTTTCCTGAGCTGCCTAGCTACAATTTGTGAATATGATAGTCCTTTAATTTGAGTTTTCTTACAAATTAACAGTTTCAATTCCTTTGTGAATGTTTTCAAGATAACTGAAATAGTTTGAAAAGTCTGTTTCTTCTCTCTGTGGAGAAACAACCCTCCCATGTGAAAATGGGAAGAGAGGAGCAGAGAACTTCGTGTATGATAAGAATTTTCTTCCTTTCTTTTCTGGATTTTCTTCCCTGTTCTGGGAAGCCATGCTCTAGGAAGAGAATCCAGAGACTCAGCTGTGCCTCTTGAATACTCTTCCTAAACACTAGAATCACCTTAAATGTCATGGCTAACACTGCAGGAGTATGTATGTTCTGGATAGCCTAGTAAATAACTTGTCATCAAAGTTTAATCTGTGTAGTTTTCAGCAAACAACTGGCTCTAATTGCAACAGACAATCTGTTGAATTAATGATGCTTGCCTTCTGTGTTTGTTTCATTCTCTGAAATTCGCACTATAGTTTAAAAAATTGATCTTCATTAATTTTTTCCATGACAGAAAAAAAAAACATTTTGCCTGCAGACCACAAGAATAATTTTATTTTTATCTGGAATTGCCTTTTTGGGCATTGTGAGTATTTTACCATGTCATGTCTAGCATTTTATGATGTAGCTACTTAGGTATCCTAGAGCATGGTGAAGACTTTGAAATATTGTCAGGCAACATTTTAAACTTTAGTTTTTAGATAGGCTGTCAGATATTGAGTTTGTAATACCATAATTAACAACTACATCTTATTTCCTTTTTTTTTTTTTTTTTTACCTTGCAGACTAGTACAAGCAATGTTATCTTGAAGACTGGCTTTGATTTTCTAGACAACTGGTAAAAGATACTTCAGAACAGATCAAACCAATTTTGGGGAAGGAGTGAAACACCTTTCTCCTTGTATGTTAATTTACTAGCATTTATGTCTTTTTCTAGAAGTAACTTTCAAACTCTTAAATGTATCTTTCAAACTCTTGCCTTTGTATAAACTTTTGTAATACCATATGCGTTTTTGTTTTTTAAACAGTGATAGAAGTGTGGTTTCATTTGGATATTTTTTTAATATCTGTTAAAAATTTTAGTAGCTACTGTATTGAGAGGATGGGAGAAGTTACTGTACACATGTTAAAGAAACACAAATGAGAGTCTCTGTATCCTAGAAATGGAACCTACAGGACCAGATTGCTGTTTTCAGTGGAAACCTTGCTAGCGTGGCTTGTAAGAAATAGTGTTGCACGTGGAGTGGTTCCAACCATACTTCAGATAGCTAACAAAAAACAGTATGAAAAACAAGCATCCAGAATTGCATTGATTGGTAGATTTCATTTCCTTTGAAAGTATCTTTTGTATCACTTACTGAAGACACTTTTTCTTCTGAAGAAGGCAAAGGCATTGCCAAAATGATGGATGCAAAAAAGCACTGTGTTTGTACCCTACAAATCTGCTAAAATAACTTAAGAGTGGTAGAGAAATGACCAGGGGAAATGGTGTTTCTGATGTTTGGATTGAAGACTTGGGGATGGGTAGAAGGGAGTGGGACAACACCTAACGAATTTGAGAAATTCTTCAGGGAACACAATTTTACTGCCTCCTTACCTAGAGCATAACTCTTCATAATACTAGTGCTGGAACTACAGCACTGAGAATTTCTGGAGTGTAGATTACCTTTGTGTTAAACCACTATGTTTATGGGAGGTCACAGCAGTATGAGGCTTTTTTGGTTTTTAAGCAGCTTATCGTCTCATCAATTAAGGACTCATCAATTTTGGTGCTTTTTCCTCCTTGTGGGTTCATCCTCTTCAGTGTTCAACATCTGGCTTACATTTATTCCTAAGGTGCAGAGAGGCATCTCAAGGTGGTCCTTGGCAGTGTTGCCTCCAGTTCTGCTTTTGAATGATCTTTGGTGTTTAAAATGTAGAGAACAAGAGTAGCTGTCGTTTGGATCTGTTGTCTCTGAAATGCAGCATGATTTACACACTGATTCTCACTGTGTTTACCTCACCTTGAAGCCTTAATTCCCCCACGCACAGCCAGTGACTGGTCTGCTCCAATGCCAAAGGTTTGACTTTTTCCTTTACCTCAGCAATAGTCCCATAGCATTTGTTTGGGGTAGAAGGCAAAACACAGGGCTCTAATGGGTCCCAGCCAAGGCTGTAAGAAGGTCACCATCTCCTAAGCCATAGTTGTGCTAGGCTTCTCATGGATTAGCACTTGACATTTGGTTCGGTGCCAGGGGCAGTTAAATGTGCAGAATTGGATGCAGCAGGATTTTTTCTGCTTGTTACAGGAAGAGTTTGCAATGTCCTGGAAGAATCCTTGCCTCTAATTGGTGTGCTGCTTGCTCTGAACAAGTAGAATATGCTGATAGAGCATTAAAACTTACTTCTTGGACAAAGAAAATGCTGCAAGCATTCCTTTTCTTGCCCCCACACCCCACAAAAAAAAAAAAAACAAAAAAAAAAAACAACCCCAAAAAAAACCCAACGCCAAAACCTCCACTTTTTCTAGTGTTTTCTTAAAAGGTTCCTTAGCTAAATGGTAAGATCACCACAGAGTAGAAGTCATTGTATAGCATACTCTTATATATAGGCTTCTGAAAGCTTTTTTACATTCTTCCTGAGATGTACAAGCTCCTGTAGTTTGTGGATGTTATCTCTTCATTCAGCAGTTCAGAAAATACTTGTTATTACCATCCTGGATTTTCTGCTGTTTTTTCTTTTGTAGCATTTGCTACAAGCATCCAGAGTTAATACAGCTTAGAACAACTTTAACACAAATTCTTTAGATCTATGATTGATATTGACTTGCACCTTCCTTTTAAAGTTAATAAATGTTAATCTTGGGGTTTACAGTTACCAGCGACTCTGATTTTCTGTACATTCAGCTGCTGAAAAGTAGTAAATCAAAAATGAAGATGCACATTCTAATCTTACTCTGATTTGGGGAGATCTGAAAACAAAGTCTCCTACTGTCAAGGAGCATTACTTTAAATCTCTGGTAATATCTTAAAGCTTCTTAGGGAAGACCTGGGCTGCCTGTCTCTTCCATCAGCTAACTTGACCCTAATACACATTGGGACCAGCTGGTAGAACATGCTGCAGAACTTTTTACTTATCCTGGTAGGTTTTTCCTGTGCTTTGACAAGAGTTGATGCTCCTTCTTTCTTGAATATGTTTTTATTAAACATTCTTACAAACAAGAAATTGTATTTGGTCACATTTTATATTGACAATGTTTTAATAAAGTCACTTTAAATAGAACTGTCAAAGTTTTTGTGCTGCTTTGTATGTTGTCCTTGATACAGTGCTTTCCTCGGTGCCATTGGAGTCATTTGGGGCATCTTGAATCTGCCTGAGAGACACACAAGAATGATTTGATTGAGAATTTAGAAACTGAATTTTTTGTATCGGGGGAAAAAAAAAAATCAACACACTTCAGCTGTTTTTTCAAGCCTTTAAGTGAATCTGTTTGGGGAGGTATTCTTGCTTTATCATGTAATCTGACAGCTGGGGGCAGGATGAGATTTGGGAAGACTAAAATCTATTTGTACTTCACTGCAATAGACTTAAACCTAACACACACACTCTCCCACCAGTATCTCCAGGTAATCCAAAGCAGTATCTGGATCATTATTGCAGAAGCAATTTGAAAACTTCATGTTGTGGTTTAGCTGTCAATGAAATACCACACAGCTGTTCCTTCACTTGACCCAAGCAGGATGGGGGAGAGGATGGGTTATGAGTGGGCTTTAAAAGCACCTCACAAAAAGGAAGGTGCTAGCAGAGGCCACTGGGTAGTCTCACTGCCTGCCTTTCATGATATGCAGCAAGTTCCCAAAGTGTAAGAGAATCAAGAGTGCAGCCACAAGGATAGTTTTTCTTCTGCATGCTCACATCTACTTCTTCCAGAAATGTATTTGGAAAAACAATTTGGTTTGTACTCGAGCTGATTTCCAACAGCTAAAAAGGCATTTGAAGAAGAACTTGGTTTGGAAAGACTCCACAGCCAACTAAGGGTGGTATTCCAACTATATTTAGGATCTGGCCTACACATAATTTGCTTCAATCTTGTCTAAGCTCCCTCTCAACTTTTAGAAGTTCTCTACTAAAGGCAAATCCACAGCATCTGGGCACTGTCTCAGCACATGGAGCCAGCAGGTCTGATGTATGAGTGAAGACTTGGCAGAGTAGAAAAGATGCTGTGGCTGAAGAATGGTGATTGATTGATTGATTGATTCATTGATTGATTGATTGATTGATTCAGTGGTGACTTTGGTGATATTTGCTGAGGTTGGGACAACCTTTGAGGTCATGGTTGTGGGTACTTGTGCAGCACCCAGCAGGCAGTCCTGTTGATCATTGAGCAACAGTATCCCTCAAAGAGCTTGCAAGTCATGTCCCTGGGAGACAAAGCCAACTTTGTAGGGGTTATTAACAGACAGACCCCTGGGCTTTGCTGTCCAAGTTTGCCCATCACCCACTTGAATCAGTATGTTACTGTATATTACTCTGAGAGCAAAACCATAATGTGGTGACCAGTGACAGGGCCTGAGGGAATGGCCTGAAGTTGTGTCAGGTGAAGTTTAGGTTGGATATTAGAAAAAAGTTCTTCACTCAAAGGGTGGCTGAGCACATGGCTGTGAAACTTGGACCTTATGCAGGATCAGGATATAGAGCTAAATGCCCTTGGCAAGTCAGGATTTGACTGGGATGCCAACAAAACAAAAATGGGTCATTTCTTTCCTGAGTTTGTTCTCTGAAATCCAATAACCAGAGTTGAAGGCAGTGTTTGAAAATCTCCCACTTGCAATAGGTGCAAATTATCTCGGAGAAATGTTTTTGTTGCTGTGAAGTGCTGGCTGCTATGAAAAGATGGAGTGGCATCCCGATGGAGATGGGAGAAGAAAAGGTGATGGAAGAAAAAACAAAGTTCAGCTGGGAGGAGAAAATTCACCACATGGGTCCTCTCCACCCTGACATTTCCAAGCTATGTGAACTGGAACACTGGCTCCACTTAGCTTGGTGGCAAAATTTATTTTGACTTGTAGGAAGCCCAGGCTTTATTACAGCTGTTTGTTATTAAAGTTCTAACTGAATATCCTGCTCTCTTTGACACATTTTTCAGACCTTACATCTGCCAAGAAAGAAACTTCTGGTGTGTGCCTATAAGCTTCTGTTTAAGAAACCCTTCTCTGGCCTGATCAGTGTTGTACTGATCCCTTTGTGTTCCACCCGTTTGGCTGCAGCTCAGTTGCTCCAAGGCAAGAGTACTGCAAATATTTGTGGCCAGTAATTAAAGCTTTTTTTTTCATAACTTCTCTGTCCTGGAGAAACTGAGCTGCTGCCAGTGATTCAGAGCACATAGGAGGGCACCTTTGAGCTCCCACCAGGCTGGCAGCAGTGCAGGCAGCAACTGCTGCAGGGACTGAAGTGTTGGGAGCTGCTGCCCGGGGCTGTGCTACTGCCTCTAAGCCCTCAGCACACCCCATGGCCTGAGTCTGAGACACACTGAGCTCCAGAAAGTGAGTCTGGCCAAAGTCCCTGCAAAAGTACTGACAGATGAGTACTTCTTTGCCCACTGTCCTGCCAACACAGGAGTACTGCTTCTTGCTTGTCCTCTGTTTCATCCTCTCTGGCTCCCATCTCACCAGGAGAATGGTTTAGCAGTCACTAAGAGCCATGCAGTGCCTTATTAGCGAGAAAACGTAAAGTTGCAAGACATTCTAATAACATAGCGAGGCATCAGAGACCTGCTTTCACTGGGGCACATCTAGCATGCTAAATTTCATGCAGATCTTAACCGCTTTTCCTCCAGAAACCACTAAAAGTAGTTGAGAAAGGGAAAAAAAATCCCAGATAAAATAATTCTGAATGCCCAATCTTAGGGCAAGTTGTACCATATCTCTACCACTAGCCTTGACCCAAGCTTTGAGTCAACCAGCTAACTATGGCATCAAATCATCTGACTGTGGAAATCCCACAAAAGTCCCAGGGAAACTTCTCATCACTGAGATTTCACAAGTAGCATTTCAGGAGCACTGGTGACTAAGAACAAGCTTAGCAAAAAGCAGAGTACCCTCCTGGATGTTCTTCTCACCAGCTGGTTCAAAACCAGCCCTGGCTGGGAACAAGCAAATCTTGCTTATGACTTTGAACGAACTTCTCCCCTCCAGCCACGTGCAGTTCCTTGTCACTGATGTGTCCAGCACCTCTCCACTAGGAATGACATTCACTCCCCCCTTCCCAGCATGGCATGAATGTGCCAAAGCATGGAGCCAGGTCCTTCAGACCTATAGCCAGTGATTGAGACCTCTCCCTGCCCCATCACTGGTCTAGGTCACTCCTGGCAGGCAGCTGTCCCTTTTGGGCTGTCAAGACTCCGGGGCTCAAGGGGTGGGTTGCTGTTGATAGATGGAGCAAGAACCAGGAGTTGGCCAGGTGGGCACTTGCTGACGAGCTTGTCAGCTTCCGGTCCAGCCTGCTCCAGCACTGGGCTTGCCCTTTTAAAGGAAGCTTTCCCCACCAGGCTCGCTCCCCAGCAGCAGAGATTGTTGTTGCAGCAGCAGCTTAGCAAAGGGCCCATGCCAGGATGGGAAACTTTCCCTTCGAGGTATTTGGCCACCAGTAGCTCATAAGCTAGGCACCAGAGCCCACCTGCAGCCCATCAGTTCTCATGACCCTCAGCACAGAAAAACCTTTCATCTTGAGCTGTTATTCACTCTCCAGTCTAGTGCCGTCCTGCCAAAGCCCCCACCCCTGCAGCAAGCACCTCAGTGGAGGGGCCACAAGAAGGCTTCACCAGCTACAGCAAAGTCTCCTAAAGCACTTTGTTTAAAAACCCCTGGGCGAACTTCTCAAACATGCCTGGAAAATCAGGCACAGAAGTATTTGTAAAGCACGGCCATTAAGAGACCGCTGGATTTTTGTGGGCATTCTTTAAATATGTTATTTTTGTCTCTATCAACATTTTATTTTTCTTTTGTACTAGAGGGTGCAAAACCCTAAGATGTACAGAGCCAGCCTTGGTCCCTCTGCTGGCATCAGCCCAACCACCAGGTCACCAGCCTCGCCTCTGCTCTTTCCTCACACTGGAACCCAGCTCTTTTCTCTCTTACAACACCACTCTCTGAAGCCAAATGACTTTCACCAGTGTAGAGCCAGAAGAGCAGATGGAAAAACTGGGTTGTAATGGTAATGTGCTGGTAAGGGAAGTTACATTATAATAAGAAAGAGAATCAGGGGTGGCTTCTGAATCTGGTCTCACAGGTTTTACCCAGCACTCAGTGACCCCAGTTATAGAGGATTTCAACTGACATGAAAAAAATCCACTCCTGACTCCTTTTAACTGTACAGTTTCAGTTAAAATCCATAGAAGCAACATCACTGAGTTTTTCTTAGTTAATTTGCAATGAGTCCCCCAGGGTATTACTTTTGCTAGAAACGCCATTAGCATTTACAATTAAGTTCACTGTGAGGCATTTCTGGTTTTAATTATATAGCATTTATAATGCTTCTTCTGGCACTCTCTTAGCATGGAAAAAATGAACCTAGGATGTAGAAAGATAAAAAAGCTATTAATTCCAGGGCTAGAAATGACAGATTGGTATAGTTACAAACAGATTGCTCTCTGTAACCCAGCCCAAACAGCTGGCTTTCAGTGTTTGGATAGGAATGCACCAAATATGACAAAAATGTCTTTATCTGGGGAAGCTAATTTTAGACACTTTTATTTTGGCCAGGCAGTAGAAATACTTAGAGAAGAAATCATTAAACTTCCAATGAAAAAGCTGTTTTTATAGGATACATTGCACGCAGTGTTTCCACAGCAGCTTCCCTGTGTGTCCATCACAGGGAGACTCTGGAGCTGCTGCTCAGCCCAACCTGACCAACACCCAGCTGAAACACACAGGCTCCAGGGAAGTTGCATTTGCCAGTGGCTCCAGCAGGGCTGTGAGAGGTGATTGCCAGCACCTGTGGAGTCTCAGCTTCCAGACCAGCACACACCCCACATCCTCACTCACCCTGGAGAGACAAAGGTCGTGCACTACAATCGGTGAGGGAGCAAAACAGCTTCCTACTCCATGAAAGGGGAAATCCAACATTTCAGAGCTTCCCACTGCCTCAAGATAGGGCTGAGGCTTTTCACAGTTTAAATTTAAAAAAAAGTACCAACATCTCCAGCATCCTTCTGGCACACAGGTGATGTGGCTCAGTCTCTTCTCAAGGCTGAGAGACTCCAAACCCACCTTGGGGAGGCAATGACCCTCCTGAGATGAGAAGACCAAATACCAGCTGTCAGACTGGCTCAAAAAGAGCAGGCAAGCCAAACAAGTGCATGCCCCACATACAGTTTTGTAAAGAGAGTGATTATAACCCCGTTACAGAGAGAGGGAAAGCACATGGCACATAAATAAGTTGTTTGTCGCCTTCTGCTGAGAAGGCGGGTGACCTGGTATCAAGACACAGCACGGCGACCCGGCCTTGCCTGGGTCACTTGGTCCACTGACATGCACAGACACCAATGTGGTGGATGGTCAAATGGCGTTTATTATCTCATCTCGTGAGGTTAAATAGTCAAGGGTGCTTTACTACGTCAAAGAGGGACGGTGGGTCTGGCTAGGGTTAGTAAGGAGTGGAAAACTACTGGAGTTAGGAGGGGCTGCATGCTTCAGGGGTGATTGATCATCTATAGCAGGATGAGGGGGGAAGGGTCTTGCTTTCCGTCACATCCCGAGATTTTCCGTTCGCCTGTCCCTATCTACCACAGTTGTTACTAGAGAGGTGCACTGAAAGATTTTTAATTGATCCAGAGCTTGGCTGTTTAAAAATTCATAGGCTTCAAGTTACTCTTGCCACGTTTAAAATGACTTAAGGTTTTGAGTTTAGCAGCCTCAGCACTTGCAACCAGCTACTTACAAAATGTGGTCAGTTCATGACCTCTTGCAAACAGCTGATCCAGTTTTGTGCAGAACATGTTCTCTTTCCATGCCCAGTCATTGCAGGAGACTCAAAACCAGTGGTAGTTGTAGGGAAGGGGCATTCACAGTCCTGAAGGACACCGAGTGTCAACAGGATGCAAACAAGGATACACATATATTTTTAAACTCAAGAAACTGGGGCTTAGAAATGATCACTCTTTGTAAAAGCAACTAAAACACTGAAAATCTGCCAGCAGTTCTGCTCTCAGCAAAACTCCAAGGATCAGAGTCAGCTCCATCTGTCATGTTGTTTCCAGAGCAGATTGTGTCACAGCCCAGCTCCTTGCTGTCCCTTTTGGCAGCAGTGCTGGGCCTCCACCCCAAAGCGCCTCCTCCTGCTCCAGTGCCGAAGGGATGACCTGGGATGGAAGCCATGGACAGACAAGCTGCAGTGATGGGGGCGTTGCTGCAGGACACTTCCACTGAAGTCTTTGCCTGCAAACTTGGTGTGACCTCAGATTCCTCGATTCACCTAGAGATGCCCTTACAGGCTATCCTGCAGGGATGCTGGTCATGTGTGTGTGTAAAGCACATCCAAGCCCAAGGACAGTAACACTGACATTTGTTGTTATCTTTTGAGGCCTGGCAAGATGAAGGCCATGGAGGCCTGTGGATTAGGTTTTTTACATATAAAATAGAAAATTAAAATAAAAAATAGAATATGAAAACCTCCTGGCCGGAGCAATTGCTAGTAACCATGGTAAAGACAAGGTGCTCATGGCCCTCCTGGCCTGCCTCAGCCTCAGTGAGACCAGTGATGGATGGCAGTGTTCCCCTTCCCAAATTACTCACAGTCCACAGTTCTTCTCTGTGAAGAGCCAAGAGGATGCCCCTGCCTCAGCTGACTGCATGAGGTGTAGCCCAATGAGTGAACATACCAATTTTGTTATTATAGGACATCATTTTTTTCAGTGTTGAAGTTATTCCAAAGAACTTTTCTGCACTGAAATCCCTTGGGTATTCTCTTGATGATGCAAAGTACATCAAGACTCCCATTCAGAGACTTCCAGTAAAGCAGTGGGCTCTGATCCTGGCATCACCTCCTGCTAAATGCCAGAACACAGCTCAAAGTATCATTTTAAACTCCTGAAAAGCTGCAAAAAGTACCAGCTGAAGTCACTTGGAAGCAGCCTCACGGTGGGAAGGACAAGAAATAGACCTTTGTAAGTCAATTGAGATGGTGGCAAAGATGCCTTTCTGGATGCTAGCTGGGACACAGGCTGCTGGTAGAGTAAATGTCCCCACACTGTGATAGACTCCATGCTGGGACCTGCACAGGAATGCTGCTGTGGGATGAAATTGTGGCTGGCCAGTCTACTACCAGCAGCCCCAAATCATTTCCCACACTGATGTGTCCTGCAGAGGTGGCACCCACTGGTATACAATAAAGACAAGCCTTTGCTGAAGCAGTAGGGGTTATGGAGAAACTTAAATTCAAAATGCACTTACAAACAGAAAAGTCCGCCAAACGTGCCTGAGAAAGAGCTTTCTATAACCCATGGATGTTTCAGGACACTCACACAAAGTGGGACAGGACCTGGCACACCCCAGCTGTGTGTAGTTGGTGGCCCTTTCTCAGGGGGTTCCCAGTTCTCAGCAAGGGTGCTCGCCCTCACATCTCTGTGTGCTGTGTTTCTGGCAGGAAGTTGTTGCCCTGAAATGGAAATGTTTTCCTGCTTGGAAAATGGGGGCTTATTGTGCCTCTGGGGGAAGGCAGACCCAGCATTTCACCAGTGCTCATGCTGACAGAAAGAAAGACAGCACCTCCACAACGCCTGCCACAGTGCACATTTGGGGCCAGCTTTGGAGCTGAAGGTGTCTGCCTTCAGGAGTTACCCAGGGCTTCTGAGGCTTGTAGGGACTGTTAACTGAGGCATGAAGAAGAGGCAAAAATGCCTGGGATATTTTTGTTTTGCTTTCTCATGCAAACGTGACTGAGAAGAAATCTGTGTGTGCAATGCATATGCAGGGTGAAAGCCTAGAGGCATGGAAATAAGGGGAAAATACCAGCAGGATGCAGAACATCCTTCAGGTCTGTGTCTGGACACCAGGGACAGTTGATTCCTTGTTTCAAGGAGACCAATCACATTGTAGAGGCTTCAACAACCTACACAGCAAAGGGACCAGCTGGGAAAAAAAAAGGCATTTTACAGTGAATTCTGCATTCTGTTGCCTGCTTGGCCCTGCCACTTGGAGAATATTTTGAGTTTTGAAATCTGGCTCCCATTTAGAGGCAAAACAAGTGATGCAAGATTGATTGACAGGCCTTTGTCATGACAAGGTTTGTTGCACTGGCCAGGGGGCTCTTCCTTACAGCACCGCTGGCCAGTTCCCACATGATACACGTGCACATTCCTATGTCTTTCCCTTCAGAGGTCCATGAAACATAAGGGAGATTTTTTTCGGGTTCCATGTTAATAAGTAACTGGAGAAACAGAATTTTGCCCTTGGGACAGAGATGAGTCCATGATTATGGGTAATTTTCTGTGCAGGGCACAGGGGCTTTGGTACCCTTTCCCAGTTAATAGTGAAATTGGATGATCCATGCATGTTGGACTCAAAGTTGGCTGTCTACTTTCAGGGGACCAGCTGCCTCACTACTGGCAGTTGTGACTGAAGCCTTGTACACAAGCTGTGCTAAATGTACCTAAAACACATGTATATCTCTATATAAAAATAATAATGTATATTACATATTTTATATTAAGTATATAAGCCTACCTTAACATACATATTAATATGCTTCTGGAGCAGTAGATTTCCATAGCTCCCTTCCATATCTCTCCATTTGAGAGATGCCTGAGAGCAAAGAGACTCTGGAGAGAAAAGGAATGTTCCTCAGTCAAACAATGAAGCATTAGAAAACTGATATTAGGGCTTCCTAGTTCTAAACCACAGATTTCCACTCTTGGGGTAGTTTGGTGTTAATGCTTTTCAAGAACTGGTTGTTAATGATCAGAAAACTACTAAATTAACTACTCTGGAGAGTTAATTGACTGAACACTTTCAATCATTTATTGGGGAAGGAAATCCTTGCCTGTAAACAAAGCCAGTGTAGGGTTATTTCATGTCAAGAGTGGCAACAACACATCAAGACATGTACAAACCATGAGTTAAGGCCACTGAAATCATCAACAGGGTTTAGACTTCAAAAATAATATATTTGTATTGATCTTTATTTGTATTCAGTTTTTTAAGCTTTAAGACCTCCTCTAATTCCTCTAAATCCTCCTCATTTTATAGATATTTTCAGTAATCATAAAAGCTGAAACTTCCAGTAAAAATCCTGACATTTCTCACTTTCTGAGAGGCTTCTGGAGTAAATGAAATTCTATGGCACTGACAGTGCAACTGCAAAGGCTGCCAGCAAGGAAGGCACCTTTCTAATCCAGACTGAAATTCTCAGCAGATTTCCACCCCACATGAAGCAAAGAGCATCTTTTCAGTTAGCCCAAATCATGAGTTGTGTCTTTCTGCCATAAGCAGGGCAAAGGAATCATGTCTGGTGTCTCCTGGGCCATCTTAGGTCTAGATGTGGCATGGTAATGGAGAAATTTGCTGTGGTCTATGGAGGGACAGAAGGACAGGGTTGCATTGACCTTGTGCAGGCATATTGTCCTTGTGCTTTGGGTGTTCTGGGAACATCCCTGCACCCAGCCACAGCGGTGGGCTCCAGCTGCTGCCTGCCAAGCCCCTCACACCATCCTCATCAGGGTGTCTGGGGTGCTGCATGGCTGCATCCCAGCAGAAAAGCTGCTTTGCGCATGCGTCTTTTCAAATTGTGGGAGATTTTTCTACTCAAAAATAGGCATCTGTTTTTAGGAAATGCAGAAGTTAGGCGGCTGTCCTCGAGGATGTGCCTTGAGGAGCATGAGGGCAGTTTAAATGCAAAATCTGTACACAGTTGGGAAGGTTTCTTTCCAGTGCCATAGGTGTTTGATTAATCAGATTAAATGGTTTTTTACCGGAGGTCTCTAATAGGCTAAAATAATGAAAATATTGTCCCGTCCCCAAAAACTGCATACAGGCAGCTCTTTCCACCAAGAAGGATTTGCTCCATACATCATTCCCCAACATCAGTGAGCTCTAATAGACACTCAGCCCCCCAACACATGGCTCTTTTCTCCTCAGAACTTTTGGGGTGGTGACGGAGCCTTTGCTTCTGGTTCTCAAGACTTAAACCCATGATAATTGTCACTGTTTATGTCTTACACTCTTTCATCATCCTGGAAGAAGGGAGCAGCACATTTGCTCCCTAGTGGGCTAGGGATGCCCCGTAATGCCACCCAGTTAAGCCAGACTTGCTGTGAAATGTTTGCAGACTGCAGTGCAAGCTGCTGAGGGAGCGGTCCCTCTCCAGCTCCTTGCAGATTCCCCATCCCACACTCAGCCCAGAGCTCATTTTTTTCTTCTCACTCTGAATTACATATCTTTTCCCCAGGGGTTGAGCAAACTGCACAGTGACTCTTTTTCAGCCTCCCAGCCTGCCTGTGCACCTGTTTTAGATCAAAATTTTTCTACTGTAGCTCTTGTTGGCTCAGAAAAGTGCTTTGACAAGCTTGAAATTTCCTGCCTCAGGAAGGAATAACATCTCTCTAAGAGTGCTGTGCGATCTGTTGGAAAGGTATAACCCCTGAGCTGCAGAGAAAGCTGGACTTATTACAAGGATCAGAAACTGAAACAGCCTTTGTCATGGCAGGACTAAAGATGTCTCAGAGTTCCTGGCTCCAACAACGTAACCCACAACTTGGCCTGCTGCCCTTGTGACATGGCACATTTATTAAGACACTTCTTAATATCTGTTTCTTGTGCTCAAAAGTTTTCCTACCCCAGTTCAAGAAAATATATCATATATGATGTCCCTGTAAGGAATAAAGTCAGACAGTCTCCAGCTGAACCTGGTAGGACAGAAAATCAAGCTGACGCTGCAGCTGATTGTGACTCATCCAGTCCCCTTTCTCCAGGGACATGAAGAAACCCTCCCTGAAATGGCAGAAATATTTATGAAAGTTTCAATGCTGGAGAAGAAAGCTATGAGGATGTCAGTGTCTGTACAACAGCCCCCTTGAGTTTTATCTTCACTCTCCTTGACCCATGTCCTGACAGAACTTTTGGTAAGCTATTCATCAGGTAAACAGATAAACCAGACATCATTATATCAACATATGGTGACAGTGACTGAGAGCTACCCTATTAATTGCTGACCCCATTTCTATTTCAGTCACTTGGCATGTCCTCTAGGAAATGAATGGATCACTCATGATAAATCCATTTTCTCTGGCACCAGATAATCTGCTTTCAAGCTGGAGCAGATGCTGAGATGCCCATACTGGCAGCCTGCTGTTGAATGACCAAGGGGGCTGTAGTGCAATGTGATTGCATCTCTGAAGACTTGTGTTGGTTCCCCTTTGTACAATAAATAGTTCTGCTGCACAGTATTGTGTCCTAAAATGCCCTGCTGATATATCAGAGAATGGGTCAGGTTGGAAGGGATCAGAGAGGGTCATCCAGTCCAGCCTCCCTGCTCAAGCAGGGTCATCCTAGAGCACCTGGCACAGGATTGTGTCCAGGCAGTTCTTAGACATCTCTAGTGAAGGACACTCCACAAATTCTTTGAGAAATAAGGTCCCACTGATTATTTCCTGAATGAATGACAGCCTTGAATTTGGGTGTTAAACAGATGCGGAAAAGCTGAGTGTCTAACAACCAGAGGAGACTGGAGAGAGGTAAATGCAATTTGAATTACTCAAGGGTTTTGAGCCCAGATCTCCTATTTCAGCTCTGATCACTGGGATATGAGACACCATACTGTGGTGGTTGGGACCTTCTCAGGTACCTGTGCCAGAGCTACTCTGCTTTGCAGTGAAAAGGGACAGTTCTTTGAGAGGTCAGGGATGGAGAGAGTGTGCAAGCATTGAAAAGTATGATTTGCTGATCAGACAAGGAGTATGCTTGCCATGAAACACTTAACTGTCTAGGGGCACAGCAACTGCATCCCAGCAGTAGGTGCCTTGAGTGCTGGGCTGAAGAATTGGACACAGATTTTCTCTCTAGCCCCAGCAGTGCTCAGTCCTGCACAGGCACAGCTGGAGCTGGGGGGCTGGAAGAGCCAGATGTGTGCCCTCAGTCAGCCAGGCAGGTGTGGGCTCCCAACCCACCGAGAAGAGAAGCCAGCTCAGCTTGGACCCTGGCTGCCAGAGCCCCTTCCCAAAGCCTTGCACTTGCCATTCCCCTCACTGAGGTCCTGGTACAGCCCCACAAAACTATGGGGAGGAGGGCAGAGGAAGCCATGGGTCTGGAGCTGGAGTGCCCTCCCAGAGCAACACGGCTGCTCACCATCGGGACATTTTGTTTTCACTTTATTTGTGTCCCTGAGACCCAGCTGCTTAGCAACTGGATAAAATTGTCACAAAATGCTAGCATTGCCCCCCCTCACCAGGGCAGTGGCTGGGCTGTGTCCTTGGGGGGGCTGTCTGCCAGGCAAGGTGGCCACACAACACTCATGAGGGACCCCATGCCTGTCCTTGTTTTCCTGGGTAGTCTCTCCCAAGGTGTGAGGGAATTTGGCCCTCATGCATGGCAAACACTGCACTGCAGGTAAGGAATGTAGGCAGCTTCATCTGTCCCTGTGGGCAAATGAAACATGGACACTTTTTGGATCTGTGATAAATGCTTTTTATTCTCTGAAGGACCAGGAAAAAAAAGCACACTTCAAGGAGTCCAGATAAGTACCTGGAAAGGAAATTATTCACCATTTCTGCTGTATACTTGGGGGAGATAAATACACCATCTCACTTTGGTTCAGGGCTTTTTATCTAAAAAAAATGGCAATTAAGAGTTATAACTATATATTCCTTGGGCCAGAACAAGAACAGGCATGTGTCTAATGCCTGCTGCTGTCTTTGCTCTGTTTGAGTCCTCTGCCTCTGTGGATAATACTCAAAGAGGTATACAGGCTGCCCAGGAGGCCAAATCCTGCTCAGTGGAGCTCATTTCCTTTGAAGAGTCATGCAAAGGACAAAGGATGAAAATAAGAGATTTTAGGAGAGCAATTTATAACACACTTGCCCTTATAAGTGCCTGATGTGCAGAAGATAGTTGCTGGCAATTGCTGACATCTTGTGTGTTTACCTCAATCAGCAAGTATTTATAATTAATTTTTAAAACGCTGAAGTTCCAGCCTTGCTGGGAACATTGCAAACTGCCCTCAGCACTCTGGTGTTCTTCCAAAACACATGCTGCCACAAGTCAAAAAGCACAAAGGCTCACATATTTCAGGGGGGAGGTGGGGGACTTGTGGAGAAATAATGCAGTTCAAATGAAAATTATTTAGATAACTCATCTCTAGCCACAAATATTAAATTTCACGACTGGAAGCAACCAATACTGTTATAAATGGGGTGAACTGCCACATCACTTCTAGCATGTCTCCTACCTGACACCACAGCACCACAATATAGAGGATTTGCCAGCAGTGGGATGGCCAGATTTCACTTTTTTTCTTTCCCCTCGCTCCCCCTGCAATGTCTCATTCACCACCTGTGCTGACACATGAGTTTGTAGGCTCCCAAAAGACCTAGTGGGACTTAAAATAGGTCTGTAACCAAAAAAAAAAAAAAAAAAACCAAAAAAAAAAACCAAAAAAAAAAACCAACAACAACAAAAAAAACCAAAAAACCATGAACAAACAAACCCAAAACACCTACCAAAAAAACACACAAAAAGTCAAAAAAAAACCCCAAACCAAAAGAAAGATGCAGCATTGCTGAGCTACTCCTTGGGAGCTTTTTAAAGAAGCATGGGATGCTTCTGACCACCTTGTACTCACAATGTTTACTGATGGTTTCCGTCTCTGTTTGTTTGGAGAAAAGGCAGACCACAATTTCAGACTTTTTTTTTAAGGCAGTTTTTTGATGATAGCTTTCACTAGCTATCTCCCTTCTGGCCTCAGCAAAAGGCTGGGAAGAAAACCTACTGCAAGGCAGGAAAATGCCATTGCCAAATCTACCATCACGGTGGTTAGGGTGGTGGAGGTGGTGGAGCTCATGGCAAACCACAAATGAATGTCCTCACTAAAGGTTTATGCCTTGAGTTGATGTTGTTCCTTTAAACTCAGAAATGTGCCATGTCTTGGTGCACTGCCCAGCATCTTGGGGTGCCAAGGTGGCTGAGAGGACACAGGGGAGCAGAGGAGAGACAATCAGCTCCAGAGCAGCAGCCAGCCCCTGCTAACACCTAACCTAAGGCTTTAGCAGTAGGTTTAGGGTGAGATTTCAATTTTGTGAGGTAGTGGGAAAGCATGCTCAGATTGCAACCCTGTAGCTAAGTGATTCTTAGTTTTTTCCACTCACATAATTATGAAAAATGACTCTCATATTCCCCATTAATGTTGCTATTAGCAGACAAGGCAGGGCTTCCCAGCAGGAGCCATTCTTGCTAACAAGGTCTGTGTGCACCACATTAGGGAGTGTACCACTCCCAGCTTTCGGAGCACCATAAGGGATTTGCCATTGCTCCAATAATGGTACAGAGCCAAATATATCTGCACCTCATCTTATGTCAGAGAAGGTAGCAAGCTCTAGCTTCAAGGTTCTTGATTAAAAGAAAAGGTGACCAGCAAGCCCAAACTCCTGCTTCTGGGCAAAGTAGCCCTCCTGCTCTAACACCAGGCGAGTGCAGCGCTGAGAAGGACGATTGTGTTCAGGTGGGGCTGTAAAATCAAACGTCTCAGTCTCCCACTCAGTCACTCACACAAACAGTGCAATAGCACACAAAACCCGCACCTCACCAGGGATTATATAATCCTCCATCTTCACGCTGCAAAAGTTACTACCAGAGTTACTCTTCCCTTTTTAAGGTGGGCCCTGCTCCAGTGCAGAAAGGAAAAGGTCTAGCACAGAGGACAAGCAATTACTGTTCTTCACCTTGATATTGGCAAGGCTTTTAGCACAGGCATCTGTAATATCCTTACTGCCAAAGTGGTGAGACAGGAACTGTGCTGCAACAGAGTCTGAGTGGCCGTGGAGCAGCCCAGCTGTACCTACAAATTCTGTTGGGCTTAACTCCCTTATGTGCCCTCTGCTGTGGCTGTGGGTGCTGTGTAAGCCCCAAGGCAGGACTGGGACTGGGCTCTCTGCAGAGAGCTGCCTGCCCAAGAAAGAGGCTGATTCCTAAAGAACTCAGAGGTTACCTCCCAAGTTCCTTGTGGTACAGTCAGCAGGCAACCCCTGGAGCGGGCAGAAAACTCCTCAGGGCTTTTTTTTTTTAAATGCATGGATTTTGTTTTTAAAGCTGAGGAGATTTTTGCCTGTACCTCATAGCTCCCACCTTTATAATTTTTGTATAGCAATTCTGATTTCTCTGGACAACATCAGCTCTGTGGAGACAACAGAAAGCTACACTGGTAATGCCAGGTATTGAGACATCTCTTTTCTTCTGCATAGCATGTGAACAATGGTATATTACAACAAATTTGTATCCACATCTAAGCTTGTATCTAAGTGAACCAACGAAGGATCTGTGATTTGGGGGTGTTTTTGTTTCAAGTGTGTGGCTGAATATTCATCGGACAGTTTAGATTTTAATCTAAACTTTTACAAATTTAGACAGCTGTCTCTGGTGCTGTAAAAGAGCATACAACCAGCACATCTGAAAATCAATACACTTCATGGGGCTCAGTACCTCAGTTAATCAAATACTGCAACCATCACCTTTTGCTTTGCTTCCAGCTAGCTCCAGAGTATTTTCTGCATAGTTACAAGATTGTAACTCTTAGAAAAAAGGAAAGTTGGTATTTTAAACACCATGATCTGTATGTTTTTTCACTGAGTTTCACCTTTACTGCAGCTTGATTTTCTTTCCTGAATTGTTCATTAGGTCTAAATCTAGTGAAAACAAAACCCTGTCTGTGTCAGTGATCCCAGACAGTAGGGAATGCAAGGCTAGCCTAGGGCCATCTGTTACACTGTGAGAAAGGTTTTAGGAAACAAAGCCAGCCAGTTGATTCATTATAAAATAGACATAAGTTATGAGGATTAGCATGGAAACAAATCCTGTGAAGACCTCTTAAGTCTCTGGCTGCTATTACTGTTACTTTTTAAGTCAGCACTGGCTACCCACATCACATGAATAATACTGTGTAAGTCACAGATGCAAAATAGCATCTGCAGAGATCAGGAGCTTACTGATGGGTACATTTAGTTAATCTAAAATTATTATAGTTGTTCTTCTGGAGCATGGCTGGTGTGGGACACAATCTCCGACTGCCTGGAGGAAAAGGGCCCCATGCAAGCATTCAGTGTCTCAGAGGTCACGTGTTTCTCTGAAGATGATGACAAACTGTGTGCAACTCTGCAGAGATGGGCCTATGGAACACTCACTGGCTACACAGCAAAATGTGAAGCAGAAGAACTTTGTTGGTAGCAGAGAAAGGACTAGGAAAATGTGAGATGCAATAATTCTTCCCTAAAGTACACCTGTGATGAATGTCAAACCTTAGCTTAACCATCCTTCTAAGGAACCCTGGACCTGGGACCACAACTATTAAGAAGTGAATTTTCATCCACACAGTCCCTAGTCTTTCTTTGTCCACAGTTCACCAGACTGCTATCCACATGGCTACAACAGGGAACTTGCCATGCAGCCACACATTATTCCCAGAAATAAATTCCAAACAGAACATGTTTTATGCAACCTTGTATTTTCAAAAGCCTGTTACAGTAATCAGTAGCCAAGCAGCAATAAAGACTTTTAATCACTGTAGTCTGTGCTATGCTGAAACTGAACACAATTCTATTTCATAAAAACCTGTGGTCATTCAGGAACAACAGCTTAAGCCTGACTGAGAGGCATATGTACTCCATCCAAATGCTCAGTGCCAAATCCAGTACTAGGCTCTAACAAAAACACATGATCAGACACTTTAACTCATCCACAGGTCTGGAGAACAGAAAGGGGGGCAGCATGCATGTTTCTCTGCAGGAAATCTCCTGGTGAAGTTTGCATGTGAAGGGGACCTCAGCTCTTGGGGCAAAAGTCTCGGTAGCCAAGTCGCAAGAAACTCCTGGCATCCAAATCAGATTTCTTCAGATGTTCATTGCCAGGTTGATAAACTAGTACCAGAAAAAGATCAACTTTACAATTAAGTATTTCAGGCCCTTCTCCCTCCCCATGTCTTTCCCCAAATGAGAGCCATTCCAAAGCAGTGCTTTGCTCTGAACTGACCCCAGGCAGGAAAAGGGACCTTTGCTCACTTGGCTTTTACATCCTGTCATTAAGGAGAGACCTCAGCCAGCAGGAAGGAATAAGGCAAAGCACTACATGCTGGAAACACCAGTTATTTTATTTGCATCCCAGCTGTCCACATTTGTTCCCACATTTCTTTTCCCTGGGAATTCATTGTGTCTCACCCCAGGAAGCTTTGGTTTAGTGTGAAATGAGAGATGGCTCACAGCAACAGGGAGACAAGGAGAGCACAAGAAAATAAGAAACCTGTGCTGAGGATTTTGAGAAGCAAATGACAGACACGCACAGGCGAGGCTGATCTCAATTCCTGGGGGCCTCAAGGGGAGTGAAAGACCCCCCCCCCATTCCCATCTGCTCCTTCCTCTTTCCCCTACTGAAACCTGGCACCCAAGGAAGGAAAAAAAAAAGCAGAGAAACTAGAAAGGGGCATGGGAAGCTGTCAATATGCCACAGGGCAAGGAAGGAAGGAAATAGCGTGGAGGAGATTTAATCAGTGTGTGGGCTGTAGTGGGCTCTAAAATTCCAGCAGTGGTGAAACCTATAGCAGATACCCCACTGCACTCTCATGGGCACCTGAAGTGCCATGCAGAAATACTCCAGCTCTCAGAAGAGGACAAAGCTCTAGAGAAACCCCATCACTTTGTCAATGTTTATGAATCTGTGCTCATACCTCGCCTATATTCAGGTTAATGAACTCCTTGTTTTTCACACTCAGTGCTTGGAATACTCCTGAAATGAGAAAAGGACAGCAGTGCTATAAATACACCGCATTCATATTCACACATGAGCTCTCCCACCCACAACGATGGACAAGTGGCCATGCCAAGGAGAGGGAAGGCCTGGTGCAAAGGCAGATTGCTTAGGATTGCTTGGTGGTGGCAGCTCCTCTGACAAAGCAAAGTCCTTGCAAGAGGAAACGTCTTGCTGACTTAAGGCCTTTATGCAAGGCTCTCTTCAGGACTTGTCTGGAAGAAGTGTCCTGAATCTGCTAAACAGTCAGATTTGAAGTATACTCTGAAATCAAACCAAGCAATTTGCATTTCTTTATATATCTTATTTAACTTCTATCTCTCAGAAATTTAATAATTCTATTGCTACAGTCAAGCCAGAAAGTAAAGACAAGAACAAAACCAAAAAAATCAGCAAATAAAGTTGATTTTTCTTCTCATAGAGTGAATTGAGTTTTATTTGACTTTGTGGCCACGCTAATGATCACTTTATCCAGCCATTTATTTTAACCTATCTCTACTACTGCTGTTTTGTAATGAGAGTGACTCTGTGCCAGAAGTGAACTGAGACCTTGGTGTACAAGGCGCCACATCTGAAGCCAAAATGGAACATGTCATGTAAAAGGTACAGGAGATACCTGCCCAAGTACACGCCAGTTTCCTCTTTCCATGAGGCAGAAGTAATATTTGAACCTTGAACTTGTGTGATCCCAAATTAAGCTCCTGGGTAAGCCACAAGAAGGATTTTACCAGCATTCTTCACATGCCTTCAACATTGCTGCAGCGTTTATGTAGCAAGCTCTATTCACATGGGGAAATTTTCCATTGGCAGAACATTTTTCATGTTACAGGAGAAAAGCCATCCTACATGCAAATGCTAAACACAGCTCCTTTCTGTTGGCCTTGTACTCAATCTCAGATATTGTGCAACATGCTCAACAGCCAAAAGCAGACTGATTTCTTTTTCAAAGTGGATGAAATTCCAGAGGAAGAAGATACTCACGACTCGCATTCTCCAAGCGTATTAGGCAGTTCAGAAAATCATCAAATTCAATCTGGGACTGCTCATCAGAGTATCGGAGGACAATCAGTTGCAGCAAGTAATTGTTGAGCTGGTATCCTTCCCAAAGACACACACACAAAAAAAGTGAGCAACCTCACATGTCAGGGGGAATCTACAGATCTCTATTAACTAATCTTGAAAAACAGTTAATGGGAGGATACTCCATGTCACACATCCATCCAGAAAGAGATCTAACCACGAAGTTCCTTAAGTCTGCAATAAATAACAAACTCTGAACAGGAAATTTTTCAGGCACTGCAGTTTCTAGTCCATGCACACTATGATGTATGAGAGACTATTCTGTCTTCTTGAATTTGGAGGGATTTCTGCAAAATTATCTGCTTTGATAAATATAAGTTGTGATGAAATACTAATGCAGTGATTTCTCTTCATAGCAGCTTACTCGCTATTCCTTCAACCTTTGAATATAGATGGACTCCAAATTGGTCTGTTTCAAGGTCTAACCCTACACATGTGCAGCTCTGTTGAGTTTAACAGAGCTCAATAAAATATAGAGATTGCTCTGACTGCCTGCCCTTAAATACTCAGGGTAACTGGGGCAAAATTCCCCTATTCAATGTGCCCAGGTTCTCTCTGGGGTTTAGACCTCCTTCCTGTTCAGGAGTACCTGGACTGTGTGATTGATTGTCCTCTTCACTCATGCTGATCTGCCCAACAGGTTTAGCAGAGAAAGTGCAGTGCTTGTCTTACCTGCAGCTTTAAGAGCACCATGAAGCTCGTAAGAGGACATGCAGCCAGATTTATCAAAGTCAAATTGAAGAAAGATACTCTGTTACGAAAGGAGAACACAGAAAGCTCAATACTGGCATATGGAAGGGAGCACAGATACAGCACAGAAAGGCAATGTGTTTATCTCCAACTGCATAGCATAAGCACTTAAGAAAGCGGACAAGACTTTGGTCTAGATCCAGTCTGATTTTATAATGGAGGAGCAAATCTTGGTCCCAATTTTCTTTGTCATATGAAGAGGTTGTTGTGACTTAAACAAGTACTGCCAAATCCAAGCATTTAAAAAAAATGAGTTACTCTTCATTAAAAATGTCATGATTTTTTAAAAAGTGATTTTAACTAGAAAGATGTATTGTTCTCTGTCTTTTAACTCTTAACTGACACATTCTCTTAATCTTATTTTATGTTTTTCTCTGTAGTTCTGAACACTAGAGACAAATTTTAGCATGATGTAACTTACTTAATAATGTCACTTATTAGTCTGCTTCGACATATAAAAGACCTGAATAACCACATTCATGGTACAACCAAGAGAACTGGTCAAACAGTTTGAGGTTTGACCTACATATTAAGCAATTTGCAAGCTGGAGTTAAATTCCATCCATTTATTGAGACAGCAAATACGGCTCTCCTTTGGAATATGAGTTATTTGGAGCTGTCATCACATTCAGCTTAAAATTTTCCAGCAAATATATGTGCAAATCTTCCTACAGAGTACAAGGATTTCCCAAGCCCCTTGCTGAAACACAATGTATCCTTTGTTAAAAGAGATGTGGCATTAGTATCCAGAAAATGTTGTCCATTCTTGATGGGCTAGAAAAGAAGCAAAGAACTGCATATTTTGAATGCTTTGGTGAAGCACGAATTCAGAAAAAACCTATTAATGGCCATAAGGAAACAATTATAATGTCTTTTATTTGAATATTCAGTCTGTGATTGATTCTGCAAGCCTGCTTACTCTAACTGCCATATACAGTGGCAGGGAAATGTGTTTAAAATTAGAATCAGCACTTTCCCAGACTTCAGTTCAGTTGACTTCTGAGAGATCAGTAATGAAAATGCAAGGACTTTGGAAAAGATTGTTTCCTACTAGTAATGAATCATCACTTTCTTCTTCTGTACAACAGCAGCTATGGAAACTCCTTAAGTTTCCTTTTGACTGGCTTGCTTATTAGTGTCCATTGCATTCTTTATCCCAAACATAGTTGATTAGCTTACAAAAATCTCAGTTATTTCCAGAAAACCATTATGATTTATCATCATGGAAAGCTAAGAATGTCTTTGACAATCCAAAACAAATCCCATGCTTTAAAACATTTGTTTTGTGTTAAAATTCATGGCTTGAACACACTCCTGTCTCCATTTTTGTCTGCATATACCTAATAAACTGTTCAGGAAGTAACTAATGAAATGGAAGAAAAATTACAGTGGATAATGTCACCTACTATCCATTTCTTCAGTTTTTCCCAGAAAACTTTGAACTCACTGAATTCCAGTTTCCCGTTGTCACTGGTCTGGTAATATGAACTAAGGAAAAGGACTTGTCGTATGAAAGTCCAAATTCAGTCTGAACTTATCAGAGTAGTTCCCTTAAGCAGAAAATGTTGACTGGAAAGCCTATGGTGCTGCTGAAACTGGCATTGGGATTTCTCAAAAGGTAGAGTTACAGCAGTTACAGTCATGCCTGTGGCTGTGATACTGGAGGAACATTATATGATATAAAAACACAGCTGAGCAATTCAGTCACTATATAAAGAATAAAAATTATTCTAAGGCAAGAACAGTTTTGGATGTAAATGGGATATAAATGACTCAGAGAATTAAATTACCTTATTAAAACAAATTGCTACTATACCCAAAGGAGTTAGTAAACCAATGTGCTGTTCAGTATTTTTATCTAGATCTGTCTGTTCTGTTGCAATCGCTCAAGCAAAAATTCATGGGAGTAGTGGGGTGAGACTGGCAAAATCTGGTCTTTATGGTCTGAAATAAATGCCTGTATAGCAGTTCTAGGAGGCAATGATTAGATCTGCCTGGCCTTCCTCCTGCCTGAAGCGAGGGGCTTATTTCACTGAGTTATTGATGAACTGAGCACAGTTCATTTCCAGGATGAGACACCTGCTCTTAAATGCTAAATAAGGAATGGTCCCATTCCCCTTCCTTTTTCCATCTTGCCAGGACAAAGCCCTTGCTCAGAGGGACACTGGCTCAGTGAGCATTCATAAAGGTCAAAACATGCCAAGTGTGGTCTAGCTAACACCTGCTGTTATTTGAACTGGTGACATTATTGAGGGCACCCACAGATTCCAATGGCATTCTCACTTCTGCAAAGGATTTTTTTTACCCAGCCAGGTTCTTCTTCCCAGGGTCACAGAACAGTAGAACTCTGTCCCTGTTCCTCACCACCCCATGGTGACAGTTGCCAGGGAATTCAGTAGCATGTGACACAGAGGAGACTGTGCCAGCATTGACTTGGGTTTTCATTTTTATGTTTTTTCTCCTCCATTGTGCTCCAAATAGCATGTCCAGAGTGGGATGATTGTGTCTGCATTCCTTGTGCTTCCAAAGCAGAGGAAGAGATGTCTCCCTATTTATTCAAAACTATGCAGAGATTTGCTTGGAAGCATTGCAAATCATGGAAAATATTCAGTTGTATCCTAAATAGTAAACCTGGAACTGCTGCCATTCTCCAGGGTCAAGCACAGGCCCTGGCTCTGTGCCAATACCATGTAAGGATGAGATGCGAACATGGACCAGCTCCCTACTGAGGCTTGGTTTTTAAGCAAGGAAATTTAGGACTGGTACTATTTCTCATTGCATGTGCAGAGTGACTAACCTGCATTGAATTTTAATATTATAAACTAGCTTTAACAGGATAAAGTTCTGTCTGCTTTTGTTTTCTCTAAATGTTTGAATGGCTATTACCTCTGTCATGGACTGGAGCAACAAAAGCAAAAGATAAGAAGATCTCAGCTGAACAAGTAAGACATAAACCAAACATTAGATACTTGCCTTGATATGACTGTTTTTTCTCATGTAACAAAACTGTTTATGGGGAAAGCACACTGCAAAAGCACCTCTACCTGAGGAGAAGCCATGTTAAGCAAACTCATCAGGAACCAGAACTCTGCAAAGGACAGATCTGGTGGGGAAGCAACAGGGCTGTGATTCACCTCACCCAATGTCTGAGCAGTCTGAGCAGTCATTTAGCACCTGTCAGTTAAATATATCCAGAACAATTAATTACAACACCCCTTTTGCTATCTACAAAGGAAGCCTAGAAAGCTGGCTTAGATGTATGCCTAAATTTGGACCGACAACTCTCACCCACATATCTGTTTCCTGGAGTCCTAGGAACTAGCTGAAAGACCAGATTTTCCAGTTTTTAAACTGATTGTCAAAAACGAGCTTTGATATCAGCAATTTTCACCACTGCTGATCCTTAATTTCTGACCCATAACTTGCATGTACAACTCTGTCTGGTGAATTTAGCCCCCCGACAATAGACTTTTCTTGAATTAAAATTTATGGGTCTCTTTGAAATAAACAACAGCTTGAAAAATGCACTGTTCTCTTCAGAAGTAGCTTGAGATTTACTTCTAAAGGTGGTCAGCATTAAAGCATCTGCCTCTAAGTCTGCAATATAAAACAGTTTGTGCTGAAACTCCTAATCCTAAATTTCTAAAATAAAAATCAGGATAAAACAGTAATGTATATTTGTTTTCTTTGGGTAGTGATCTGCCATGACATTACCAAATGCATTTCTGACATCCAAAACATATAATGTTACGGACAATTATATTCATTCTCCATTTAGCCTCCTTATTTGAAAGGATACATCCATAAGAGAAATGATATTTCGGCATGAAATGAGACTTAAGTTCTTGAATTTTATGTTCTTTGCTGAAAAAAAATAATAATACAAAAGAAGTCATGGTCAAAGCTGTCTTTTATAAGCAGAAAGGAGAAAATTGGACTAATGAACAGAGATAGCTGACTCTTAGTCCTCATTGTGGGAGGGCTGTGAACTGGAAGATGAACCACAGAGAAGTCTCAGTCCAGACAGAAGATGCATTTACTGGAGACATGACAGGAAATACTGTCCTTGATTTGTAAATCAGGAGATGAGGTTCAGGGATGACAGGTTTCCCACTGTACAAAGGGCCTGTAGAAGGATCATGAGCTACATCCAGGTCTTAAAAGTCCCATTCTAGTGCTTGCTTTTCCACAGCAGTGTGGCAGTGCAATGGAGAGCTGGCCTCACTGATCCACTGACATGGATCATGCTGGAGGCAGGGCAGGCTTGTGGTTAGGTCATGAACCAAATGCTTTCCTCTGCCCTCGCTGGCTCAAGGACACCAAGTTGGGGTCATAAGACAGCCTTGAATTTTCTATATGTAAATTAATTAAATAGCAGATTTTATAAAGTTATATACAACCCTTAACTTAGAAGTTGTCAGCACTTACTTTTTTTTAACACAGCATTCAGAACATATTCAAGCTCTTCTGCAGATATCTCCATGTCCTGCAGAAAAATAAAAGTGAAGCATCTGTTACTTGAATATTTCTGTAATCAGACATACCAAAATCCTAAGAAAACACAAACATCACTCATCTGTACTTTATTGCAAATCATCAAAAGAGAACCATATAAAACCCAGAAAAAGCTAAAAATTTAAGGGCTGGGAAAATTCAGGAGTGCTGCTGTCCATAAGTGTGTCTGAAGTAGATCTCAACGAGAGCTGTTGATGCAAAGAAAACTCAACTGCAATTGAATATTAAGCCAGGCAGGCTCCTTCAGAGCTTGAGTTCAAGCTTTGGTCCTCCTGCTTGCTCACCAGGGACTGCACCCTTATCCATCGAGCCATAGGACATGGTGACATCTGGTGCCCAAACAACACACTACAACTAAGCATCCTCCCAAACTATTTTGGGTTTGTTTCATGTATCCATGGCCCTGTATAGGAGTGGAAGTGTTTCCCCTCTTTTTACATCTTGCTCTGACCCAAAGTGTTGTGCACTCACCTTTCCTGAAATCTGCTCAAACAGTGTCCGGAATTGCTTTTCTTCTTCAGTTTCTTGTGGGCTTGGGGTTGGATTTAGAGGCTGCAACACCAACCACACAAGTCCTTATAAGAATTGTAAAACATGACATTTGTCCTGCAAACAGCCCCTGTACACCCCAGACCAGTGTACATCTTAAAATAAGGGTACATATGCTTCTAAACTCCGCCAGATCTGAGGCCTCCCAGCTACCTCTCTGCCCAAGGGGAGTCACCCTCTCATTCCCTTCACCTGAAGAAGTATATAGTGTGCCATTGCCTTGGTAAAAACCAAGAGCACCCATCCTGGAAAACACCTCTCTCTCCTCTCATCCCGCCCTGCACCATTCTGTTTCCCTGGTCCTCCAACAACCACAGCGCTGCTGAGCTCTCTCCCGTGGCATTATCCTGGGATCTTCTTGAGAGCAGCAGCCAGAGGTGGCTGCATTTCAGCATATTACCCAGCACAGATTTATTTTGTATAGAACATGGCCCTGAGATCATGGAAATGAATTAGATCTTGGCTTAGCTTGTTTCCATGGGAAGGCACACCACAATTAATGCCTTATTTGCAGGGATACACTTAAGCAGGAGCTGACTCATACCCAGCTGCAATTAGTGCTCAGCAGGCAGACCAAGCCATTCAAAAGCAAAAAGAATTCAATCATTTCAGTAGGCACGTGCATGTGTAAGCATTCTCTCTCAAGTCCCGCAGATACTGAGAAGTAAAATAAAGATATTTGTATGCAAAATTAATGTAGGTCTAGTAGACATTCTCTTGCCTCTTATTTTTCACAATAAATAAAATTTTAAAATATGTGAACAGCCATGTGGCTGCCCAGTGCTAATGGGTGGTGCACACTGCACACGTGGTGGCTGACACCCATCTTTCGTGCTGGCTGGCACTGACTGCCTTCAAGGGGATGCGAAGCATAATGATTATGATTTTGATTGTTACAGCTCTTTTACCATATTCAGCAGAGCTTAGAATTTCAGTGACATACACAAAGCTGGCAATTGTGTAACATTCCTGTGAAATGAAAGTGGTTTAGCCAAATACAGTAAAAGCAATGTGTGCCGGCTTCTGCTGAGCTATTGTCTTGCTACTTTAACTCTGTAGACTTACCTCAGGAAGATCAATGGCAACCTTTTCATCTAGATCCCTGGAGAAAACAAAACCTTATTTGGTATCTGAAGGTATTCAACATCTGCTTGGGGTGGAAACTTGCTTGCTACCTCTTCCCCAGGTGAATGATAAAACAGGGTTTTTTTTGCACAGCTGTGCATGTCATCTGCTAAAGAATTAATCTCATTCTTTTCTCATTATTCATTGTGAACACACTGTTTCCTCAATATGCTTTTTTAACATAAAATTGTCTTTTGGACAGATTTTGGGAGGAAACAAGCACGAAGCAAACACTGCTGTACTGCTGTATTCATAGAGACCCAGACAGTACCAGCTAGCAACCCTTCCCTGTCAAACATCCAGCAGATTCATCATGGCACACCCTATTTTCCCACCTTCTCAACTCCTCTCAAAAACAAGTCAGGTTTAGCAAAAATGTAAAAACAAAAAAGTACAAACAAAAAACCACAAATGATCAAGAACTTGCCATGCTGGGTCTCTGCTGTGGAGCTGGGTGCCTGGCAGCCACACTCTCCCCAGCAGACAAAAACCACATGTGCAGGGGAGCACTGGAGGGCCCAAAGCTTGCTGCTGACTTACTCAGTGATGGCCTTCTTCTCAGAGAAGATCCTCAGGCAGAAATCTGCCTCCTGGTGTGGCTCAAATGTGGTCGGAATAAGAATGTAATCACCCGGTGGCAGCTTGAATCGGTGGGATGCTTCCCTTAAATTTATGTAGGTTTTGCTCCTGGCCTTGGAGGGGTGGTACCTGAAGAAGTCTTTGCCCAAGTGTCCATCTCTGCTTGGGCTCTAGAAAGGGGAAAAAAGGCAGCGCTGCACTGGCCAGGGTGTGCTGAAAGCCATACTCACCCCTTTTCTAATCACAGAGACAAATCCTGCCTGGCACAAGTGTCACCCCAGGCTGTGATCCTGACTCTCATTCCCTCTCCCAGGTGCTTACAGCAATTTAGCTCCCACCTTATAGCAAGGACCCACTACCACTGTCCTTTCCCACCCAGAAGGCAGTTTCAGAGCACTCTGGGACATGTCTTCGTACTTAAACATGCCCTGCCATTAAACACCAGCATTCTAGATAGGGTGTCAGAGAGCAGTGACAACAGATTCACCAACCTCAACCTCACTTGGGGACAGGCATCTGTGTGTGATGTACCCCAGGATGCTCAGAAGAAGCAATATTCCCTCTCCCTAAGCCAGGCAGGGGGTGACAGAGTCATGGGACTGAGGGATCTGTCCTAGGAACCCATGGCACCATGGGGACTCCTAAATTCTCCTCTGAGAGGATTCCATCCTCCACAGGCCTTGATGTAACTGTAAGGCTACTTACTGAAGGTTATTTTAGGTGCAAAGGCCCCAAAAATGGGGCAGGGATACAAACCCGAAGAAAGTTCCAAACACCAATAGTGCAGCTCCTGTGCTGTAGCAGCAAAGGAATACCTCATAAATAGAGTAGCCAATGGTCAGCATTTCAGCTCCAAGCTTCTTAAGTTTACGTCGACCCTTTTGCATCAGTGCTGCTATGAATGTGCAGTCATCTTGTCCATCGTCCTTCTCAGTCAAATGCAGCTTGATTTGTGGATTTGTCCAGAAAGTTTCTGCCAACGGAAAGAACACCAGAGAGTTTCTTGATTCAGAATAATAAACCACCACCACTACTACAAAAATACCCCCACCAAACCAAAAAAGACAATAAAGATGAGGTTTCACTCAAACTTAGTTTTTCCATTAATCGTTATACTTCTTTCTACTAAGCTTTGCAAAAAATAAGCCAAATCCTAAAGTCCTTAATGGAACTAGGTGTAGGAAAGATTTTAGGCCTGATGCCTTATTAAATTACCATGGTTTAAAAGAAGTTGTCAGATGAAATTTTGCTAAAATTACATAGCTACAATGATCCATGACACAGCTTCAGAGGCACATAAATATGTTGGCTGATTTGGGCTTTTTGTCTCATTTTATATTTGCTGCTACAGTTCAGCTGGCTTATTTGAACCTAGTCCTGCTCATGCAAATGTCATTAAGAGATAAATCAGATCCAATGAACATGAGAGCAAAACAAGCAGTCTTTCACCACAAAGTCTCAAGTGGGACCACATGACCATTTATCACTTTGTTCATTGCTGGTTTGTTCATTCAAAAAAAAACAATCACAGAAAGGTCTTATAATTTAAATACAGGACTCTTAAACCACACGGTGGTTTGAGTTTCCTCATTTGTCCCTTTAGCTAGTTCCTGTCAGCTGAACTGTCCTGCACCCACAGCTCTGGCTACAGAGCTCCTCTCTGAAGAGCTATAGCTGAGGGCAGGTAAAGATTTCAGTGCCTGCTTCTCATTTTCAAACTGGTATGTACTTACATAGGAAATTTCTACATCCTCCTGCGGTGGCTCCCCGGACCCAGCTGCCTTGGTGGATGGTCAATTCCCATTTGTGGATAGTACTGTCTTCCAGGGCATCTGGAAGATGATCTCAATAATGATCTCAACTTTGCAGATTGCAGATCTCAACTTTGTCAAAATGCACTTTGAAGTCTTCAAACTTCATCCTGAGCAAAAGACGTGGTAAGGAACAGGCAGCCATTCATTTTTGTGAAGGATGCCCAGGAGAAGTATTTATCCCCCCACCAGAGCCCCAGGGCCAGACCACCAGTTCATGTAGAGTAGTTTTGGTGACCATGGATATATGGCAGTGTACAGCAGGAGAGCAACTAGCTTTCACTCACTGTGGTGTAAAGCACAAGCATCCTTTTTGTCTGCATCTCATTCTGACATCTCTTACACTTTTATTCAGTTACAATTGAGTCTAAGATGAAATAGAAGTGACACTGACACCAAACCTACAGTGGAAAGAGTTATTTCACCAACACCATGCTGGCCTTAATGGCTGTGTCTGTATTGCCAAATACCCAACCAAAGAATTGTCTGGCACATGCAGGAGCTAAGTCTTCATACAAATCATCTGTGTGTTCAATGTCAGGCACAATGATAGCACAGCCAGTGACACATGGTGATGGATTACCAAGCCATGGTATGATTACCTGTCTGCACTGCAATTAAAGTTAACATTTGGATCTCTGCTAAGGTTTCTAGGCTCAAGCTGCTTACCCTTCCCTCCCTTGTGAGTGCCTGGGACCTCATTCTAGCAAAAGTATACACCAAATGTGAGAAATAAAGTGTGTTTGGACTTGAGAAATGTCTCCAACCTACCCTTGAAGGTACCATAGACTCTGCTGCCTGCTATGTGCCCCACAGATTGTGTTGCATATATTTCATGCCCAAGGTGAAGACACGTACATGACAATGGGAATGAGGGAGCAAATGCCACAATATGAGCAGTTTTGAGCTGCTAGGCTGGGCTGGTTGATAGCAGCCTCTTAAGCACATGGAGAAGATATGCCAGGAGATTTTATATAGCAAGTATAAGGACAAAAAATACCAATGGTCCTGTTGGCCAAGGAGTCAGTCCAGGACTAAGCAAACAGCCAAGAGAAGGGACAGCCAGAGCCAGGCACCACTGGGCATTGGGTGCAGCCCTGAACAAAAGGAAACAGTGCACAGAAACTGTCTAAGAGACAGCAGCTTACATGGTGTGCACCACAAGGACAGGAGGCACATACACTCTAAGCCTGAGGGTAGCCTTGGTAGGCTGAACATTCCTCTGATGCCTTAGGCCTTCATGAGGGCAATTTGACATCTAGATATGTTTTGTGCTCTGAATTTCTATCTGGAAGAGCCCTCATCTCTCCCTGGACCATAGAAATAAGACACAGAAATGGATCTCCTCCCTAACATAATCTTCTGCAACTGTCCCTTTCCTCCTGTGGCAGATGCCTAACAACAAAATGGAGTAGCAGGAGAGCCAAAGCCCTCCAAGATACAAGTTTGTCTGTGGCAGTGGTAGATAGGACCCAGCTAGCCCCCACTGTGCCTCGTCCAACACAGCTAGTTCCATTTTTCTTCCTCATAACAAATAGATGTCTGCAGTGGTATTAATTTACACTTGCTATGGGCCATTTTACAACTTGGTTTTGGTGTGGAAAGAAACAGCAGGGTTTGCTTTGCTGAGTTCTGACCTTTCTTGTCAGCTATTTACAGATATGGCTACCCTTAGGCACTGCTAATTCTCACTCTGATGCTTAGGACACCAAAGCAGGGGCAGCATAGCAAAATCTGTCTTTAAATGGCTTGGTTTCCTGGCCACATTATGCAATTTTGGGCCCTTTGGAAATGTGCTGCAAAGCAGAGGAAGGGGTTGCCCTTTATAGATTGGATTTGACTTCTAGGAGGTAAAACACCTGTTCTGATTTCCCTAGAGCTTTTCTGGGTATGTACTTACAAAGGGAAAAGAAGACTCTGACCCTCTGATCATAGGAGGGAAGGGACTAGGAGGACTGAGAAGCTGATTTCTTAGCCAACCACAAGATGCCCCTTTGCATCTATTAGAAGCATCTGGACAAGACTAATATGAAATGCTAATATGTAGCCAAAACGTCTTTAGAGTAGTTAATGAGGTCACAATGTTCTCAGCATGTCACCATGAAGATTTTCTTCAGTTCTCACAAATCCAAAGAACAAAAGGGTCTAAAAAGGGATTTTTTTTCTATTAATTTCACTGGCCATTTGATGCCTCCTTGCACACTTTCACCTCCATCACATGATCAGACTTTAAGTTCTGCCCTGTATTGAGATACTTGCTGGAGTTACTTGGGTTCCATGTAAAGTCTTTGTCTCCTTTACACTCACCACATAAGCTACAGATGTAACTAGGTCAAACACAGACAAAAAACCCCACCAAACTCAAAACCCAAACAAACACAAAAGCTTTTTGAAGAAACTGCATATGTCAAAATATTGACATATTTTGCTATGTCAATAGCAAAATAACTCAAAATACCTTATGTAAAAACACAATAATGGAACAGCCAATGGACCTAGTCCCCTCCAGTCATCAAAATTTGCAATAAATCATTTTGTGTGACTTAATGTGCTACGTTGTCTATCTCAAATAACTTCTCAGGCCTGAAGTTGAGCTTTGATTTAACTTGCAGGCAAAATCTGGAATAGCTCCATTGCATACCTCTCTAGATTTCCCTATGTGTAATAGAATTGAGCATCTGGCCCTGGAAGATGTGACCCAACACATTGCCACAGCACAGTTGATACAGGGGTGGGGGGGGATCATGTACAAGTCAGTCATCTGCTCTGTCTGAGATCATGAATTTGGCATGAAGATCACTACACACTTCTAAAGCAATTTCCACCTGTTGGTTTTGGTTTTTTTTTTCATTTCATTTCATTTCATTTCATTTCATTTCATTTCATTTCATTTCATTTCTTCAATTTTTCCACAATTTCACACATATCTTGGTGGGCTTTTACTTTATGCAACTAGTAATATTGCTTCTCAGGACTCATTCTCTCCCAGGTGATGCCCAGCTGATACAGTCACCATCACAGGTGATACAGTGCCATACAATGCTCCCTTCTGTATATTCTGCCTTTGTTCATGGGAAGGATTTAAAGGGTGTTACACTCATGGGAGACACGCAGTATTTGAAATACCAGTGCCACTAACTAAACTGATTTGAGGGCTTTTGTTATTAAAACAGATAACAAAAGGAGACACATGAAACACAGAAAACAAAGGGACCATTCTACCTGCCTTCTCTTAGGCAGAAACTGAGAATTTCATCATGCAAAGGCTTCTTCCTTGTTGCTTGTTCTGGCCACTTGCACCTTGATTTCTGACTAGAGTCCCACACTTTAAGAACCTGTGTCTTACCAGAACTCTCCATCATCCTGTGCTGCCTGAGACAGGCGTCTCTGCTCTGATGGTCTGACTGAGTGCCACTCTGCAGAGCTACAGGAAAACAAAATCAAGCTTTACTACAGGTATGTGGCAATTAATTTTCCCTGGCTCAGAATGACTGGCTGGATGTAACAGCAGGCTGTTCTCCTCTCACGTGTGTTTTAGTTGCGCAGCTTACACAAACACAGTTGCATTTAAGAGGTTTCCTGATCCCACTGGCACTCACGGTTCCAGAGACCCAATTAATGCAGCCAAAAGCAGCATCAGGCCAAAGATCCCAAAGCTGCTCCAGAGTGGTCTTAAAATGGGTTACTGACATTAGGACTGGTCTCAGTGTTTGAGTTGAAGATAATAGGGCTATTGGTAAACCTCAAGATGTTGGTAAGTAAACACTCTCCTTAAATCTGTATTCCATCTGTAGCACCATCATCTTTTTCACTCTTGTTGCTAATTTAGGGCCAGATGTTTGTTTCAAAATTGAGTTAATGGGAACTGAATAGGTTCCTTCCCCTGCACAGAGAGATTCAGTGGAGTAACTGGGGCCCCAGGTTAAATCTTTGCTTCCTTTTCATGCACCCCTTCAACTCCAGCTGTGGCATATCAAAACCAAACAGAAACCTGATAAAGCTTTTCAGGAAGCCTGGAAGTGCACTACTGTATTTCCAATTTGACATAATAAACTTAGGAAGTAGAAGGCACCTTGTGTTGTGTTTTTTAATTCCAGCAACCACTGCAAAATGTTAATATAGGCTCCTGTACTGACCTGCAAATCCCTCTTCATCCTGAGTTCCAGAAAGCCACCCAAGTGCAGAGTCAGAGCTCTGCCTTGCAGAGACAGCCTTTTTGATGAAGAGCATAAACTGCCAGATGCCTGTCCTGATCATAACCTCTCCATCTTTCTCAGATTTAAGAACTCATTATACACATCAATTATCCATGTTTTTCTTCAAGACAAAGGATCTGAGCTGATGTGGACATATTTAATTTACTTCTGAGCCATGATAAGGACAGGGAAATTTAAAGTAGTCCTACAAATGGTTACATGTCTCAGCAATATTAAAGGGCCAAGCAGGTTATGGTTCCTCTCCTCTGCATCTATGTGAATTAAAAAAAAAAAAACTCAGAAGAAAAAGTGAAACGAAAATGAAACAATGCATATGTGCAAAAATATACTGAAAAGTGTGTGTTGGAGAGGAATGCAGTGTCGCTTTTTTTAACCATGTATTTTTTTCATTTTGTATTTTTTGCACTTTGTTTACCGTTAGTAGTAAAACCTGACTGGTTTTCAGGCCAACCCTGCCTGTGTTTTGGAGTCCTTCCACAACTTTGGCATGGAGAGGGTCTCATTTAATGCCCATTTATTATTATTAAGATATTACTCCTGATGTGTTTAGAAACCCCAAGCAATCAACCCCCAAAATAAAGAGACATGCAAGCTATTCAGAGGGGGTAATACATTGTCAGTTTCAGCTTACCTGTAGTAGGATGAACTATGGATGTTGTGTTACAAGTACTACAGCAACAGGCTTGTAAATATTTAACCAAAAATATCGCTCCAAATGTGTAACTTTTACAATTGGGAGTGTATTAATATTAACTTATCTCATTTATATTCATGCATGATTTCTGCTGATGCTAGGTTTTGGGGGCTAAACAACCTCAACAATGTCCCTGATTGTGCTGCTTTGAAAATACTGAGGGGGAGATGCTGTAGGGTAGTAACACTGCTAGGCACATGCAAACTCTTGGTTTAATTTCCCGTGGAGCAGCTGGGGCTCCAGGAAGCCAGCTATGGAGCAGAAGCTGGGATTTGGCCTTTGCGAGGCCAGTGTGTAAGGGACAGTGTACCCACTTGTCACTCCAAGGGCCGTTCCACTCCACCTCTCCCCACAGGTTCTTTATCCTTATAAGCTGCACTTGCTGGCCCCTATAGCTCACCTGGGGAAGAAGAAAATAGAGAAAATATCAAATGCCAGGATCTAGGCAGCAAGGCTTCTCCAGTGTGCAGAGGCTGGTGTTAACAGCTGGGCAAAAGGTGCAGAGTGCCACAGGAGATGTGGGAGGGAAAGTTGGATGGGAATTTGGACCACTTCCCCAGGATAACTTCCCCCCTCACCTGAGGCTGAGGGGACAATCCCTTAGCATTTCCCCAGCTGTCTCCTTGCCCCGTGCTGCTGGACATACCTCTTCAATGCCAGTCACAGAATACGCATGGCCTTTTACAAGGCCAAATGGGGTTCAGGCTTCTGACTCGGCAGCACTGCAGGTCTTGAATAGGAGGAAAAAAAAGTGAATTAACCTCTCGCTTCAGAATGAGATCACAAGTGGTGTCACCTGGTCCCTTCCAGGCTAACCCTTACTACAAACAGGGAACTTGTCTTTCTGCTCAACCATGGTCCCCTTTCGGGAAAAAAATATGCGGGTTGGTTTAAGTGTTGTTCACTCAGAGCAAAAATGAGGTGGTTCCAGAGTGGAATTCCTCCTCTGCCCCCGTGATTTTGTTTCAGCACCATCTACATTTCCAAGATCTCAATCTTTACTCTCAGACTGAGATCAGGTGTTCACATGGTCTCATTTCTTGTAAAAAGGCTTTGATGGACAGTGATGATGGTGAAGGGCCCCATCAGCCAGCTGAGTATCACATTGCCTAGTTCAATAAAATTTTAACTAGTCTTTGCAAGCAGCAAACTTCATCTGGAGAAAAAGTGAAACTCAAACCAGAAAACACTGAACCCCAAAGTTGAGGGCACCAAGAAACTGAGACCCCATTTCTTACTTACATCAATAGAACAGCCCACCATTGAGCATCTTTTCAGGGCTTTTTCTAGGATTTCATAGAAATTGTTGGGAGCCGCCTTAACATCATACATTTCTCCTAAAACCCCAGTGAAATCTTCCATGGCTTCTATTGTACTGCCACCCTTCAGAGACTCATAGCTGCCATTCAACCTGGAAAACACACACTGACTGTGAGAATTGCTTTCAAGATATCCATGTTTGTGAGCTTTCTCGCACGTGTGTAGAATTGCAGCAATAGCACGGAAGTCAAAATAAGTACCCCAGAGTGTACCCAAGCAGGAGAATCGGGGTCATTCTGCTTCCCTTTTTAGTTGCATTTTTAATTCATCCATTTGTCCGTATCTTTAAAGCCTGGGGGTGTTATTTCTTTAGTGCCAGTTGTCAGGCTGGCAAGGGCAGCAGCAAAGCTAGAAGCTGCTCACTAAATTGTGAATACCATAAGAACAAACTGTGAACAATGTATGTACAAATAGCAAATGATGTATGTGCAGTGGGGCTTACTTGGCATAGGCTTTCTCTAGTAAGGCACTCCAAAATTCATTGAGTTCAGCTGAGTGCAGGAAAACCAGTCGGCCCTTGAAGGTGGGTAATCTGTCATCAATCACAACATCCAGCCACTCGTTGTGCTGCCAAAACTGTTTAGAAAGGATGGTGCATGAGTTTGCTGACAGCACAGCATTTCCTGAGAGTAGGATTCTGGTGTTCCAGCATTTCTAATTGTAAGTTGGTGACAATCATAGGCTCGATTAGAAGACATGTAAATCATCTGTTCCTGCTCTGCCCTGCAAGGCTGCTCTCTAGGAAGGGTGATCTGCCTTGAGAAAGCATCAAGACTAAATGTGTAGACATGTACTGTAGCTCCTTGCCTGGATAATGTCAATCACATACCTACACCAGTGTTCACCACATAATTCAAAACTCCTTTAGGACACACGTTTGTTACAGATCCCAGTTCCACTCCTTTAAGGACTTATATCCTAAGTGAGGTGTGTGTGCCCAGGAAAATGTGAAACTATTTCTAAAGCTATGTATCTGTTCACAAAATAGGAGTGCCTGTGTTTCTGCCTGTATGAGGCTGACATAGCCCTCTAGTTGTTTCTCAAAAGATGAACAAGAATGTAAGCTCAGAAATCCTACTTTTTTCAGTGTCTCCTCTGCAGTACCTGTCAGCCTCACTGCAAAATACACCATGAAATGTAATGACAGAGATGTGTTCATTCTGTGACAGATGTTCACCTTACCTGGAAGTGAAATATTCCAGCATAATCTGGCCCAAAATTTGATCCAGTGGCACCACTCTTGCTAGTGTTTTTTCATTCAGTGTGAGAGAAGCAATGGCTGCTAATAGCCAGCAGTCACCTGTGGATTGAGAAGGGGGAAAGAGGAGAAAAAGGGGCCAGAGGAGATGTTAGCTGCCACTTCCCCTGAAACCCAAAAGACAGCCTGCATGTCCCCAGAGAGGGTGTCCCTGCCTGGCCAGGGCAGACTGTGCTTCAGTCTGGAGGGGCTGGAGACAAAAGACTCCCTTGGGCTCACAGTACCCTCGAGTGAAGATCCTTCCCTCATCCTGAGCTCCACTGTACCAAGATGGTCCTTGGCATGGATGGGTGAGAGCTATCCAAGAAGTAGCCGTGGGCCAGGCGAGCCTGGGCAGGACCTCCAGCTCCACTGCTCCCACCAGCTCAGGAGGGACAACAACCCCTCCTCTGTGAGGACACTGCTGCTGCTCCTCACAGTGTGTAGACATGAACACATCCATCCAGGAGGAATCACTCACCAAGATCCCCTTGACAAATGTCAGTTCTGGTGGCTCCTCCAAGGATAAACTTGGGGTCTTTGACAATGTCCTGCAACAATGAGACAGAGAAATTACTTAGAATTTCTAAGGAAAAATAGGAAAATATCACCATCACTCTGAACCAGAGTTGCAGCAGTGCTGACAAACCCTGTGTGCCACAGGGTACACAGAGCTATATTATCCTGAAGCAGTGTTGCCACCACGAAGAACAAGATGGGGAATCCTTGCTAATTAATTACAGTGTAGAGCAATTAAAGAATCAACTATCCTCATTTTTTTCATAATTAGTTGGCTGCTAATGAAAGGCTGGCATTCTTTATTCATCTGTAGGCAATTGTTAAAATATCATAGCACAAACTCATCCCGAAGATTGATGTTAGACTGCAGCCCTGGTTAACAAGGCTTTTTGTTTTCTTGATTTCCTCCAATGGCTGAAAAAAATAAAATTGGCAATTTCCTTTTAACTGAACTAGTTATTTACTTGCATGTAATACCTGGAACATACAGTGTCTGATAATCATGAGAGAATTTCATCCTCAAAAAAGCAAACAACAAAGACAGCTTCAGTCCTGCTAATTTTTAGGAGAAGCTAAAAAATTAGCTAAAAATTATGACCATGTGGTCAGAGGGAATGGTGCTCATGGTGGCATTACAGCAATTCTCAAGCATTCATTAGACCGATTTAGTTCAATTACTAGTACTATGGCTGGATAGAAAAATTATAGTGATAAACTAATAAGCGTGGCAGGAATTCTTCTCTTCTCCATTTTCCCATGAACTGTATAATGAATGCAATTGATTGAACTGAATGGAAAAGGGGAGAGGAGAATATCTAATATATTACTGGAGGAATATGCCTGTAGTTAATCAGCCTGCCATGATATATTATTGCAGACCCTGTGGCATGAAGCAGATCCTTCTGCCTAAGTGGCAAATGCAATAAATTAATGGGGATGGTGGGGGAAATAGAAGAGCACATTCAGTCATTTAATCCCTGCATTTGCCTAGATTAAATTGAGTTGCTCTGCTTTCATATCACTGCATTTTCTCAGACCATAGGGCAGAATATTGATAGCTTTGTTCAGCTTCCTGCATTTATTGCTGAAGCACCTGCTGCTGGAGCCAGGGCACTCCTCTCAGTGAACCAGCACTGCTGCTGCGGAGTTCCCCCTGCAGAGGCAGTGTCCAGGAGGAAGCTGGTTTGCATATTTGTTGTTTGCCTTTGTTGGGGAGGAGGTGGTGGCCAGGTTATGCCTCAGGCACAGGTGCCTCGGGGAGGAGGTACCACAGAACACCGTGTCCCCAGAGTGCGGAGCAAAGGGAAACAAACCTTACCTGGCCCGCCTGCTTGTTAAATACACTCAGTCTCGTTGGGACTGGGCATGAACAATAAAACCACAGCTCATTGCCTTTAGACATTGATACAGTAATGGCTGATAAAGTAACTGATGTTCAACAACACACTTTGTTTTAGCACCATTGCTCTCAGGAGACGTAATTCTCATTGCAACTAATGCATTTAGCTGTTACCAAGAAGCCCTGTGTGTTAGCAAGGGACAAGACAAAAAAACTTTCCATGGACATAAGTTTGATTCATGACTCATTGTTTATTACACATCTCTGTAACTCATACATGGAAAAATGTTTTCAACCTCCTATGTCTAGAGCAATCAAAAATAATTTTTAAAAAATCAATTAAAAGGAATTGAAAGGGTGTTGACTGGACTTGTGCCACATTCTCTGCTGAACAAAAGAGAACACACTCTACAGTTCTTGAGTGGGTGTTGCAAAATTAATATTAATTTTAAAAGGACTTTCAGGTGGTATAATAATGTATAATAATATTTCAGCATATTAAAGAACAAAACCCAGCATTCACACACAGTATGCAGTAATTTAAGGATTCACCTGCACAAAGATACTGCCTGGAAGTAGGAACATACAGTCTTCAGAGAGATGAAACATCGTGACCTGTGACTGTCCTGATGCTGCATTAAAGCTGTGTTTCTTTAAACCCAAAAGAAAACACATTGCATCCCAGTGCCTGTCTTGCACTGGTAGAGGGGGTGCATAGAGACCTAAAGCACACTGGGAGTGAGATTGCTTAGGTAATTTCTGTGATTATATTTCTCTGCCTGGTTCCAACCTGTCATACTGGTTGTGCATGATTGTTCATACTAGGAATATTTCTTTCTTACTTCCTCTTGTATACCATAGACTCATTTGAAAATGGTAAAACCCATTTGTCTTTCCTTTTTGGGCTGGGTTTTTTTCATTCTTCAATTTATATGTCTACCTTTCCCAGTCACTGGGGAAGGGAAGGGAAGGGAAGGGAAGGGAAGGGAAGGGAAGGGAAGGGAAGGGAAGGGAAGGGAAGGGAAGGGAAGGGAAGGGAAGGGAAGGGAAGGGAAGGGAAGGGAAGGGAAGGGAAGGGAAGGGAAGGGAAGGGAAGGGAAGGGAAGGGAAGGGAAGGGAAGGGAAGGGAAGGGAAGGGAAGGGAAGGGAAGGGAAGGGAAGGGAAGGGAAGGGAAGGGAAGGGAAGGGAAGGGAAGGGAAGGGAAGGGAAGGGAAGGGAATATAATGAGAAAAGAGTCTTGCATTCTTCAGATTGTTCTAAAATTTTGAGGAAGGACAGTTTGAATTTGTAATTAAAAAGGATTTAAAAGGATTGCTAAACAAAATCACTAAATGTCTGAATCTTGGAGCACTTCACTTATGTAGAAAGTCAGATATTCATCTGATACATATCCACATAGCTCACTGACTGCAGTGGGAGATTTACAGATTAGTGCTAGTTGAAGGTCATGCTCATGCTGCTACAAATATGCATATATGCAGATATATGCATGTCAAAGTAATGAGAAAGCCTTCTCTACTCTCATTACTAAAGATTAAACTCTAACAGATTGTAAATCAGAAGATTTAGATTATTTGTCCCTGCAATTACCCTAATGTACTGTGCTAGACTTCAACCAAGCTACTGTAAAATATTGGTAGGAGAGGCAGTAAAAACCAGTCACTACGAAAAGAAGTTGGAATATAGATACCCTGCACAGAGGCCATGCTTTTGTGCTCACCTTCTCCAGCTGTGGCAACTCACCTAGCACATGCTCCAGGCCCATGTTCCCTTTGCAAACTAAAATGTGTTAAATTGAAATTGTTACACCGCCTCTATTTTGCTGCTTCTCCTGATAGATAATAGAGATGAAACTGATTTAATTTAAATGCTGAGGAGCCAGAGCAGAGCATAACTAATACCCTGTCCTTACACATCCTCTCAGCCTCCCCTGAGTTTTAATTCTCGCTGTGCAGCTCACAAAAGTGTGTGTGGGGATTGGAGTGTAAAGGCAGATGCCATTTGAGGTAACTTACTCATCCTGGAAATGTTTCAAGTTCAGCATACAAAGATCCTGAAGAAAACAGACCATTCTCCACTGCCCCTGTGTACCATACACAAGGGCACACAAGCTCTCAACCATCCCTGGTCCTATTTTACACCAAATTTTAACTATTCTGAGCCCAAAAAAGACAAACTAGCACCTAAGAGCTGAGCAAAGGAAAACTATTCTTTAAGATTTAGTGTCACAGCCATGCGCTTTATATGCCTCATAGCACTCTAGAGTCACCACACCCGAAGCATCTCAGCCTCACAGCCCTCTCCTGTGCTGGGAGGGCAGCCCCACAGGCCACCTGGCTTTCTGGAGCACAGATAGGCAGCAGTGCCTGTGGGGGTTGCACTTAGCATATGTTGGGATCTCCAATTTTTTTCACAACTGAAACTTGTCCAGGAGTAACAGCTTTAATTCTGCTCTGTATAGCACTATGTTAACTACCAGATGCTTATCACTGGGAATTAAGATAATTTAAACCCTTCTTTAAGCTTACTTTGTTCTTTCCCTCCCTTGGTATCACTATCACCAAAGAAAAGTTTTTTATAAAGGAAGAAGCTTCCAGACTATGAAGAAAACCCAGAATAAACATCAGTCCTTTGCAAAGAAATGACATTTTTGCTTTGGTTATTAGTTACAGAATGAAGGGGAAAGAAGGAACCTGGAGTGATGCTGGGTTTGTGATCTTAGAGCATGTGACTGGTGCAGCCTCAGGCTATCACTGTGAAAACAGGGGAGTCCAGCGTAGCCAAACACTCGTTAGTTGTGCGCCCCTCAAATTAACGCCAATCTGAAAGCCCCGCCCTCATCTCAGGTCGCAAAAGGGTCTGTAGATTGTATTTGGAGCGCTGAAAATTGCGGCTGCTGTCCCAAGAGAGTTGCTGTTTTGCCCCTGTAGCTGGCTGAGTGGGGGCTGCTGCAGCTCCAGAAGATGGAAGAGTCCTGTAATGCCTGCAGTGAGGAAGGAGCCAGTCTGTTTCTCACTGATGTACTGCACACACTGCACATCATTAAAAACACTCCTCGAGTGAGGCAGGAGACCACCACAGACAGTGTGCTCAGAGGAGCACCAGATAGTGCCCAAAACAGGAGTCCTGCTGGTTGCAACTATTTGCCCAACCAGGCAGAGGAGCAGGAGGAGGGGTGGAGGTGTCTTGAGAGAGGCTTGGCGAAAGATAAAGGGGAGCCTGAATTTATGCCGGCAGCACGGATATCCCATCTTCCACAGGTCTCTCTATGGCTATGTTTTGAATTTCCAGGCTAGGAGACAACAACAATTATGCATAGTGCCCTGTGGACATTTTGGCTGGGCTACAAAAATTACAACCAGGGTTTCAAAACCTCAGTAGTGACAGAAAAGATCAGCCACCAGAGACAGCACTTAGGAGATCCCCAGGGAATAAACCACTGGGCTTATTGCAGCATCCCTGCAATTCTGAGGGCAGCCAGATGTTTGGTGGTGGAGGCTTTTGGAGCTGAATACTGTGGCATTTCCCAGACAGTGGTCACCTGGCTGCTTCCCTTGCTCAACTTGGGTAACAGCTTGAGGACTTCAGTGGCTGACCCAGCTGGCAAATATTGGGACAATGCAAAATCCCTCCCTGACACAACAGCATCTTCCAGAGTTCTGATAAAAAACTGGCACCAGCTCTTTCAGGCAGGCATTTTGCTGTGCTGGTGCTGCCATTCCTGCTGCTCTGCCTTATCCACAGGACTGTATGAAGATAGAGTGAGGTCTAAAAAGGTAAACACATTGGGCTGGGAGTAGAGAAACCTGGCTGTTTGTCCTTGAGACGTTGCCAACCTGTTGCATGACTGAAGGTGATTCATGTCACCTCTCTGTGTCCACTTTCACTCTCAGGACAGGCTGCTCTGTCCTGGCTGCTTCAGTCTGGGATTTTTTCTTGCTCCTTGTAGGCACAGCCTGTGCCACAGGAAAGGACCCAAAATTAATTATATGTTGCTGATGTAACTGTTAGACTGCAAACTATTTTGAGATCCTCGGGGAAGGAGGTTTCTTCTGCCCACACACACAGTGGGCCCACAGTCATGCCTCTGTGTGCATGTGCAGGCTGAGCAGAGATCATTCTTAAAGTGCTCTTAAAAACTGCATCTGCCACTGGGACAGATAAAAAAATAGGACTATGAAAATTCGAAGCAATCTTTACTCTCAGAGCCTGTAAACACAAGCTATGACAAACCAGATGTAATTTTAGGCTGATTGTACTAGTGTTAATACAAGCTTCCCTGAGAAGCTGAAAGAGACGGCAAGATGGTGGTGCTCCCTTCTCCAACAGGAAGGATTTGTGGCACTGCCAGGGCGAGGGTAGGCCAGGCAGCTGGCTCAGCCAGGGCACCCCTCCCATGGGGAGGGAGCACTGTGCCACACCAGCCCTTCCACCTGAGTCAGCTCTCAGCCTGCGCACTCATCATGTGCATTTTGGCATCATCCAGGCAGACACCCTGTTTCCCTCCACCCCAGCACAGGAATGGCACATGTGATCCTTGGGGTTTATGGGAGCCAAGTTACCAAGTTTTCCATTACTCCTTGCTGTGAGAACCCATGGCAGAAGCAGGATAATCCCTCTCTTTCATCATCTGTACTTTGAATGTTATTATTGAAAAGCATTTTTGCAATCCTCTTTACACAAAAAATTGGGCAAGCTGCGTACATCCCTCATGCTCACCAGAAGCTTTCACAGAGAAGTGGTTCCAGCCAGCATGGGCAGAGGTCAGACATACAGCGAAAACACAGAAAAAATCACATGCAAACTTATTCCTATTTTATTAAAACAGCTAAAAAAATATTACTTTGTAATGCCTTTCTCTACTAGAGACAGCAAAAATAAACAAATAAACACAGGCCCATGGCAGCTTGACACAATTGTCACAGAATGGGAGGAAAATTGGTTTACTAAAGTACAGAAATTTGCCAGAGTGGTACTCCTTTCTTACCTATTCACTCTGGAAAAAGTCACCAAATACTCTGTGCAGCTGAAGTTAGAACAGAGCCCGTAGGTCTGGCAGGAGACAGAGACACGTTTTAGACCCCAATGCAGTAACTCTGCTGCAGTTTGTGCACGTACAAGAGATTAAAAGAGAAAAAACCTGAAACACGGCTAATTAATATGAAAAGCCTACCCACAGTTTTTGAAAACTGTTCATATTTTCCAGGGTTTATGTTGATTTTGAAGAGATAGCAGTATGTTCCTAAATGCTCTGTGCACAGGAACAATGGTGAGGCTGAGGGTCAGGTTTGCTGAGTGCAATGTTTCTTTAGTATAGCACTACTGAGAGGGTATTTTTGGTCTGTGCTGCAAAATGAGCCAGCATTAAGCTGGCCTCAGCTCAGACATCTCTATTTCCATGGCAAGTTGAAGACAATCCCTTGGAGAGAAGCATGAGAGATGCTGGAGCAAGCAAAATTCATGGCAGCTGGCTGGCTGGGGATTTCCTGAGTTAGCAATCACACCTGGACTGTCATGTTCTGCAGAGGCCAATGGCCACACCCTCTGTTATTTATTTAATTTAATTGCTTTTTGTACCAAGATCTTTGGTCTCTGCAGCATCCTGTGACAGTGTCTCCTGCAATTCAAGCATACAAAAGGGTTCTTCCTTTATATTTGTTGATTTATAATTTTACCAGGAATGCACTGATTCTGGCAATATTACAAAAGACCGATTCAACACTTTCTGTTCACCTTCAGCATTTTATGTTTATACTTCCCATACCAGTGGAGTCTCCTCCAAATTGAAATATCTTGGTCTCTGTAGGCACTCTACTGCTCCACAAAGTTTTTTCCTGGCTGTCTCACAAACAATCATTCTTCCATTCCATCCCTACAACCAACTGCCACACCTGGGGTGACCACTGCAGCAGCTGATGAAGCAATAGTCCCCAGTCTTCCTTTTGTCAGATCCTCCCACATAAGCATTCTCTTTTGCCTTTCCTCCCTGTTCTTTTCCCAGTGCCTGTTTACCCTCTCCATTTGGAGCCTTGTTAAGACTCCAGGCTGTGTTCCCTTAGCAAAACAGATGAGAGAGGGAACGTTGTGAATGTTGGTGGGATGTAGAGGTTCATGATTACCAATGTCAATTCATAGGCTGTATAAACAAACTGTTTGTGGCCTGTTTCTCACTCAATAAACTTTTAGGCTTAATAAAGGAAACCCTAAAATTTAGTAATGAATTATATATGCCATGTACATACTATTATGTCTAAATTAGCCGTACATAATTCATAATCTACGTATGTCAGATGTGCCAGCTAAAGTCAGGAAGATGTCATGTGAAGGTCTGTGGTCTGAGCCTCTGAGCAGAGTAATTTATTATCCCTCCTCCAGGTCTGCTGCCTCACAGGAGACAAGAGCATCATCACTGGAGTACATCTGGCCCTTTTGAGTTCAGGTCTCGGAGCAAAATTTGAAAACCTGGAAAACAAACAGAACTGAACAGAATAAAATATTTACTATTGTCTCTGCACAAAGTTCTGAATTTTATACAGCTTTTCCAAGAACAATTCAGATCAATGAAAACACTTTTTGACAAAGCGCAAGGTTCTTCGGCAAAAAAATAGCTGCCCGGTCGATCAATCAAAATTCTACCTTGGACAAAAACATTTTCCCATTCAAGGCTGAATTATATGCTGCTGTCTGTAGAGTTAGTGTTCCTCTGCCAGGGTTAAAATTTCTGACGCCATTTTGGCAGTATTTGCATGAAGAAGTGCTGGAGCACCATCAATGAGAATTTTTTCATGGGGCAGGGGAGTGCTTCCACATTAGCACTTCACAAAAATGAGGCTGACCAGGAGATCTGATCCTAGGATGGCTGCAAGGAAACCCATAACTGCAGCACCAGTGTTTTTCCACCCCTCTTTGCTCCCTTCCCAGCAGCTACCATGAATAACAAGCAGGAAAAACAGAGGCAGGTTTCGAAGAGAAATGAGGGCAGCGGTGGGGGGTGGGGGGGGGGGGGCGGGCCCGCTTATGCAAGAGTGGGTATAAAATGGGGAGCTGAGTACCCTTCCAAAATCAGAGAGTGGGGCAAAAGGAGAGCACACACCTCATCGCTGAAGAACAGGTTTGAGAGCTCTGTGTTTCTTTGTACCTTTACAGTGGCTGTTGCAGGGAGAGGTTCATTAGAAAGCATGTGTGGGCCACAGGCTTGTTTTGGATAGTGGATGCTTGTAGAACAGCCTTGCTTTCACCTTCTTGGGTTCCTTGTTGCCAGAAAGCTTTTTGCCCAAATTTGGCCCAGTGCAAATTCTCTGGCACAGCTCTCTTTAAGGGGCAAAATCCTTGGACACCAGAGCTGAAGGGCAGGATAGAGACTCCGCTTTTTAAAGTCAAAGCTCTATCTTTAAGCACACTCTCATTCCTAAAACCATGGCAACCCAATAAAAAAAAAGCCTGACAACAGAGTCCACATATAGTAATTGGAATAATGCTCATGCACTTCTGCTTAAAATCTCAGAAGTAAAATTAAAGACTTAACTGTAGTTAAGTACTACTAGGATAAAACATGTTGCAGGTATGTTCTTCATAATCTGAAACCTTCTCCTTTAGAAGAAAGTGTTAAAAGATAAAAGACAAAGATCTAAGAAGTGTGCTGGTGTGTGATGCATCTTAATAGGGGAATATTAATTGAGTGAGCACAAGTGACTGGAAAATGAGGGGGGGGAACTGTATCTGAACTTTGTAGTGGTGCATGAACATAGGGTGAAATCGAAGGCTCTTCCTCATTACTGGGGCCAACCAAATTCCCAGTGGTTGAGGAGGGAGGAGGCAAGAGGAGGACTGTGGTGAAAACAGGACCTCAAACATTACCTGGTGAAACTTCTTTTTCTAGAGAAAGCTAGGTATTTTAATTTGATTACTTTATTGATGTGGAGGCAAGAGTGGGGGCAAAAGATAGACTTCTGTGTTCCTCAAAGACACTGACCATTTTTTTATCAACAGAAAACAATAGAATTTGGTGCACAAACACCAAAAGACACCCAAGGATCAACTTGGCTGAAAACCCTGAGAATATTCAACTTTCTTTATGAGGCAGAGCCCCCAGACCCGCATGGTAGATTTGTTGTTCAGGTGACTCCTGCTCCTCCTCTTCTTCAGGGCAGCATCCCCTGCAGCCAGGGCTGCCTGTTTAGGGCTGATACTTACAGCACAAGGAGACCAACAGCTGCAGCACCACTTGGTCATGACCTTCAGGGGAACTGGAAGTAGGAGATACCCAAACAACAGCATTGTCTGGATGCTGCAGAACAAAGGCATAATGATCTAAGGAAAAAAAGTACAGTGGGTTAGGGGTTTGTGATTTCCCCTTTCAGTGTTTATTGTCCACAGCAAACATGTAAGTCTGTATTATATTTCATTAGCATCACTTGTAGCTTATTAAGCAAAGCCAGTAATTATTTTTAATAAGGATACTTTTCAGAGTTTTACGGAATACAAGGTGCCCTTGATACAGAGAGTATTGGGATGGGTTTTCTTTTCACCTGTGTTCAAGCCTCATCTAGGGGGACGGAGCAGACCAGCTCTAGCTCATAGGCTCGGCGTGGCCTGGCCATTCGTGTGCACTGCTGATGCCTGCCTAGTGCCTCAGGTGGACCCACATGGGCGGTGGTGCAGGAGATACAGATTTGGGCTGTGCTCACATCCCACCTGCAGCTCCACTGGCCTCTAAGGGACCAGCTGTCTTCCCTGGTCTGCCTGTGGGAAGGAGTCTCCAGGGTAGAGGGTAAAAAAGGTGGACCTGAAACCTAACTTGATCTCTTAGCATTTAGCTGAGCAATATGCATTTTTCATTTTTCATCCTTCTCCCTTTGCCTGTATTCTTTGCTTGACTAGAAGCATTTTAAAGCTGTCTGGGGATGGTACAAATGCTCAGGAGTTGTTCTGTGGGCAGGTGCTTCCTCAACTGAGATGCTCAGGCAGCAAGAGGACAAAACACCTTGAATGTTTCAAGCTGTTTGGTTAAGCCTTCAGCGCAAGTCAGCATGTTATACAAGCCTGGGCTCAGAACCACTTTTGGACCTCATTGTAGTGAAGGTAATCATATTGTTTAAATGAAAAGCAGGACTGCAGAGACAGAAATTTCTCATCTCTTTGGTGTCAGGCACCTGGCACACAGCCCTTGGGCTGGCAGGACTCAGCTGCCCCTGTCTCCACCTTCATCTCCACCAGCTTCAGCTGCCCAAGCACATTGAAAACATCCCCCTCTCTCAGCTTTTTCCTTGAACTCAACACGTTGCTGGGCACTGCAGTACACATCATGCCTGACTGGCCCTCTAAAATCAAAGCACAGATGATAAATCAGACCTACTCCTGTTAGAGCCATGGGACTAATAATAAAGAGCACTGAACAAGACCCAGTCTAACCAATTGCATTTATCCCTAGCTTGATTCGCTGTTTATGTGCTTAAATGGGAAGAAGGGGCACACCAAAATTGAAAGATTGTTTCAAAAGCAGCTCAAAGATCTTTTCCCAAACAAGACTTGAGAGGCTGACACTGGGAGGAATAAAGTCTTTGTAATCCAGCTCTGGCAATCTCACCTATCTGGCTTTCATCTTCTCCATTTCAACACGTCTTGTTCAAGAGGAGAAAGAACAAAGACTTGACATTCTGAACAGTTCAAGAGGGAAAGAAGGGGTAAAAATTGAGAGCTTGATCACTTTATTCTGCAGTAGCATACACATCTCACACACTGGTGGGTCCCCAGGCTGCAAGATAGAGATTAAAGGCAATTTATCTGTGAAGCCAAAAATCTGATTCAACTGTACAACAAATATAAGTACAAAGAAATCTGCATTCCTTTCAGTCTGGCACAAAATTATGTCTTTCCTATAATCAGTTATTCTGCGTAGTAAAACTGCCAGTGTCTGCCTTGGTAAATGTGTAACTGCAGGCTACACAGGTGTGCTGGGTCTGGCTAAAGGTTGTGTATCCATCCCTGGAACTTTCTGTGAAGCCGGTGTTAGGCTGGGCTCAGGTCTCATTGGCCTGAGGTAACTTCTCTCAGCCCCCAAGCTGTGATGTAAAGCAGCTTTGCGCAATGCCGTTGCAGCCGTGTAGAAAGGGCAGAATTCCACCCACCGTCCCACCACCCTGGGGGGACAGGTGTCGTGAGGAGCTTGCCTGAGGGACAACAGCATCGGAGGGACAACAAAGGGGCAACACCCCCAGGACAGAGGCGAGTACGTGCTCTTAGTGCACTTGCTTTGAGTGCTGCTTTTTCAACTCAGGTGTTCATGCTTTTCCAAAGGGCTTGGGGCTCTCTTCTTTAGCCAAATAAACCACTCTGACTTTCCACAGATGGGGCTTAGGGTAAGTGCTTGGCAGTGAGAACTGCTCCTCTTGCTTCTGCTCATGGAAAAAATACTGAACAGAGCTGGGGGCCCTGGCAGCCAGAGAGAAGTGACCACTGGGTGCCAATGGTGCCTAATGGCACAGCCTGCCTGGGTGGCACAGGGTCACCCTCCCTGCTGTGCAGGAAAGATTAAGTAATGCCTCAAATAATTGTGTGATGGAGAGAACAGTGTGGGAAGGGAATTCTTTCTAATTTGTGGCTTTTTGGTTTGTTTTCCTGAGCATGCCAATGTGAAAGATGCATTGAGTAGTCTAGAAATCCACTAGCACAGTAGCTGGGGTAACTGTGAAAGTGAAGTTGGGAAGGCACCTCCCAAGATAATTTTTTTAACCAGTGACAAGCAAGGAATAAGCTCTTTTATGCATGTCACATGCTACCAGTGGGGTTGGGGAGGTGTAGAGGGGCCAGGAGCAGAGGGGACAGCAGCACGACTGTGCTGCCCATACAGTAATTTAGAGAATGAGGTGGGAGTTAATGGGGAAGAACAATCCTTGAGTGAAGGCACAAGGACAGAGATCTACAGCAGGTCCTCCCCTGCATGCCCCTAGGGGGCAAATAGTTTCAGGCTTGACCCATAAGCATTCAGTAGGAAAACACTTAGACATCCTGAGGGACCATTACAGCACCATAAATTCCATTTGCAAAACCAGCTGTTAGATCGGAGCCTACAGCCTGGGAATGCAGATGTCCATGTTAGCAGTTAGATGTACTTAGCAAGGTATGTCTAGTTACCAAGCATCTGCACATCTCAGTTTTTGTATGTGCAACAGAGTGGTGGTACTGCAAACTGGGATATTATTAGGCATTAAATACTTGGGGACCCCTCAGGGGAAAGAATATGGTTATACATTGCTGGGAAGGGGCCAGGTCTTGAATAGCTGGATTTAAACACAAGTGCTTCCACCCTGTATAAAGTGTTGATGAGACAGACATTGCTCTGTGTCCTCTCAAAAGGCTCAGGCTACCAGAATTACAATACCTGACAGACTGGTGTGACTCAAAAAGCCTTGGAGGAAGAAAGCAGAGATCAGGGCTTGGGTACTGGCAAGGCTGATAGCATTTTGCCCATCCAATGAGCTCTGCAGAACTTGAAATGGGTGAAAGAGAGTGAACAAAGCTACAATAAACAAGGAATTACTAGTAGAATAAAAATACAGCTCTGAATAAAAGCATTCTGGCTGATGTTACATGTTACAAATGCATAATTTTCAACACATTTCAGTTTGGATTTCAAATACACAGATAAAAAGTCATATACTAGAAATCCAAGAAAGGTACAGCAGAGCTATTAGTTATCAAAAAGTTTGACATAAGAAAAGAGAGAATTCTAAAAATATAAAATTTGTCAGTGGGTATAATTTGTCTCTGTGTGTGTGTCCATGACGTTCTATTCCCAATTTGCATTATATCCTTTGTGCTAGAACACCAGAGACATCCACATACAGTAAAATTCTCTGCTTCTTGTCAGGAAAAACAAGAGCAGCAAGTGGTCTTTTACCTCAGGAGAAGACTGCTTACACAGCTGAGTAAAACTCAGCCTACCCCTTGTAACTGTATTCAGACAAGAAGGTGCAATGAAAAATGGTTTCAGTGTGAGCACATTTGTACAAGGGAGCCTGGAGTGTGTTTGCCTAGAAGCTAGAATGAATGTTTGCACTGCGCTATGAAAACATAACATGCTCTGCTAGTGCCAAATATTTTGCTGACTAGACATACAAAGCAGGACCATTCTGTGTTCAGACCTTTGGAGAACTGGTTTCCAAACCTACCTCCTGCATAACAGCAGGCACATTGCTTAGCCTGTCTATGTGTCAGCAAGGTTCAGTGCAGCAGTTTGTAGAGATGGATGGCTCTGACCAGGTCCCAGGAACAAATGTTGTTGCATTTGTTGCAAAAGAAATATTTTGCAGAAGTAGCATGATCTAGTTTGCAGGCATAACCAGCATCCACAATCATTCCCATGAAAAATCTTTAGGGTACTGCAGTGGGTAATGGAGTCACATCTGTGCTTACCATTTCCCACCTGCTACCATTGAAACTGGTGTCTGTCTCATCCTGGGCTTTTTAGGGGCAGAGTCAGACCAAAATAAATACTGAAATTCCCACCTTTGTAACTCCAACACAGCACTAGCACCTCACCCTGTGATTAAGAGAAACTGTACTTGAAACAGACTGACCAGTCTCCTTTCTTCCTAATTTTTTCTTTCAGCAGACACGGTGGAGGCAATTTTCCAACATGAATCTGGTAGCAGATCTTCTCTACTTGTATGCTTGCCTTACCGTGGTGACTTGTGACCGGGTCTACGTCCACCCTTTCAATTTGTATTGTTTCAAAGAGAGTGAGTGTGACAAGCTGGAAAAATTGGTTCAGGAGGGAAAGACTATTGTCCCTGTCTCCATTGAATCCCAAACCACACCCAAATATGAAGCTGGCATGAATGACAACAAGTTGGAAGCCCCAAGCCTCAGCACCTGGGGGAAGGAGGAACGGAGCTACTTGAGTGACTTGGTGTATGTCCTGGGCATGCGGTTTTACAGTGTGCTGCAGAAAGCACAGAGGAGCCAAAACGTGCTCCTGTCCCCAACCAGCCTCTACAGCTCCTTGGCGTCATTCTACCTGGGGGCCTCAAACCAGACAGCACTTGATTTGCAGGGTTTGCTGGGATTTGTTCCCCCCTCTGGAAATCCTGACTGCACTTCCATGGCAGTCGGAAGCAATTTCCTTTCCAGCCTGAGGACAATTGAAAGGCTTGTGAAGAGTGGGGACAAGGAGCTGCTCTTTTCCAAGACACTGTGCTTGTTCTCTGCCCCTGGCATACCCCTCTTCCAGCTGTTCATGGAGCACTTGCTCCCCAGCGCTGATGCATTCTACGCCCGAGCTGTTGACTTTGCAAATCCAGGCGAGGCAGCAAAACAAATAAATGCCTTTGTGGAGGCCAAAAGCGAGGGACAGAGCAAGGCCTTACTGGCAGACATCAACCCATCCACCCAGCTGCTGTTTGCAGAGGACATCCACTTGGCAGGTATGAGGCAGCACTGCTCCTTTTCGGAACAGGCTTGGGGAAGGACGGGCAGTAACCCTACTCCTGGGAAGGAAGCAAAGTCACACCTGCTCAGTCAGGAAAGGGAAGGGCTCAGATGAAAGGCTGGACCTCTGCTCTCCACTACTGTGTCAGGGATCTTGCCTGCACACTGCAAGGGCAATGGGGAGTGAGGAGGAGGGAGATAGCCTCCAAGAAATTTTCCTTGTCCAGGAAACTAAGGATTACGAAAGGAGTGGAAAGGTGCATTAGAAAGACTTGTGAAGCATTTCTGGCTGCAAAGGAGCTAAAAGTCATGAGGGGCCTTCAGCAAGATTGATCAGGGTGTAGCTTTAAAGAAAGCCAAAGGAACTGAGGGTAGCAGGCCAGAGGTACAGATACAAAAAAAGGCTAAAAAATATAGTGGACATGACTCCTCTAGTGGCTATTAAACACAGAAGTCTGGAGGCAAAATCTGGCTCAGGAAGCAACTGAACATCATCAGTTATGGAAGCAGGGCACTTATACAAACCTAGAATAAGGCAATCCCTTCATTGCCTAGGGTCATTCCATGCTGCTGTCCCAGAAATCCCCCTACACTACAACTGAGTCTTCTCTTCTGAGTGTAGCTGCTTTCCTAGATCCTTGTGACTTAATGTAATAACAAAGACTGCACACCTCAGACAGCTTGCCTACTTGGGAATGTATTTCAGAATACTTGCAGTGAGCCCTAAGTTCCTGAGTGGGCCTCTACTGCTAAAGGTGGAGTTGTGGTGCCCATGAAACCTTTTTGTGCCTCCATCTTCCCACTTCAAAACTGGATGTCAGTTTTTCTTTGCCTTTCATGGATGCTGTCATTCTCTCAGTGAGCTATGGGCATCAGCTTTCTCTTCATTGTAAGATCTAGTATAGATATGATACTACAAAAGTAATTGTGTTACAGACTTGGACATGGTCACAAAAGCAGTTTTCCTTCAGCAGAACCATTTTTTCCCCTCTTCTTCTCTATTGGAAACTTTTACTTGGTATAGAAACACATGTTCAAGGGTCTGCCTCACTGGGTCAGCTCTACTACCTTCTATGTCAGAAGGTGCATTTGAAATGCTGCAGTCCCACACAAGGGGGGACAAAATTGGGTCAAGAGCAAATGAATTGCACAAGCAATTATATTCTAATAAACACAGAAGATGACTTCAGCATTTGGTTTGCCATTTGGTTGTGAAGGGGCATCCATGACAGCTGATGGTGTCATGCTCCATGTCTGTCCCCATAGCTACAGAAAAGAAAAAGTACATTTGTTTCTCTGAAACACGTTATATAAGCTCTGAGATGCTATTAACAGCCATAGCATTGATAAAGTGACAGAAATCCATACAAAACAGCAGCTACATGCTCCAGTGGTGTCAAATGTTGTTCACTTACACACACAGTTTTCTTCACATTTGTAGACTTGCTGCCAAACAGGGCCTGCCATTTAGAATTCAATGCAGAACCTCAGGTGCAAGTTTCACTGAGGGCAGTAGTTTCTATAATGATGAACAGGATTATCTGCCCAGCTGGGCAGCAGCATTGATCTGTGGCAGTGAGAAGATAACATGTTGAAATGCAAAGCTGCACAGAAGTAGTGCAAGGTGAGAGCAAGGCCTCTCATAGTTGTGAACTGGGAAAGAAATTTATTTTAAGGTCTAGTAAGTGTTCGAGTATGTCCTTTTTAACCTCCTTGGCTCAGCCAACACTTCAATGTTGTGCTTACAACCTTCCCCATTGCTTTGGTTTGTAAGATGGTGAAGGGTGAGACCTCAGGCAGAGCTTGTGCTGCCTTCCCTCTCCTGAGCCCACCTGGCTGCCTGAGAGTGCTCCTGCAGCAAGGGCTGGCCCTGATGGATGTGCTTCCAAATATGCCATCAGTGCACTCGAGGGACAGAGAGGAAACCAAGCAGACCCTCTGCACAGGCCTGTGAGCCCCTGGGGACCATGTGGCAGCCTGGGAGGAAGCAGGCAACCAAGCAAGCAGAGACACTTTCCTGTCCCCAGAAAAGGCCACAAAGCCAACAGAAACACAGCAGGTTAGTCACAGTCCTGATGGTCATGGTCCCTGTACTGTGAACTTGATGCCAGCAGAAGGCAAATTAAAAGGGGGAGACATAGGATTACAGTAGCTAAATGTGATTTTATACAAGCAGTCCTTTTATAAGGCACAGTGTGTTCTTAAAAAGACCAGCTAAGGGGCAGAGGGGAGGAGGGAAGGAAGAGAAGAATCAATTTCTCCTTTCTTGATCTGTTTTTCAGTGAATGTTAAGCAAGCCTTCCTGCTCAAAGAGCCTCAGGAATTCTGGGTGGATTCAAACACAAAGGTCTTGGTTCCTATGTTGTCTATCACGGGGAAGTTCAAGTACAAAACTGATGCCAGTGGGACTTTTTCCATGGTGGAAATCCCCATCAGCAAGACGGCGCTGCTGGTGCTGTTGCAGCCCATCAATGGCAGCGACCTGGAGAGCGTGGAGTCCAAGCTGACGTGGCAGTCCTCAGCCTGGCTCCAGTGGCTGTCCCCAAGGTAGGGAAGGAACATGTGCATTCTCCCAGAGAAGGGATAATGGGATGGGGTGAGCCACACAGGGCTGCCCATTCACCTGGGGTCAGATCCTGCCAGGGAGGCTTTACTGCCGTGCACAAAGAGAAACCCCTGCACAGCCAGAGGGGTCACTTCAAAGGAGCTCCACTTTGGCGGGATCAGCTTTTTATCTAGGGGAATTTCAAGAAAATGAGCATCCCATACATGAAGTGGGATGGTTTGGGGTTTAGCAGCAGACCCTGGTGAAGTCTGGGTGAGTTCACACCTGGAAACAGTAACAGGCACCCACTGTGTTTGTGCCCACACACCAAGCACTAGTTGGAGTTGTTTTCATATGCCCATTCCCCAGGACTGCCCAACCACCATGCTTTCACAGGGAACAAGCGCTCACTTGCCTCTCTCTCTCCCTCTCTCTGCAGAGAAATTAAATTAGTGCTGCCAGCATTAACACTAGAAGACAGCTCTGATCTACAGGAGCTTCTTGCAGATATGGAACTGCCTGAACTGCTGGGGAAGGGGGCAGATTTCAGTAAGATAAGCAATGCCAGTCTGACAGTTGGAAAGGTACAGTACATATCACTGGCATTAAAAAAAAAAAAAAATGTTTCCTGCAGAGTTTCAGCCTCCTAGACAGAATAAATTTACCTAGAACTAAGCAGTCAGAACCATGTAGGGGACATGCTTAGTAGGGGACTGAGTATCACATACAGTGTATGTTCTTGATTTAGGAGAATAATGCTGATAACATCAGAGTTTTAGTTGCGGGCAAGTTGTGGGAGGAATGAGTGAGCAGCTGTGTGGTACCTAGCTGCTGGCTGGGGTTAAACCATGACACAAGGGTAACGGGATTACAGACCAGCCCAATGTAAAAGCAGTTATACAGCTTTTGCACATTATGGACAAGTACTCCAACATCTTTTTTAAACATCTATGGAGTAAAACAAATGTTTTATCATTTACTCAGACTCTCATTTGTCCCATCACGATTGTGCTCTGATGACTCCAGAGTTACTCATGTGTTTTCCCTTACAGGTAATAAATAAAACCTTTTTCAAATTGGCCAGTGATGGAACAGATCAGCCAGAAGACCCTGCAGCACAGAAAGAAGATGGGGCATACCTGGATGTAACACTGAATAAGCCATTCCTTTTTACTGTTTTTGAAAAGCAGTCAAGGGCAATGCTTTTTCTTGGCAGAGTAGTACACCCTCTGTATGAGGATTAAATGCAAACATGGAGGATAAGAAAGGAGTGGAATGATGCACATTTCCCATCACCTTTTTCTTATTCATCAGATATTTTTGTGATGCTGTTGAGTGCTCTACTTAGCTTTGAGATGAAGCAGTTAAATGTTCAAAATACAGCTTTTCGAAAGCTAACACCTTGCAACATTTCATCCTCATTCATCTATTTCGTGTGAGGTGACTCACATCCTTCCTCCAGCTTCCATTTTATTCTTTGTCTCTTGTGCTCCTAGTTCCCTTTTTGGATGCAGTGGGGCAGGGCAGTTTTTCAATGCAAAGCATAAACTTGAAAAAACAGAGAAGCAGCTTTTACTATAGTATTTTTATTTACTATAGAAAAGGACTTCTTCATTCTTTAAAAAGCTTTTTTAATAATATTGTCAGTTTTGCAAGAGAGAATCCCTTTTACATTACAGTGAAGATTTTACAATTATCCACAGAGATTTCTAGCTTCATCAGCAACATTTCCCTTTAAAATGCTGCCAACAGCACAGGCAGTCTCTGCTTGTCCCACTGAGACAAGATTTTTCTGCCTTGGAAGTAAAAACATGCTTAGAGGAAGTTTCTTCTTTCTGCAGCCCAGATGGATATGTTCACTTCTTAACTGTGTGGAAATACTAAAAATAGGGTTTGGTAGTATTAATGAGCTGTGATGGATAAATTCTCAGAGTCTGACAGAATTATCTCTGATTTTTTAGGGGAAAAAAATCCCACAAGGTCTACTCTTGCAACACAATTTCATTTCTTGGATTACTTTATAACCTGTGAGGCATTTCTTACAGCCTTATAGCAAAGGAGGACATTACTGGTTAAGAGTCCAATTCTGTAAACTTTAACATATCCAAACCGTATGTTCTTTAAAAATAGCATTAATAGCAATAATGTATATTAGTATAAATAGTGGATGTGGTGCTGCTACTTGTGAATAAAAAGATTACAGCAGTCCAGTCCAACTCTTAACAGAGTCATAAGAATTTGAAACATTAAATTGGGAAAACAGATTATTAGATGACGCTTGAATTATCAAGTGCAGAATTGGGAGACAAACCTTGGTACCGAGGAGAGCTTGGAACAAGGATTTCCACCTGTCATCTCTAGATTTATTGTTAGCACTGATGGCACTTAAAAATAACTGCAAACCTCTTTGGCAGATCATGTGAGATGTATCCTAGAGTGCACAGCAGCTTGGTATCAGTGATGTGGATATGTGACACATCCCTGATGTGTCATGGAAAAAATGCTGTAACATCATAAATAAAATAACCCTCAAGAATACTAGGACACTGCATCCATGTATTTATCCATTTATACTGCATGGACTCCTGATGCTCTAACATCTAAATACTGTACTTGTCTTATATACAGAAGTAATTAAGTATGAACATGCAGACGTAGAAAGATGCAAATAAACTCACTTCCAAGTTTCTTTGCCACAGTTTAATTGGGCTGTTGTCCATAAATAAGTTCTGGGTTCTGAAATCTGCTCCAAATCAGATTTATGTTTTTAAGGCAGGAAGTTGCATATTATCAAGCACTACAGCCAATGGTATAGCTCTAAGCATGAAAGAGCAGCTTCATACTAATTTAAATGTTATCCCATTTACTTGTTGAAGTCAGCAGGTAGCATCACCTACAAATAAGATTTCAGACCATGAAATGTTCCATTTTTATGAAGAAGGTGGAAAATAACAAGAGGGAGTCCCTGGGTACACTGACAAAGTTTAGGGAAAAATGCCTTTAGTCACAGGTGGAGGCTGCATGCTCTGGAACTCCATATCCCTGTTCAGTGGTTACAGGCAGAAAAACAAAACAAACCAATCAAACACACATTTCAGAAAATAAATTTTGTGGTGGAGAGCACCTCTCCACTGACACCCTGGAGAAGAAAAGGGAGAAGTAAAGAGCACAGACAGGGAACTAAAAGTAAACTGACCAGAATAAGGACTGCAAAGAGAGAAGTGCTGGAGCAAATGCTACAATACCAACAAGATAAGCTATCTGTACAGGTACCATTCTCCTACATATTCAAATGGTAAAAAACAACCAACTAACAAAAAAAACCCACCCAATTCCCAAGTAAGTCTCTGCTTTCTCAACAATGTATACTCTCCTGAGATTTGTTTCTGATATCAATTTTATGTGTAAAATTTTTATGGCATTTTTTACTCTTCACTCTCCTCCAATTTTACCAAATTCCTCTGTCAGGCACACCATGATGCACATTCCAAGCATCCTAGACACCACTCACATACTGAGATCCCAAATGATCCTCATCCCTCCAGTTTAACCTTGAAAATACAATAGTTGATGGAAAAAAGAGGGTAAATATTCCTCGAGTGACCCAGCCAAATACACATACTGCTAGTTATCTTTAAACAATGAGGTTAGAAGAGTCTGGTCCAATTCTGGTATAACCTACCAAGTTGAGAACCCAATTACCATTTTAGAGGAAGACGTGCCACTGCTCTTTCTCTCCTCAATATTGTACAAAAAATCTCTTCCAGCTAAATTCCTTCAAAGATTAGAAAGGCATAGCAAGTTTTCTAAAGGTCCTAGAATGGAGGAATAAAAAGGCACAAAATCAAAACTGCATTACTGTCATGAAGTGCACTTCAAAAGTTACCTAAGGAATAGAAGAAATAGGATTATGAGCAGAAGACACCTCCGTTGGAACACTTACATGGTAGATCCTCTCCTCAATAATCCATAGTGTTTGAATGGTAAATTCAGTTAACCAAAGACAAAGTTAATTCACATCTTTCTTTCAGTGGGGGTATCACACAAATTCTTAACTGATGTTTTATTCTACTGAAAGAAAATTCAATTCTATTCAAGTGAACAAAAATAAAAGATGGGGAACTGACACTGAACCAGTGATACATTTAAAGCAATCATAGGACATTCAGTAATTTTGATTTGCTACTACGCAATGTTATTTCCTGCCCCTAAATTAAAGCTGGTCTTCAATGGAAAAGAACAGAATTCAGCCTATATCCTCAGAAAGTTGATGAAGACAAGTAGGAAGCGTTGTAATTGCAAGAAGATGTGGAAAATCACTTGCAACTCAAGCCAAGTAATCTCTTTGTGCCTTTTTGGTTTGGTATACAGACTACATCCTTTTCCCCAGTTTTGGAGGAGACAAAAAAAACCTGTTCTATTTTCAATCACTAGTGTGCACCGATCTCAGAATCTGCTGCTTTGGTGACAGCTGTTGTAGAAATTTAATTGTACGGAGATGCACACCTGCTGAAGTGAGCAGTTGCACAGTGCATTTACAATCCTATAATCTCAGTCTCAGGATACAACTTAAGACATCCATTTTATAATAAGAAAACACTGCTGAAAACAACAGTAGCGAGAACTAGGAAGATGTTTCTACTCCTGACTCTTAAGAAAATTAAGAGGTGTGGGGAGACCAAGCTTTCTGTGTTCATCTATTAGAAGCCTGGAAAAATATAATACGTACACAAACTTCTTGTTCATAAGCAGTAAGGGTTACATCCACTCAGTAGTGCGTGCCTAAGGCTGAGGATTTCCACATGCCTGAGGAGACAAACAGATCTGTCATCTGACAAGCTGGTTCCCTTTGCTGTTTCTTTTTTCAGCAATAAACTTGGATGCTCCCTTGATTGTGTATGTGCCATGAATGGAGAGATGCTAAGCAAATTAGAAAAGCCAAATCCTGCTCTCCATTGCTCAAGACTGAATGCAAGCACCACCATGTGCTTTTAAGCAGCAGGGCTCTCCTCACTGCCTCCCTTCAAAATTTAGTATTATTAAAGTCATAACAGCCACCTTTCCTAATTGCTTCAAAAGCACTGTGATCACATGGTTGTGTCTTCTCAAGTAAAATATGATCAGTTCCCAACAGTGAAGAATGAAAGCCCTCAAGCTTGTGAAGGGTTTGCTCACCACAGCTCCACTTCACACAACAGCCATGCGCTACAAACTTCCTCTCTCTAAATACTTAGAAAATTTGCATAAACTGGGCATTAAGCCCCAAGCTCTCTAAATACTTTAGGAAGAAACAAGTATTTTTAATTAATAATCAGGAACTAGAATTCCAGTGTTAAATTTTCACAAGGTTAAAAAAAAAAGTAAAAAAAAAAATCAGAAAAACAAAACACAAACAAAAACAGAAAAACAGGGCATTTTTTGACTTTCAAGCCTTAAATTCAACTCCTACTGTGCCCAGACTATGTTGCCTGTCCTTCATATATGAAAGAGAAGCATCAATAGGCAGGTCTCTCTAGGTTCAAGAAAGCTCTTTGTTACTCCTTCTACTATTTAAATCATAGTAACACTTTCAAATTTCCTGCTATATAAAGATGCACCTTGCACTGATGTAACTAGGTTTGAAGTTACGAAAATTCTACACATAGGCAGGTGAGTTCTAATATATAATATAATCCAAATCAGAAATACACCAGCCTTGAATAAATTCTAGCTCAGTAAATTAAGTTTTAATTTGAAGGAAAACAGGTAGTCTGAATGTAATAACCTTTAAGTTAGATACTTGTAGTAGAAAATATTTAAAAAATTTAAAGTACTTTATGAGCTTTTGTCACACAGCCCTTCACACCAACATGTCTGTAAAAAAAAGCACATCAGTTAAATGAAAACATTCAAAATCCAAACAAGAGACAACCACATCCCATGATGAAGGAGGGCCGGTAAGTGCAAAGCAGTAATGAGAAATAGCAGAACCCTGTTCCTGCGAGTGCTTTATCCCAGGAGAGCTGGAATAATGTTTGGAAGTTTTTGACACCCTGTAAAGAGTTAAAGCACACAGCTGCCTGTCTCAAACACTGTCAAGGCCACAGACAGAAACTGCCATAAGATACCACAGCAGGAACTCAAGATAAGCACAGAAGGGATGAATTTGTGACAGGAAGCTGCTGATTCCAGACCTGTCAGTGGTGAGATCTGGTTAGCGCATCCTGGTTAACGCATCCAGACAAAATTCTCTGGCAAACTGTGGGAGAGAAAACAGGTGTTCATACTCATATCACTGCTCAAAATCACGCTAAGTTATGGGATAGATGAAGTCTGTGACCACCAACAACCCCGATGTACCCCCAGACTAATTTCTCAGGCTTCCCACCAGAGGACTGCACATGATTCACAGTGTTAACATCAGACAGCGTAAAACTCCCCCCCCCCAGGGGAGGTACCAGAGCATTCCCACCTGAACCAAAACATGTATGAATCCAGTGAACCCATGTATGAACCCTCTTTGTTTCATGGGCTTCCGCCATCCCTGATGGATCAAGATTGTGACCAACACTTTGACCAACAAACATCTAAAATGGCAATAATCGAGTCTTGTTGTTGGATCCTTGGATGGTGATGTCTTTCATCTCTACTATGTACTCATATATTTTCTTTCTTTCCTTACGTATTTTCTTAAATGATATCTTTACACTTTCATATTGTTCTGTTTCTATAGACAATAACCAAAATAGCTACATACCTTTATTCCATTGCAAGCAAACGGCTCTAAAATAAACCTGATATATATATATATATGCGTGTTACCTATATATATATATATACACACATATATATGCGTGTTACCTATATATATATATATATATATACATACATACATATAGCTCTATATATTTATATAGATACATAAACTCTGGTCATGCAGTGTCCTTTTGCGGGTTGTAACACAGCCATCAATCAATACATTTGGGACATCAAAAGTTAGGAAGACAATTTATTACATATTATTTTCAACATAGAACTTTGTTCTTGTACATTTCAAGTTGTACAACAAAAATAAGAAAAACATTTTCTTCTACTTTTATTCTACAGTAGAAAGTTTAGAACTTTGATTGCTTTCCCTATAATGGATAACTGATAAAGTCTCAGTCTTTTGGTGAAGCAAGTTCATCAAGGCAGAAGATACACTGATTTGGGATACTTTAGGAAGCACTTCATTGCTATTTATTTGGTAAAATAAAGCAGAGTTAAATTCTCTTTCTTTTAGGGACATTGTTTATCTTCAATCACATGCTTTCAAAAATACCTAGGATGGTTCTGCTGTAGCCTGATCCTTGGCAGTTAGAACCAGCTCTGCAAGGGCTGAAAAGCTTTTTATGCTGCTTGTTTCCAGTCCCATCTTTTGTATCTAAAAAAGATACAGAAAATCCATTAATTTTCTTTAAAATATTAAAAATTCACTAACTATTCTACTTAAGACATTTAGTGAAGCCTATGCTTTGTCCTGCACTGACATGTGGCAAAAACCACAACTGCATATACTGTAAACGATAAAAATTTGCATCCAACTTTGCTCAGTTAAGTCCCTCTGGTTACAGAAGTGTCTTGCAGGGAATTATTTCACCATCTTCTAGGCAACTTGTAACTAAAGCCAGCTGGAAGTTTCCCAATGTAGCAATCAGAAAGAGAAACTTGGCTGTAGTTGGTTTTAATGCATTGATTTCAACGGATTCTTTTTTTTTCCAACTCCAAATGAAGTTTCTGGGCAATACTTTAAAGATCAACATGAATACATCCAAGAAGAGCCAACAGCATGACAGTGAAAGCATTTCAATAGGCTGCAAGAGCTTATGGTTCTAGCCTTGAACTTCCTGGGAGACAAAAACAACTCTACAATTACAGAGGTTGCTGAAAATAATTTCTTAGCCAGGAAATCTCTTGCTCTGACAATAAGAAAAATATGGCCATGAAAAAACTAAGAGTGCAGTGAAGCAGAAAAATCTGGATCTAACTGAAACCATAATGAAGTGATTCTGAAAAGGTGTTTGCTGCTGGACCTCTTTGTAATAGTCACATGTACCAAAACAATTCCCAAATGATTATGAACAATCTGTCCCAGTTCAGCTTAAATTCACACTGCAGTCATAGAAAAGAAGAACAAAAGCGCAACCCCAGGCAAAAAGTGACAAATAATAGTTTTCGTTAGTAGGATTTCCACAGTTCCACCCAACTGTGATTAGTCTCGTATCTGAGAAAAGCATCTGCTCACACACAAGCAGACTTAATCTACCTCTTATAATGCATCAACAGCATCTACTCATAAACAAGATCAGACAATTCCTTGGCAACTAATGATATAGACCCTTAGTTGGAATAGCTATGATAGAATATCATAGTTGGAATAGATATGACTTGACTTAGTTGGAATAGATATGATTTTAGAAATAATGGAGTACAAAACAGTATGTTTATACAATTTAATGTAGCTACTGCATACACTTCCTGGAATATTTTCTTCAATGTTATGCTATTTAAAATTTCGTATTTGGCACTGAAAAGCACTTACAGTTATGCAGCACAACAAATCAGGCTGACATCCTCACAGCTCTTGGGAACAGACCCTGACCATGCAGAAAGTCAAGGCTGGAAACACCCCGACAGGAGACAAACAAAAGAAGGGCCATAAAGAAGTTTCTATCAGACCTAAGTCAGGTCCCTGCCCTCTCATCTGCAAAGTCAGTGTTTCTTCTTAATGCTTCCAAGCACTGAGCAGTACTTGAATTTTAAGTAGTAAGAAATATAAACTTTGCATTTGTACAAGAAAGGACAGGAAAGTATGCATTGCTGAAGTGGTATCTATAATCACCAACATCTGAAATCGTCTCCTTTATACAAACGTGAAAACACAAACCCACACCAACAAAGCTCTCAAGACCAAAATCAGAGTCAAGATTCCCTTTCCCCTTCCATCTCCTTTCCAAAACTATTAATAATAAAAAACTCGTTTGTCGTAACTTACTTGTTCTCCAAAATACTCAATGTCTAAGGCCAGCTGCAGTCGGATTTTGTTATCATCACTCATGCCCCCATTTGTACCAACAGGGTTTGAAGTTGCAGCTCTTCTGGCTTGCTTCAACCTTTTTAGACTCTCTTCCATTTTCTTAACAGAACTGAGCACATCAGATACAGTTTCATAATACCTGAATTAAGGAAGGTTATTGAGAAATAAAACATTCCATTTTACAGAAGAGCCTACTTCATACACAGAAATACATCACTGGCCCTGCTGAACAATGCCAGAAGGAATGGCTTCCCTTGCAAAGAAGCTACTTATTAGCATTATCAATTAATCAGTATTTCCATTATTAGTTCCAAAGGTTAATCTGAAGATTACTACTTAGTCTTCAAGACTTCTCATCACAACATTTTCGACTTGTTCAAGATGTTTGTACTCAATAGTGATCAAGGAATGCAGCTGCTCAATTTTAAACAGTCAAAATCAGCCCCTCTTTACAATCAGTAGACTATTGAGTAAAACTGATTTTATAAACAGCCTGACAGACCAAAACCCATGTATTTTTAGGCAAGTATAAGTGTATATGAGAGCACACGTGCACACCAGTCAGAAATGCCTATTTCTAAAATGAAGAAACTGATTTAAACAGGAGTCTCAGGAAGCTGGCAGGAAAACTCAGAAAAACCCTCACCCTAATTTAGAAATAGTAGAGATAAATAAAACACCACTGGCCAGAGAGTGGGATCCACATTAAAGAAAGCATAGAATCAAACATTAACTACACAACAAAAGTTCAAAAAGCTTTGTGGACTGAAATCTCATGCCTAAGTGGGAAGAGCATATCATACAAATTAACAGATGCCCAGGACAGTGAGTTAACAGTAAGAAGAGAAAACAGAGCAACAACGGCAAATTATAAGATCCATGAGAGAAATTACCTGATTGAGCTATGTTCTGCAATTTCCTAAAATACGTAACTTTCAAAGAGCCTCTCTATGAAAAATGTTACTCTAAGAATTAAGAGTTGAAACAATCTTCCTGATGATTACTTTTAAACAAGGAGGCAACAGAAAGCAGACAAGCTTTTTAAAAGAATAATTAGATAGGGATGGCTAAAGAAAAAGTGCTTGCCAGTGCCATGGAAACGTGTTTCACGATAGCATTCTATGAAAAGCAGAAGTATTCCAGTAAAAGTCAGTCTATCCTCTTTTCATATCTTGGTATTTCCTAGTCCCACTCACTTATGATTAATTCCTACTTCTGTTGTACTTCCAAATCATTCTGCCATTTAAGCAGAAGCCCCCAGTGATTTTTAACTAGTTTATGCTCTTTTCTATTTTTTTTTCATTTGGATGCAAGAATGTATTATGACAGCAAGAAATTAATTATTTGCATCTGTATTCTCAATAAAGAAACTACAATATTCCTTCATGTAAAAAAATCAGTTTCTTTGACTTATCGCTTGTCAGTGAGGGTAAGATATTTTAAAACAAAATGATGAAAATACTAGCAACAAACCGTGAAAACAGAATTTGACAGAAAATTCTAAGGAGTTAAAAAATGAACCTGCCAGTCTTACTGGTGTTTAAGCACTGTCACCATGTTTAACCTAAGTTTTGGAAAGTGAAGAACTGCTTTTTGGGGGGCAAAAAAGCTCTGGTTGGGTCCAAGGAACTACATAACAGCTACTTGGCATGGTGTCACCAGATTTACTGAAGCTTTAAAAGCAAGACTAATCAGGCAGAGAGATGTAGAGAGACAGACAAGAATTCACCCTAATATATTTTACCTCAATAACCTTGAGTGGCTTGAGATTCCAGGCATCTTTGCAGTTCTTCAGCAATGTTACTTAACAAATAAAAATAAGCTTTTTTCTATGCACTAAAAACTGATAAAGAGACACCAAGCTTGAAAAAAGTGGTTTTGGGCAAAATGAAAATGACCAGTGCAGTCAAGACCAACCTAAGCTTAGTCTTGTCCAAAATACTTAAGAAAAATTTTAAGAATGGTTGGTGAAGGTGTAAAATTGTCTTACAATTTTAAGTCTATTCTGAAACGTACCAGAAGAGGAAGAGTAGGGAGGCAAAAGGAGGCAAAGGACAAGAAAAAACTCGTGTTCTGACTATGGTTTAAAACCTCATATTACTATGTGGTTAATCTCAGGAAAAAAAAAATCAATCTATGCTCAGCAGCAGCCAACAGACAATATAATATGCAAAGAATTATTGGGAAAAACTATGTAAGGACAGACAGAAAGCACACATTATACTCTAACCTTCATGGATTCTTCTGATATTATCATCTATAGTCAGAAAGGTCAAAGAAAACCAACAACACAAAACTATAATGATGGGTAAAGGAAAAAAAAAACCATCCAAATAGGCTAAGGTGGCTCTTTAGTTTTAGGCAAGGTCAGAGATAAAAAAAAATACAGCTAACACGAAGAGTAAATTGTCCACAACACAAAAAGTAGGGGGTATCCTGTGAAATTTTCTGGCAGAACTTTCAAACAAAAGTAAGTATTGCTGTCTCATGTTACATGCTTTAACTGGCAGAACTCACAAAATGCAAAATCCCTGCTCAATAAGAATTTAAAATACAGCTAGACAAATGGAAAAAAAATCCATTAAGGAATCTAATACATATGATTAGTCACGTTCAAAAGCCCTCAAGATGCTAACTAGGAAACAGAAGATCTGCTAAAGTATTACTTTATGACTGCCTTATTAAAACTGCGAACAATTAGCTCTTCAGCAGTTTAAAAGGCCCAAAGCTTTAAACCACTAAAAAGTTGGATAATGATTGCATACATTAAAGAATTCAAAGGACAGTAGAACTCAAGTTCTTGAAAATTCAACCACAGTTCATTGAAAGAAACAAGGTTAGTAACTTTCATTGAAAGTAATGAGGTTAAGGTCTTGTATCAATTTTGAAACAAAATGCGCATCTTTAGTTCACTGCTGCACTCCCAGAACCAACCAATTTTTCAAATGCCCTATTCACCATGTCATGGTTTGCACAGATCTGAGCAGGAACCAGGTCTTTGGATTCCCTGCACAGCTTTTCATCTGCTGAACATGCAATATGAGAGTAAATCAAGGAAATATATGACACATAAAGAGTGCTGTATTTTGGTTTTCTTTACAGTTGTGTTAATTCATAGCAGTTTTTTTTTTCCTGTGCCTGTTCAACAGACATTGGAGTTTTTATCTAAGGCAAATAATGTGCTGTATAGTTCTCTTACTTCTGTGTGCTTTCAGAGAGAGCACCTTCCAGCCACTGATGAATCATGGGCTGCTTCAAGGTATCTCTGTAGTCATTCTGCAGTTGGTAGAAGGGCTTAAGAGCACTGTCAACATAAGGTGAAGCTTTAGTTGGCACCTCCTGGCAGATGACAGGGGAACAAGTTGGGGAAGAAGGAACCAGTCATTTACGTACTGAAAATATCAACACCCAATTCTATCCCATGTAAAAAATGCTAATCTTGTACCTAAGCGAAGAAATGCATAAGGCATTTAGGACAAGTCAATGAGAGATCATTATACACAGGAAAGACACCATCACAAAATTATTCAGTAGCATTATACAGCACGATACACTATAAAGGTTCAAAATGCCCAAAGCTTTTTCAGAGATGCTTGTGCCAGCCATTCCTGTTACCAGGGTATGATCCTGAATGCTCTTTCTGCTCATTCTGATTCCAGACAAAGCTGAGCAGACTCAGTGTCCAAAACAGACTATTACACCTTTGTTAAAATACCTACAGCTTTGTACTATACTTCCTAGGTTGTAGACATTGTCATGGGCTCTGTCAAGCAGATATGGACAGGCTTGAAGAACTCACAACAATCTCAGCACAGCCCCTTCTGAGATTTATTTTTTCATTTGCAAGCAGCACTGACCTTGTTGGTTCTCCTATATAATCTTGGAACTTCCAGTGCACTCTTCAGGTATGCAAAGGAGGACTCACTGAGATCCTGGATAATCCTGTTATTCAAGGTAGGTACACAGGTTGATAGAGAAGTCTTTGAATCTTCCAAGGCTCCTATTAAAGTAAAAATGCTGAAGTTTAAACTGAGCTACCCTGCCTGAACACAACACATCCCCTCAGCCTCCTAATCCCACTCACTATCTGGTGTAACGTACAGGATATGCTTACCAAATGAATACACACCAGCCACTTTTAAAACAGTAACAGCCAGTAACACCAACCATTCCTCAGCCAGAAACACAGACAGAGGCAAGGAAAGAGAAGCGGAGTAAAGTAACATTCTTCATGTTCAAAGTTTTTCTAGTATTACCAATGAAGCAAGGGCTTGAATCAAAAGGTTCTGCCCTTCCAAAGAAACTGTGTGAAATTCTCTCTGAATTCCCTATGGAATGACTGGAACATGTTAAACTCAAAGATGTGATTGGCAACAGACCATCTACTGAGCAGGAGATGTGCACAAGCTCCTACATCTCTAACAGATTTGGACATCTACCAGTAGTTCTGATTTAGAGATTTCAGTGGAGTTCATGATGCAGAACTCCTGGCTACGCTTGCAAACGAGGACTAGTTCACTCATGCAGCTACAAGCCTAGCTTTAATTATTAAATTAAAATAAAACTCCATATTTCACATAAAGAATGATCAGATGAAAAAAAAAAAAAAACAAACCAAATGAACCAAAGAGACAAATGACAAACCCAAAAACCAAACCAACCCAAAACAAAAACCCAGAAAGAAAAAAGGAGACTAAAACACTGAATTGCTTCTACCCTCTTTAGTTAAGGTATTTAACTGTGTTACTTTGATAACCCTCTGCCTCAAATGACTCATCAGGCCTGAGAGAGAACAGTCATTTTAGAAAAACATTTTAGTTTCTACTGGATAATGAAAAGCCTCTCTTTATGTCTTCTTCTCCAAATCTTTCAAAAGTTTAATGATATGAATCTTCTAGGATAAAGTCCTCACTTTCTAGAAAAAATCCTAAACGCACTTTAGACTCACTCAATTTTAATTGTTAAACATTATCCAGACTCAACAGGTCTGTTCAAGATTGTTTCTATTTAACAATTTAAACAGAAGGCAAGTTCCATTAAATATTTTCATCCTAAATAATGAAACTGTAAAAGTTGATTTCATTTTTTTGGGAGAAAGGGGAAGGAGCCTCTCAGCTTTACCTGCAATGCAAGATACATTCTTGAAGCCAATCATTTCAAGCTTAGGTTTAATCATGTCTAAGATGTCAGGAATCTGAAAAAAAAAAAAAAAAAAAAAGCGCCAAAGCTGAGAGAGATATAGGCATGTTATAAAAATTTTAATTACTTTTCCTACATTCTGTAAGTTTGAAGTGCACACAAAACACCCTCAATTTCTATGGGTTTACTGCATTTCTGTGCAATCAATACTAGAAGTTTATAATATGCACAGGAATTACACACTAAATCCTCTACCTTACTGTTGTACTCAGAGGAAATAATTTAGAATTAACAAAACTCTCCTGCAATTTACAACTTCACAAATTACAGAAAATTCAGCCTTACTGAAAATAAATACATAGGAATCATCCCTACTGGGAGACAATTAATACCATACATCTCTCTTCAAGATTCTGGATCATTAATCAAGTGTAATCATGATGATAAAACCTTTTCCAACCTCAAAGACTAAAATCAGCAAACACTTAAACACATTAAAGCTGAATGTTGCACCACACTCCAAGCTGCAACACAGACTTCACTAGAAAAGGTAAGAGTGGCAGAGTGACACTTCACACCAAAAAACTGTAGAAAGATATTTTTTTAGGAGTTAAGTCCAGCAGCTACTGATAAAAATAACTTAAATACCTGAAGTGGTTTGCCCATAATCTGCCATTCCAAATAAGCGCAGAGTGGGCCATATATTTCAGGTATCAGACACCCCAAGTTTTAGCACTTAAGATTAAAAAAAAATATATAGTACATTATCTTAAACAATATAATGCCCTTACAAGATGCCAAAAACATCTATGAAAATTCTTTCTAAGTAAAGGCAAAAGCACAAACCCGATCCTGCAGTTTGTCCAGATCTGCAGCAACATATATCAGCTGACTAGTAGATATAGAAGACAATGGCAGACTTTCTGGAGAACATCCATTCCCTTCATCTTCACTGGGGTTGAGGCTTAAAGAAGATTCCTTTCTACCAACTGGCACAGGTTTTTTGCTTTCCTTTGTATTCTCACTGGAAATGGGCCTAACGGAAACCTGAAACATCAAATTCAAGTGTGAACCCTAGCAATAGTGAAGGCAGTTAAAGCTGGACAAACTGAAACAGTATATCAAGGATTTGTAACACTTCAGCATTAGAATGCCACACTTCCAAGGGATATTACCAAATACCATTACTAAAATAAGTATAAAGTAAATGTTAAAAAAAATTGAGTGCACTACAAAGTTGGATAATTTAGAACAAATTTGTCTAACTAAGGTTAGTAGAGGGCAGTCCAGTCCTGCTGTCAAACAACTCCTTTCTCCCAACTCCTCAAGCTCTCTGCTGTCAGGCAAGTGCTTCCCCTGACTACTCTGTTTTAACTCTGGTACTTAACAGTACTTTGCAAGAGCTCATTTAGCTGAGAGAAGTCACTGAGTCACAAAAGAAATTAAAAATGGAGATCTTACTGCTGTCTTCAACTACCAAAGGGGCACGTACAGAGAAGACAGAATCAGATTTTTCCTTGAGGTACAATGAGAGAGTAATAGGCAATGGATACTATAGCAAGAGAAATTTTGATCAAATAGGAGGAAAAAGCTATCAGTCATTGGACCAGGGTTCCTAGGAAAGAGTGCAATCACATCTTTGGATATACTCAAAATTCAATTTAAGAGGCTCTGCACAACATCATCTAAGCTGATCCTATTTTGAGTAGGAATTGGGAACCAAATGACTTCCAGAAATCTCTCCAAATCCCAGTTCTTCTATCGCACTTGTCTCTCTATGGCACAAGAAACAGGGGCCCACGTGTGTGGCTGGGAGCCACTACAAGAACAAAGTCCAGTTTATCTGCTCAGAAGCAGTGATCATTGATGCTGAGTCAGCTGCCCGGGAAACTTTGGTTTTGCATTCTCAATACTGAACAACTGATTCAGATTATATCAGTCCTTCTTATTTGAAGGGTTATTTTTTACCTGTCTCTGTTTCACAACTTCATTCACTCAATCAACAACACATGAACAGAAGAAAACTAAGATTTTGGCTTCTTGTTTCAGTGGCAGAGGCAGAATAAAGCAGCATGAAGTACAGCTTTGGCAACCACCGACAGCAGCACTGCAACAGTACTGATATTTACAACTGATCACGTATTCTGCAGTCATACTTTTTATAAGCCAAACTCATGAACTGCTTGAAGGTTAAAAAAACATTAACTTCACAAAAGAACTCTTAAAAAGAGGTCACATACATTGCTTCAAAAAGTCTCTTTGATGGACATATCCCATCACCAACCCCTTAAAGCAGGCTGCTCCCTCACCTCACTGATGAACACAGAGTAGCGTGCCAAGATCTGCAGGCTGAGCTTCCACAGGCGGTGCGCTAACAGTGGTAAAAACAGCTGATCTGACCAGCACTTCACAAGACCAGTCCAGACCATGTGAGTGGCCAAGAGACAGAATGAACTCCCAGCTACAAACAATTAGGCAACAAAGGTCAAGTTCCTAAGCATGTTGTTAAAAGACGCAACATCAGTGTAATTGCATTACCCAAGATTTACCCAAGATCTTTCCTAAAAGATACAATCATAGGACAGAAATGTATTAAGCATTGCCTGAAACAAACCCTTAAAATATTATCTCCTCAATGCTTTAGATTTCAAATTCCACTAAAGTCTTGCTGTAGCAGTGCAGGCAAAAGCAAGAAACAAGAATTTGCCTGCAATAAAGGCAGAAACAGCTAGGCCAAATAGTCCATTTTAGGAAATAACATTTCCAAAATAATTTTTGGCAGTCTTTTGAAGAAGTTACATTATATATCCCTGCCAGCCATAACATAATACTCTCTTAGCACTAAACTATTGCTCCTCTCCCAGTTATATGATATATTTGCTATAAATATTTATTTAAAACACTGTACCAATATCCATATTTAAACAAAATACTTTTAATGCAGTTTAGACAGCTTCACATTTGAAGCTGTTTACACAGTTTTACATTTAAAGCAGTTTACACAGTTTTAACATTTTAGAGAATACCATTAGAAAGATAAGGAATGTGTCTGCAAGTTCCAGGCCTACGCCTTGAAGTAGTAAGATCTATATATTTTGTCTCCATTAGGATTTTTTTCTCCTGGTTTGCTTCAGAGGATATTTAGGTGGCTCATAGATACCTTCTTCATAAGTATTCACTCTGTTAGCTGAAATTAGTTCTTCTGATTACAATATGCTTCTAATGCATGTATCAGGTTATACTCTTCCACTCTTACCCTTCCTGTGCATACCTCCTCATCTCCTCATAAATCAATGTATGTTTTTGGGGCAGACACCAACATTATGAATGACAGCAAGCCTAAATGTTGCCAAGAGACAGCCATTTTCACCTCTACACAGTGCTACAACAATTAAGAAAAATATGCTGCAATAACACAACATAGCCTTTTGGTTGTCACTTAGAAGATGTCAAATGCTAACAACTCCTTCTTGCACTGAAGGGGTGGTTCCATAAGTATGTCAGTGACAGCTGCTAAAGAGGGGGTTTTTAGTAAGAAAAGTGATCACTGACCAGAATTTTCACATTGCCATCTCTGTAACAATGTTTTATACTGCTTGAACAGTTAATCAGAAATAAAAAAAGCTCATATGAACCAAGGGATGCATGTTAGTGAATACTCAAGAGACAGAGTGATCACTGCTATTTATACCACTGATTCCTTTACAATAAATATTTTTTGCAATAAAATGTTACCTGGTGCTTCCTCTAGTGTATCTGAAAGTGCTTCTTCTATGGCCCCTGCTATTTCTCTGAATCTGTGAGAAAGAAAAATTTTGAATATCACAATTCAACAGTTGCTTAAATTGATGCCTAAACATTTTTCAATGTTTACTTTAGTATTATTTCTATGTGCTATCAATGGACATACACAGATTTTAAACCTGGGGTTATTTTTGCCCAACTTAACAACAGCATTCTAACACTTGAAAGAGAACCTTTGACATTTTACAGGCATATACAAAGCTTATACTTTAGGATATTATTAAAGTTATGGTTGCAAACATTATCAAAATGATAGCTCACAGAGTGACAAGTCCTCAGCTTTTCCAGGAGGGAAGTTTCTTGTTTTGTTACTGTTTTTAAACTATAAGCAATCAAACTGACACATACTTTCTTTAACCTTCAGATATGTCACGTGATACTGGAGCTCCAGCTTTCTACATGTTTGTTAATGAGCAGTAACATAAGGTTCTGCAAACAACTCTGTACCTAATAAAAATCAATACATGTCCTCAAGGACACCTGTTTTGTTTTTTTTTAATTCCCCTTTTAAAATACCATTTTTTTAAAAATTCACCAAAGCAAAAAAAAAAAAAAAAAAAAAAAGAAAAAAAAAAGAAAAAACCAAACCAAAATGACATCTCCAAAACTGTTTAGGTATAACAGCAAAAGTTATTAAAACCTCTGATACTTTTGCATACTTGCATAATTTTAAGCTTCCCTGTAGAAAGGTCTGTTGTCACTGGTTTCCTCTTTTTTTGCTTTTATGTGCATCATAATAACTCTGAAAGTCTTTCTATCAAACTTAGTAATTACAAACCTGGAGGGTTTCTCTTAAAGTCTCTTAAGTATCATTTCCAGAGCACGACAGGAGCCCACCTAGCTTTTTTTGCTCAAACTCCTAATGGACTAGGATCAATGTTTAGCAACTAAACATGCTTGTGAATTGGCTTCAAAACCTCAGTTCTGCCTATGCACTCCTTCCACCAACAGAGCAGTGAAAAGGATATGGGAACAGAATAAAGTTTTTAACAATGACATAATTTTTGCTGAGTATGTCTGACAGAGGAAATAATTTCCCCAGTGTGGGGTTCACTACAGCTCCACAATCAGCCATATTGACATAACCAAAAGAATGAAACACGGGAAAGAATTTGTGCCAGCACTACTACAGAATAAATGCCTGATAATCTGTCCCTCCAAGGATCATTTCTAAAGGCTTTAGTAATGGCTGATTTCTCTGGGCAATTTCTGTAATTGAAAAAAGAAAAAAACAAACAATCTTAACCATAAATGCCAAAGCGTGAGGTAACAGTTCAATCAAAATCTTGTATGACTTAAAGGATATTAACACACATCAAGCAAAAGCTTCCCTGATATATATAATTAATATGTTGTATTATTTTCACAGTTATGCACTGAAGAATTCATGGGCACTTCCAAAGTAGATTTTTCCAATATAAAGGAATACTATCGTTGAAGATGAATCAGCTGTTGTTATCCAAACATTTCTCAAAATAGTACACTATTTAGACTTCTCAAAAATAGTACACTATTTAGACTTACAGTAATCTTGGATTGAAAGAAAATGATTTTTAAAAGTGTTTTAATCAATCAGAGCTCAGAATACCTAATGGGAAACATTTTTGAAGAGATATATGCTGAAGCTCCATTTCAATTTTATGAGCAAGATTATCAAAGTTTGATCAATTGGTCTCCTACTAGAAAAGCTGGACTTGAAACAAAAAGGGCAATTAATGATACATATCTGTTAAAAGGTTCATAATGGCTGCAGTTCCACAGACACTTTCAGTCTGTGCACCACTATGTAGTGAATCCTCCTGCCCCTTCCTTTGGGAAACATGAATAGTTGTACAGTTAAGTGGTTTGGGGAAATTGACTGGAGTTGAAAATCAATCTTTTTTTTTTTTTTCCTGAGTAGCAGGTCCTTATCAGTTCACTACACAACTGCAGGAATAGATGTGTAAGCAAAAAACTAAATCAGGGTATCAGATATTGTGACTACAATTTTACAAAATAACATGAACCACCAAAATATTAAGACCCAACTCCCAGCCCCATGTTCTTGTCACTTATATTAACTCTACCACTCATAAGATCCCTGGGTAGAATTTTTCAGCACAAATGTAGACTCACTCTGGATTAAAGAAACTGTATAAATGTGGTAGTGTTATTGCCAGTTACAGAATTGTGCAATAAAAAAGGCCACTAAAGTGATACAGGTTAAAAATAAACATCAATTTCTCTTCCCCCTCTTTTGGAAATTCCACTTTTTGTTTGTTTAGGTTTGTTTTTTTTTTTTAAGAGGTTCTCAGAACACTTTGGACCAAGAGAGATCACACATGGCACAGTTGGGTCATAACAGACTTCATTAATGGTTCTGTTCCTTGCCCTGAAGGGTTGCTCTCCAGCCCTACAATCAGACATGTAGTCTACACTTGCTAAAAATACAGTTTTACATTCTATTTTGTTCATTAAAATTTTAACATTACTAGAATTAAAGAAGAGCTTTCTTGGGTCTCTCTGTCCTTTTCTAGCTGCAAGGTCTGTAAAAGAAAATATTACAGATACATCAGACCTGCTACTAAAATATCCTAGAAGTTATTACTTAGCTCCTCAGGAACAGGGAATAGGAGGACAATCTTTGGGAAGGCAATGCTACAATTTAAGGAGTACATCCTGTGAGACAAAAAGAATGTCAGAAACACGGCCAGGTCTGGAAAAGCTGAAAGTTCTTAAGTCCTTTAGTTCTATACCTCTAAGAAAAAAGACTTCTTCCCTCACAGTAAGTATTCCTCTGGATTTGCATATGTAGCATTTAACATACAGCTTAGTTTCAGGAACACTGGAGAAAAATAATTTGAAACAAGAATTCAAGACTTATTTAGATCTGTTCCTGGAAGTCTTAGGAGAAGCTTATCAAATCTGGTGTAACAACACAGTACACATTGAAGAATAGTTATGTGGTTTTCTGCTAAATTGTTGAAAGATATATAAAAGTTACTTGACATAATTAAATTCTTAGTTTGATTTCCACTATGATTTGTTGACAAGTAAGACTTTGAACAACAAGGATGTGTGACCTTAAGCCAGATCATTTTGCCATGACTAACTGTGGCACCAGACTTTCTTAGGCATTTTTCTGGGGAAAGCTGTGAGAAGATTAGAGAAAGAATGAGAAACAACTCTTATCCCCACTTGTTGCACCTGCTGTTGTGCAGATGTAGAATGTGTCATGGAGATTTGTTTACCAAAGGGTGATTTCTTAATTAGAAACTAGATAGTGTTTAGATTGATTGACCAATTAGGTCAAAGCTGTATCGGACTGGCTGTAAGAGTTGCTGAGTTTCTTAGTAAGTATAGAATAATACAGTATATTATAGAATAAGTATAGAATAATATAGTATAAGATAATATAATAAAGCAATTGATCAGCCTTCTACTCTATTGATCATAGAGTCAATGCTAATTATTACCCAGCTGGGAGCCTGCGGTGACAACTAACCTCTACTTTTGAAAGAGTGAACAAAAAAAATGCATGCCAACCTTATTTGAAAATATACAGGCAAATTCCATTTGTTGTTAAAGCTGTGGTAAGAGGGATGAGCTCTTAACCGCTTCACGCTGGCTTGGGAGCCACACTGCCGTTCAAATTTCCGTACGAAATCCATACTGGTGGTGTATTTCTGCAGGAAGAGAAGGAGCATTCTGATCACACACAGGCTCCCAGAAAACAAGGAAGGCCACCACCTATTCAGTAGAACCCTTGTACCATGCTACACCTAAGCTCGAGGTTCAGGATGGGCTGACACTACCCCTCATCACCTAATCATACAAGGCTAAAAGCCTGGACTGCAGAGACACCAAAACCAAATTAACTTGAAAGGGTTACTCTATGGTAAGGACACTTCTAAAAAGCATAAAACTGTCCAAGCACACTGATCAAGCAGAACTGATTGGAGATTCATGACTATTTCTGAGCTCAATCACTGGGGTGGTGCTGCACAATACTAACAGAGTCAGGTGTAGCAGATAAAACTACACAACAAGGAGAAATAATCAGGAATGAAACTCAGAAGTACACATAGCCAACTGCACATGAGAATGGAAGCATACTATTTTTGTCTGTTACACAGAACCTGTATTATAAGAATTTTTAGAGTTGTTTCCCTAAAAGTGTTTTGCAAATATCGAATATATGCAGAAGAACTTCAAACTATTTCAGATAAACTAGCTTCATCCAGTGCATACTTCTAATAAGATGTTTATGAATAATATTAAGTTGGTTGTAAGCAAAAAAAAATATTACATTAATCCCCAAACATACTGTGGATTTGGTCTCAACAGTATGAGAACACTGAAAATAATTAAATAATAAATTAAATCATGTACAAAGCAGAAAGTCAAACACTTGATGAAAATCAGAAGTAAAACAGCCCAAAAAATGTTACTTCATACAAAATAGACCTTGCTAAACAGACCACAAAACTTACATAAATAAATTTTAAATAAAAAAACAACTGCAGTTAAAATTACTTCTATGAACTGAAAACTAGTTTGATTTCTGTGCAAGTTTCTTCTATTAAATAAAATAGGAAACAGTCATAAAACCTATAATATATTCTCATAAATCCACTTCTGAATTAATTAAATAAGCCTGACAATCTCTCAGTGCTTCTGACTTCACTGCAAGGTTAGGGTTCAATCCACAAGCCAGACCACTATGGGAGCAATGTGATTTTGCCTCTTGTGAAGCAGTAAAACATTATCAGGAGAAGGCCCTGTGTTGCTGCTTAGAGGGCCTGCTCTCAAAAACTCTCTTCTGAACAAAGGACATGAACTGCCACAGGGATGCTTTTGTATTGTGTATCTCAGTAAGTTCATAACTTTCTGTTAAAGGTATAATTATGGAATACCTTTCTTGTGACATGGTAGTTTCAGTGTCAAGACAGTACTCTGAAAAATGCACACAAAAGCTTTTAAGTAACTACTTTTCTCTTAACCTGGCTGTATTTATAACACAATGGACCCATAAAAGGAATGGGAGTTAGACCCAGACTGAATGACAGATTAGCTCTCTTTCAGGCCTCCTTTTTTAGATAATAAACCCAGCACTGTAAAAAGGCAAACAAGCTGTTAATGCTCTGCTACCCTAAGTGTAAGTCAGAGATATAAACCAAACACTCTGTAAAGACCTCTCAGTTTCAAAATAGAAGGCACCTCAAGAGATATTTATCTCAATATTGAGAACACTATATCCAGGAGTGGGAATTAACTGCAAGATTGGTTCCTATTTCAGATTCTAGGATTGGATTGTTGACTGCACAGTTATTTAAGAGAAGTAAAATCGGGCACCAAAATGGAGCAATTTTTAAATAGGAAAATCTAAACTTAATCTCAAATGAATGTTTAGGGATAAAAGAAGTATTCTTTTCAAATATCCATAAATCTAGACATCTAACTCAAATAAAGGTGCATCACAACCTGAAACAATTTTAAAAAGTCACCTCACACAAACACTTATTTTAACATACTTAACATTGCCAGTCTGATTTTTAAAGGATTTTAAACAAATGTTTCAATCCCTCTGTCTCCTCTACACCTAAAAACCCCATAACAGAATACACTGCATATTCAAACTTTTCAGCATTAAACCTATACATAGGTACATATGCAAATAAACATTGAGAAAACAAACCTGTTCTGCATTTCTAGCAACCTAGAAAATGGAGAAGAAAAATTATTGTCTAAAATCTGTGCAGCATTACTTGGCTCATCATCAGTGCAAAAAAACATTTTAAAAGGCTTTCCCCTCCCTCTCAATTCAGAACTATTAGTCTTTGGATAGGTGTAATAGCATTTTTACACTTGGTATTTCAACTTTGTATTGCTTTTAAAGTAAAATATTTTAATGATTTTAATGACTATGAGTCACTTAAGTAGTCAAAAGCAGTCTGGAAAGTACTTTGGACTTACTACGTGATTCACCTGGAAGTCATGGGGGGGTTGCTGGGTTTTCATAGGTTTTTTTTTTTTTGATTGCTGGGTGTTTTTTAAATAAATGCAATGCCTTTGCTGGCCAGTATCAGTGTAATGTAAGACAGGCCTTCCAAGCAAATCCAGCTTTTCTGAAGACACAATACATTCCTGTACATCATGCAGCACAGTACAGAAAAAACCTAACAAGGCTCACAGTCTACAGTATGTAGGGCATAAGGTGAAAATTAAGAGTGACTAAAACTTCACAGTAAACTAAGAATTCTCATGAAGGAGGAGGAACACATTACAGTGTCACTTGCATGGCACTATCACAGCTTTCTTCAACATCCATGTAATTTGCTTCTTATTCAGAGACAGCACTGCAAACACACTCAGTCATGCCTACCTGCCTTCATTTATTCAATCAATCTGTACAAAAGAGATCTTAAACCCCAAGAAAAAATATCTAAGTGTTTAGTAAAAGCAGTTTTGCAGGAACACATAAAGAATATATATTATAAACCTCTACTGCCAAGCCAGCATTTCCTTAATTCATCTGTCCTGATACACCAACAATGCCTTCCTTCAGACAATTTATCCCTGCCTCCCATCTCTAGCTTGAAAATAAAATGTTTCACACTAATCACAAGTCAAACTACCAGGGGAAAGAAACCCAAATTTATCAGTAATCATGGTTAAACACAAGCAGACAGGACACAAGGAAAAGCAGAGCTCATATTTTCTACTTGTAACATACTGTAAAGCACTGCCAATCTTCATACTAGACCAAGAAATATATCTCACCATTAGTAAAAGATGATGTTTTAGAGACAGAGCAGCACTACCAATGAAGAAAATACAAGCGTGACAAGTACTTTAAATTCATTATTTAATGTAACCTTGTTATACCAGAGAAATACTATCTCTGTTTTCTAAACCTGATGGCGCTGCCAAATATTTTCAGGTTTTAGTTGACTTGTGTATAAATACAACATAATCTGCAGTACTGCAAGAGAGAAAAAGCTAAAACAAGTAAGTAAAACAAAGGATTTTTTAATCTTCCTATAGTAAAAAATAAGTTGCAACACAGGTATTTAATTAATATGACAGCTCCTGCTATACAGAAGTTCTAGACTTGAGTGAACACTGGAATCATCCACTCCCACCTTCAATAACATTGCAATTCTACTCCCAAAATAAACACTAACTCATCTGACTAACTGGTGTCGAATAACTTCTGTATGAGCTTTCCTAACAAATTTGAGGGGAGAATTAATTCCTATGAAAATTGAACCAAGTGGTTTGAGATAACCTCCTCTTCCAAGTCACGCAGTAACATGAATTTAGACAAAAGCAGCAGGGGGGAAGAAGCTAGAGAACATGACTCTTTCAATTCTCATGTCTGTCACTGAAATTAGAAATGGAAAAATTGAAAATTAATTACCTCATGAAACACATCTGGGTTTCCAGGGTTAAAAAGTGATGGTAATTTCTCTTCCAAACCACGTACTATTTCTGGCCACACCGAATTCACTAAGAAATCATATCCAGGAACAATATCTGCTTTTACACTGAAAAAAAAAATGCAATTATTCCACAGTTATATTTTACCACCAGGCTTCTATTTGGAGACAGAAATCACTAAAAATTAGATGCACTGCACTATACAAAATGCAACAAATTTTTTTTCATATTTATACTGATTCCCTAAACTGTTCTTCCTTTGAAGATTCCTTATCTGATTCCACAGTCTCATCAAATCCAAGGTGTTTTTTTGTAACCCTCAAAGTGTTTTAAAAATTTATCAGATCTATATTTTGCAAGTGTGTACTGAAAAATCAGTACATTTCAGCTGAGAAATCCTATTATTATTGGTACAATTCAAGTTTTAATAGCTCCAAACTTCCAAGACCTACCAAGCAGGAATAATGTGACTAATGCAAAGAAAAGAAGAACTTTTTCTTAATTGATCCAAACTGTATTTATACATATTGTGTTTGATCAAAAGATTAAAAGCTACCTTGATTATGAAAACTTAAGAATTGAGAGCAGAAGAGATAAAAGCATTCAATTCAAATTTAGTACACCCCACTACAAAGAAGAAACATTCCATTATTAAGAAGAACAATTATAACTTGCTGAGGGATTAAAAGAATTAAAATGTTAGTAAAACTTAGGAGTCATAAAAAGCTCAGCAATGGATGACTAATTAGAAAAGTAATTCTGCAGTCCCTAGGGGCTACATCCATAGTTCTGCTAATTACAGCTTTTTTTTTTTTTATTAACCATCCTGCAAACAGATGAATAAATGGATACAATTCAGTAGACCTGAATTATTTAAGCTTGAAAAACAGGCAATTTAATTGCATAAGGAATTAAGCACTTTTTGAGAACACAGTGGAATCACAAATAAATTAAACCTGTAGTTTCAGTACATGCAATAAATCAGTCAAACCTCTGAGGACCATCCCCACTTTTCTGATGTGCACTAACAACTCAATAACTTTTGAACTTATATTTTAATAGCTTTATTATGCTCTTCTCTTTGGATGAAGTGTACAATCATATTTAATGGATTCAAAAAACAAAGTTATCTGATACACTGTATTATGCACGGGACTCACTTCTACTACTGAAATACAGGATTGTCTTTGCTTCCTCTGAAGCTCAGGGCTGCAGCACCAGGAAAGTCTGTTCACTGTTTTGTTTTGAGAGGCATGAGATACAAATCAAACTTGACTATGAATCTTCAGGAAAGGCCAGATAAGTCATGAGTGCATGAAAGCTGATAATGCAAAGGATTTCAAAGCATATGATACTTGTTGTAACTTCAGTCCAGCAGAGAAGCCCAAGATATTTACCTGGAAATTGCACCCCCTGTAACTTCCCGCAGGAGACGACAATGATGAGGAACAAACTCCAACAGCCTATTGTACATAGCCTGGAGGCCATTAGGGTGAGATTGCACATACTGCTCCACCATCACCTGCCAAGAGCAGTTCAATGTTAAATGCCAGAAAAGTGAATATAAAATATGCTGTAATGCAAGACTCACAAAACTCTTAACACTATAACCTCAAATACTGAGATAGTCAGTATATTACTTTTTTTTTCATTATATTTTCCAAGTATAACTTGCCAGCTTGAATTATTACTTCCTTTAAAGCAGCACTCTTAACTGCCAAGACTGGCCCCAAAAATGGGAAGGAGATCCTTTCTTTTAAATGTGAGCCACTGCGTCTGGCTCCCAACCCACTGCCACATCACTGTCACCTGAAGCAGTCTGTCAAGTTAAACAGGCAACTGGTAGAAGCTAATCAAACTCAGAAAAAAGTAAAAACTCCTTCTAAATGTTGAGGTGGTTGATCCAATCCCAAATACAGGCAAACTAAAGCAAATCATATTCTGTGACATTGCTAAGCCTTTAATCAGCTAGTTTGTCTGGACAGTGCCTCATACTCAGTGAAAATGGATAATCTCTGCCATAAAGAGAAGGAAGACAGCAGGAAAAGAACAACAGCTTGTTTCTTGGTATTCTTCCATATGTCTGAACACATTTGCCTCTTGCTACATAAACAAGTGGAATGGTGCAGAAGTGGCGAAAGAATAGACCCTGAGAAAACTGAGGGGAGAGTGACATGTCCCACACTGTAGCAGCTGTCACAGCACTTAGCAGACACCCAATGGAAACCTGTCCTAAATGGGAGAGTTTTGGTTTTTTGATTCTTTAGCCCAAGAAAAATGGAGGTGAGAAAAAGAATCCACACTGGATATAACCTGAAATTAGTGACAGGCAGGTAAGAGAATTCCTCCATCCTTTTTTTCTTAAATAACAAATTGACATTTTGCTGTGGCTCACTTCTCCTGTTCTCTCCACAAAGATATTTTGAAGCTGCTAACAAAAGCTGGAGGTTCACAGGAAAAATAAGCATGTTTGGAAAACAAATGGAATTTTAAATTTTATCTTACCTCATCTACATAGGGTTTTACAAGCACTTGACCAACTAATGCCTCTGCATCTCGTGTTTTATCAATTGTTGCATAAGTGCGTAGACAGTGGTGTATTATGTCAATATTTGATGTTTGAAGGCCTTCCAAGAGCAGCCCTTCCAGAGACTGCTGCAACATGGCTGTTATTCCAGCTATACGCTACAAAGAGAAAGAAAATATAGTCATAAAAAGCCAAAATCAAAGCCCGTCATCATTGTTGAAGTAAATTCATCCAGATGTACCTAACTCAGCTTTCTATCCTTACTTGAAAAGTACAAAAATTTGATAACTGCCAGTGTTGAATGACCATTAACACAAACTTAATGGGTTACTGATGCTATATAAGACAGGGTTTATTATAATAAAGCTAAAGGCGATTATTATCTTCTATATGTTTGAAGTTATATAGTAAGTTATATCAGGTCTGCTTTATCCTGAGGAAATAAGTCAATAATTGTTCCTTGTTCAACTGAACCAGTATGTGACAATAAACAAAAGATTTACAGTAAGTGACCAGGGATAACAAATGTAGCATTTATCCCTCCCTGTCAGAGACAAAACAGACAGCGTGTACCCAGCACTACTTGTTGAATTACCACAAACCAATGACACTGAGTGACACTAGCAAACACCAAAGAAATTAGATTCCTTCTGGCTTCTGCCAAACAGCTTCTTCAGGCTGCACATATTCTACTTTTTGCAAACCGTTTTTCCCAATCTCCCATGACATCTTTTCTACTAGATCCGACTCACTGGTACACCACCTGCAGATAAACTCCTGGCCCAAGATGGTCCCTATAACTCTGCATTTGAAGGAAGTTCAGCAACACACATTACGGTAGTCAGAGCTGAACTATGAATATAGCCAGTAAAATTTCTTCTTTCCCATTTTACATGCTGTATTGTGTCCATCCATCCTAAAATGATTCATGTACTGAACATGCAAAGTCAGGAACCCAGCTGCTGACTGGTCATGAAAGCTACATTCTGACGAGCCTTAGCAACAACAGCTACAGGACAGAAGTCCTGGCAAACACCATTAAGGAAGCCATGGGACAAATATTCTCCCACATGACAAATATTCTCTTACCACATACACTACTCTGCTGCTCATGCTCACTGCTGCTATTATCCAAGTTTGATAACTCAGTGGCCAGAGGAGTCTAGTAAAATGTCCATGTAACAACGTGATTCCATGGATGTCTGGAGCCGAAACAAGTTTATATTGCCAACAGGCAGAGGCACAAACTGGAACTCTGAACTATTTCAATAGCTTGAAAGCCATTAAGAATGACACCCTCATGCTAATCAGCTTACCCCATCTCTATATTCACAGCTTTCTTTAAGCACAAGTTATCATTTATTCCATCTCCCCACTGAATGGATAGAAGAAAAAAATCCCACCAAAACATCAATTAATATTTTACAATTTTACAGGTAAAAGAGTACCCTGGGGGATTACTAATGGCCAGCATAATTTCATGAGAAGACAAAATCGAATATATTCAAGCCAGCCCCTGTGTAGGCACATTCCATTTATATTCTGGTCTGTACACTACAGCTAACAAAACCAACATAAATCTCTAGAATGAGGCCTCAGTATCAGTAAGCAGATGAACTGCAAAATACATTAGGCTGACAAAAACATCTGTCGTATCTCCTACTCTTATTCTCAGTAATTAATCCTAAAGAAGTACGCAAACGGCATAAATCCTCAGAAAAAGCAATAGTTCTAGTCAACTGATAAAAATGACCTCATGAAACCCATTCTTCTCCATAAATTAATTCCATAAAACTCTGTGGAAACAGGCCATTTGTCTTCCAATTATACTGGTTTTGCTTGACTGTGCAAGTGTTAAGTGTCATGCAATACTTACTGGTCTCACTTTGTCTAAAAGGGGCATTCCTTTGCTTTGTACTGCATGAAATTGTAGTTGATTAAATTCTGTGGCAATTCTCTCTAAAACTTGTCCAGTTAGAAGTGGACTAGAAGAGAGATGAAACAAAATGAGAATACAAAGTTAAGATCCTTTCAAACCAACTCACTCTTTTCTGTAACAGACAGACAGAGCTCTCCCTCAATTTTTTGTAGTTTAAATATTTTGAATTCTGATAGGTACTACTATAATTACTGCAATCAAGCAATAATGATCTGGAGCACGCTACATGATTAGTGCTGTTTTGCAGCTCTATCTTGAAGTGGCTGAAGCAGAAGCTGAGAGGAACATAAGCTCTTGCCTCAGCAGTATGAAGCACTTTCTTCTAGATGGCAGTTTTGTTATCACATAAAAAGTCAGTCTTAAGAGAGCTCAGAAACTGCACCAGGTGACCTTCACCATCCAGATTTGTTTCTTTCTTACTCTGTCATATAGTAAAACTAATGATAGTTATCTCTAGAGAAACAGTCCTGCCCTTCTCAAGTCCACACAATCCCAATAATGAGCCGAATTTTCAGTTGTTCAAGTATGATCTTAACTGCAAACTTAATTCTGCAAAGTGCCTCACCTGATTGAAAACATCTGCTTTTGTCCCTCGAGAGATCAACCTACCTTCTGGTACACCTACCCCCCACTACCATGTGATCCAGCACACTGAGCTGAAGAGACAGTCTCATACTGTGCTTTCCCTCCAGCTTAAATTGTACTTGCATCCCAGTCAAGCCTTTCAAGTGCATGACTGGTACATCAGTTCCAAAACTGGCTGATCGACATCCTGCAATCTTCAGCAAAGGCAGAGGAAGAAGTTTGACTGGAATTTGTCACAAACCTTCCTTGTACTAGGTTTGCCTTGCCTGCCTTCAGCTATTATTGCAGCGGTCCTTTCACTTACACATAAGCAGGGAAAACAAGAAAAACTATTTTGTTTCACTTACAAATGACATTGGAATAAACTATAGAGAGTATATTGGACATGACAGGACTAGTGACTTCTAATAAAATAAAGTAAAATAAAATAACTGCACACTAACTTCACAAAGCTTCCTTACTGAAAGAACCACAAGTAACTTGGAACTTTGGAGCCTGAATTACACAATCTGTGAATGACTGGCTTGCGGAAGACTAAAACCAAGAAAATACTAAAATTACAGTAATTTATTCCATCAGAGTTACATTTCTAAAGATATATCCTACTGCTTCTAAATTCACCTTCAACAACACCATGAAATTAAGTTAGTCCCATCAATTACAACAAAACTGAACATTACATTTTTTTTTACCTGTTTCCCTCTAATGAGGACAATTCTTTAGTGCCTTGGGAATGTAGAATCTTCTCAATTTTCTCAACAGACTGAATAACATGAATAAGTCTCAGGACACACATCTGTAATTAAAGAAAGATTTTTCATGTCTAACCCCAATCCCCACTGACATCACCTAAAGAAAATATTTTAGATGGTTTCTTAGTTCTTTGGATTTTTTTCCGGTTTAAGTTTTCTCCCTTTATCATAACACTTGAGTCATGTCTCAGTTGAAGTATTGCTCACATAAGTCCATAAAACACCACAAATGTTTGTCACAGATGTAGGACAGCTGCTCCTATCCCTGATGCTTTTCAAAGTTAAGCACAAAGATAAATGTATGTCTCCTGCCCATAAAAAATCAAACAGCTGTACTTCAATTCCATTCATAATAAGTAAGTTTATATGCTACTGCAGTCAGAAACAAAAGCAACTATAACAAAAAAAATCCAACTAAATCAAACATATGTTTTGGGCAACTACAGTAAAACCAAGATTTATGATCAACTAGACACTGTAAAATATGAAGTCTCTCAACCAAAATGTCAATATATTTTACAAGTACAAAATCCTGCACTGTTCATCTACACAGCCTAAAACCTTCTAATTTTCATTTTCTCTGGGTTAATGGCAAAATCAAAGTCATCCTAAGGATGCTCTTTTAAAGGTGGTAATTTATCTGCTGTACCTTTTTTCTTCTAATGTCTTCTTGTTTAGTCATCCGGTCATCTACTGCTTGAATTCCTTCACTGACACATGACTTAAGACTCTGTGAGAGAAAAAGTCAGTATGTGAAGCGTGCTTCCCATTTAAGGGTTGAACAAAAACCTAAAAAAAAAATCTAAACTTAAAATACAGATTAATAAGATTATGAGACTAATAAAAGCTACAGTACATCAAGTGAAAAAGCTATAAATACAACTTAATAACTGAAAGTAGAATGTGCTCCCTAGGTATTGCTACTGCAAATATAATTATTTCCACCGTTCTTTTAGTACCTTAGAGAGAACAAATGACCTTTGCCTAAAAACACTATGTTTTTATGTCTTGCAGCTGAAGCTATAAATCACTTTTAAATAGTATTTTTCATGTAATAAAGATTTCTCTATGCTAGCTGACCCTGTTTTCTGTGAGACACGAAGGATGTGATACACTGAAGGCACATTTATGCAGCAAGCATCCCTTTGAACTGGCTGCCAAGATGATAATCAAAAATTGCCCCTTCCTATAAATACCAAGTCAGTGTGGAAGAGCCAGAATAAGATCCACCTTCAAGAGGATGAAAATAAGTCCATAAAGGGACTGTGCTGCATTTGAATTTTCTACCACCTTTAAGTTATTCAAATATTAAAACAGCTCCAAGATATCTCCATGGACTTGTCATGCAAGAGTCTATTCACTTATCAAATTTTAGAAACTCTTTATCTCTTGGTTGAAATGCACTATAGGAAACATAAATTTACTGCAATACAGGTACCTGAAAACACAATGCTTCTCCTACTAGCAATGTAAGTCATCAGTTTTCAAAGAGTTTATTGTAACAAATATTAACTTGAGTAGAAGACGTTCTGTACATCATATGAGAGCGAGCTGAAGTTTACCAAGCTGTTGACAATGATTGTTTTGAACATACCATAACTTCTTCTCTTAACTGTCCCAAGGGTACTGAAAGCTGATTGAGAGCCTTGTCCATGCCAACCTAAAGAAATTACCACAAACAAATTTATTACTTTTTTGATAAGATCATATGTGAATTACTGACAAAGCCTATCATTTTACAGATACTGAAAGAGAACTGAGAAAACATAACTTCCTTTATAATTTCCAGTTTTTAATTCAATGCAAAAATATGTTATCTCAAATACAAGCATAAAGATGTAAGACTGCTTTAACACAAAGCCAAAAGATAAACAAAATTTCCTCCTATGGAAATTTTTCCTCTCAGAAGTATGTTAAGTCTCAGTCTTTGAATCTGTGTAATTGGAACAATTACAATTTTCAGACACAAAGTTGGGGATTTTTTAAGATACTTTGACTATACAAAAAGTTTAAAGATTTCTAAAAGAATCCTTCAGAACAGGCTTACTTTTATCATTGCTATTCTATTATAATAATTTATTTCCTTCAATTTTAAAAGTGCTGACAGTCTGAAACAAAGTTTGCCCTGAGTCTAACTCCCTAAGAAATCAGCTTGTCAAGACAAAATGCATACATCTAAAACATTTACTACAGGCCAACAGCAATTCTGTACAGCAATTCTGTAACTTCTACAGGAATGGTGTCTCAGTGCAATGATTAGAGACGTCAGTTTAAGACGTCTCTATATTTATTAAATAATAAAATGCCAAAATAAAAACCAAATACTTTTCATATGAAAAATAAAAATCCCACTGAACCACATTAAGTCTGAACTACACAATACAACGAGTAACACTTACTAGATTTGTTGAGAGATTAACAAAATCTGCATAGTCCTTATTTATGAGTTCTACCATAGCAGTTTTAAGGAGTTTGTAATAGAGCTCCAGATCCTCTCTGAGCTCTTCCAGCTGCACACGTTTCCTGCAGTCTGACACAAAGTGATCAACATCAAAATCTGCCTGAAACAGGAAAGAGAGAAGGATGTAAGTAAACAGTTCATACAAGGAACACACCCAAAATAAAGTACTCCATATGCCTGTCAGTTCACCAAAGTAAAGCCCTAGGGGGTAAAAGGCTTCTTAACGCAGTAGTTAAACTCTCGGTTTTTAGGCTGAAAAGCACAGAGTGTCGTGGGGCTGAATATCCAAAGATCAGCTCTCCAAAATACAGGAGACTTAAAAAAACAAACAAGCCACGAAACAGCAGCCAAGAGTCGAAACTGAGAGTTCTCAGTTCGAGTACTGAGAACTACTCGACACTCTCCAAGCAGCGAGGCCTCTCGCTCCCGTCAGTCTCAGAGCCCAGCCCTACCTGGACACGGCCGCCTCCCGGATCCCCCCGTCAGTGACAGGGCGCTTCCCCTCGGCGCTTCCCGCAGCCCCCGGCCGGGGGAAAGTCCGTGGCGGTGTGGTAAAATCCCGACCAAGGCTCCGGGCCGCTCTCTCCCGCAGGGAGCCCGCCACTCCCATCATCAGAAGGCCCCTCGCCCTTCCACAACCCTCCGGCCCCGGCGGCCCCCGGCGCACCTTCATGAACTCGTCCTTGTCGAAGCAGAGGTTCTCGGGGCCCCGCGGCAGGCTCATCTCGGCCTCCATGCCGGGCCCGGCGCCTGCACCGCCCCCTCGGCCAGCGCGGCACTGCCGAGCGCGGTCGCCGCCGCAGCGCCCCCTGGAGCGCTCCGGGCGGCGCTGCGAGCGGGTCCCGTCGGGCGGCGTGTGGGGCACGGCCGTTCCGAGCCGGCCTGCCCAGGCTCCGCGGGGGACGGCTGGGAGTCACGGGAGCGGATGTGTTGGAAAACGTCTCTGGGATCATCGAGCCCAACCTGTGACTGAACGCCGCTATGGCAACTACGTCATGGCATTGAGTGCCACGTCCAGTCTTTTCTTAAACACCTTCAGAGACTGTGACTCCACCACTTCCCTAGGCAGCCCAATCCAATGTCCATGCACCCTTCCTGTGAAGAAAATCCTTCTAAATGTCCAGTCTAAACTTTCTGTGGCACAGATTGAGGCCATTTCCTCTCATCCTGTCGCTGGTTGCCTGGAAGAATAGGCTGACCCCCACCTGGCTACAGCCTCCTTTCGGGCAGTCGTAGAGAGGAGTAATGAGGTCCCCCCTGAGACTCCTTTTCTCCAGGCTAAACACTCCCAGCTCCCTCAGCTGCTCCTCACAGAACTTATGCTTCAGATCTTTCACCAGCTCCATCACCCTTCTCTGGACACACTCCAGCACCTCAATGTCCTTCCTGAACAGGGAAGCCCAGAACTGGTCACTGAACTCAAGGTGCAGCCTCACCAGTGCCAAGTACAGAGGAGAAATCACTGCCGCAGTCCTGATGAACACACTCTTAGTGATAGAGGCCAGGATGCCATCGGCCTTCTTGGCCACCTGGGCACACACTGGCGCATGTTCTGCTGCTACCAACCAGCATCACCAGTCCCCCTCCACTGGGCCTTTTTCCATCTACCTTTCCCCCAGCCTGTAGCACTGCATGGGGTTTTTGTGGCCAAAGTGTAGGACTCAGCACTCAATACTCACACCCAGCTTTGTGTCCTGTAGATTTACAAAGGGTAAATTCAATCCCCTCATCCAGATCATCCAGTAGTGACGCTGTTGAGCGGGACGGGAACAGAGAACTCCAGATCAGAAGGCTAAGAAAATGAACTCTCTCTTTATTTCAAATGTACCACTCTATATATACAGAACATTGAGAAGACTAATTTCATTGGTCTTAGAGTAAAAACATGTGTCACCATTGGTGTGCAGTGAATGATGCACAGTAGCAGAACATATCTATAAACAATGTGAGTAACAAGATAGATTAGAGAATTATTTACATTCTTTCCCAACTGTTTCCCAGGCTCTTGCCTGGTTAGGAAACCTTTCTCTTTCTCTCTGAGCTGAGAATACCCACATTTCCTCTGTTTTGTTTACAAAAAGAAAAAAGAAAAGAGAAAAGGCAGTGTTTGTGCCCTCCTGCAGGGCCCTTGCAGGAAAGAGAACAAACACAGCTCAAGAGCCTTATCAACTCCGATCAATCAAAACCTCAATTTGGATATTGACTCACAACAGTCGAAGAGATTCCAAACTCAGTATAAATTTCAAGAAATCAGTTACCAACTCTAAGACAGTAACAACTCATTGTCAGTCTGCCAAAGGACTGGCAGTCCAACTTGTCAAAACCCATTTCCCAGTGTGAGCAGATGCCCACATGACAGAAAAGAAGGCATTAACAACATGTGCACATACCCAAATCAGCCAAATTCGGAATCTGGCAAGATGAGTAACATCTGTTTGCCACAGCTGCAATGCCTTTAGGCCTCTGGGATTTATCCCAGCCAGTAAGGTGCAGCAGGTCAAGCCCTGGTTGGCATTCATCAAATTGCTTTTGCAAGATGTGTGCACTTGATAGAAGAATCATGCAAGGCTTTTGGCCCATGCAGTCATGTCCTCAATGAACCACTTGAGTGACATATGAAATGCCATGAAATCTCTGAAATGCCATGGCCACAGCCCTTAATTCAATCACTTGGGCCGAGGCTGTTGTGGCTTTCCAGTACTTTGAGCTGTTAGCTCTTTCCCCTTTTTTGTTTTTTTTTTTTTTTTTTTGAAAAACCAGCAGCACCTGCGGGCTCTAGGACCCTGCGGTGCTCGGCGAGGCGCAGGACCCGGTCCAGGGGGCCGGGACAAGCGTCCCAAACCTGGCGCGGGGGGGCAGAGAGCCCAGGCTCTCTGCCGAGCCGAGATCCACGCGGGTCGGTCCCTCCCCCCAGCTTCTCATAGGTATCACTTGAGGACCCTGAATCTGGGGTCCCTGGGACACTCCGTGGCCACCCACAGATGGACGACCTATTCTAACTTTATATTTCGGTGCACGCCTCCACCAGGCTGCAAGAATCCCGGCAATTCCTCCGGCTTTTCGCCCTCCCCCAACCCCACCTGGCCATGGATGAAGCCACAGCTTCACGGAACCCCGCCTCTCCCGCTCTGCGAACAGGAGCAGGACGCGCGGGGCGCGGGCAGGGGAGGTTTTCCCGGGAATATAAAATTCCACCCTGGTTTTGGGGATCTTGGCACCACTCATGCCTGCCCAGTACAAGGGACTGCTCCTCGCTCTCAGTGTGTCCGTCCTGCCGCGGAATACAATGGACTGAATCGCGGCCCCACCCCCATCCCCAGCCACGGTAGCTTCAGCAGTGGCGCTGCTTCGGACCAAGCCGGTGTTCGCTCCCGCTGCCTCTGCCTCAGTGGGACAGAGCTCGTGGCAGTCTGGGGGAAGAGGAGGGAGTGGTGGGCTGGATGCAGACTCTGAAACAAACAGGCTGGATGTGTTGTCCAGCACAAGGCTGCCTGCTTCTGCCGGCGGCGGTGGATCACAGAGCGAAGTCGCTGCTGAATCGGCTTCAGGCAGCGCGGCGATGGGAGCCGCTGTGCCCTGCGGGCGCTCCCCGCCCGCAGCGAGCGGCGCGGGGGGTGCAGTTTCCCCCGTGGCGTGGCACGCCGCCAGCCCAAGCGGAGCGGGCGGTGCGGCTTCGGCAGCGTCTTTCGGCGCTGGCGGTCCCGGGGTCGGCGACGATGTCGGTCCCGGGGCGGGAGGCCGCGGCGGCGGCTCTCTCAAGAGTGGCGCTGGCGGTCGCGGCGGGCTCGCTCCAGGCGGAGCGGTGGGTGGAGCGGCAGGCGGGGCGGCGAACCCCGCTGCCGGCAGGTGTGGCGCTATGGTCGGCGCTGGTATCTCAAAGGATTTCAAACCTGTCGGTCTGCTCGGTGCGCAGGGAGGCGGACCGGGAGGCAATTGCTCCTGTCCCGTTGGCAAAGCCGAGGCCCCCGCGTGCGGCCGGGGGCCTGCCAGGGGATGGATGGATCAGAGGCTCCATTGCCGGTCCTGGCAGTACCAGAGGGTGGGACCGGTACATCTGCGCAGGCTCTATCAGCGAAGGAGTCGGGAGGGCTCCAGCCCCCACCGCGCCGTGGACTGCGGGCGGCGCCGGCCCCCCCGCGAATGCGCTCTGGAAAGGGGGGGGTGCTGCAGAGCCGCGGGCTGTGCAATCAGTGGCCGATCTGTCGGCAAAGAATATCTTGGCTGAACGTAGTCACAGGGGTGGGAATACTTGGGCTTAGCATGAGTTCCCGGCGACATGTAAAGTCCGCGGGGCGTCCCAGCGTCTCTCGCAGACCCACTCTGCGCCGTGGCGGGCCTGGGCACCGCCCCGCCCGCCTGTCGCCCACTGATTCCCGAGACACCGCTACATACCGAGGCGGCATCCTCATTTCCCGACAGCTCCCATTCGGAGTCACTGCTCCTCGGGGTCTTACGAGGCAAGGCCGTATAGATGCATCCCCAGACTGCAGACAGATCAGACGCTGTAGCGTCCCTCTTCCTCACTTGCTTCAGGAGGCACCGGCCCAAATCGTTCCAGACTTTACGATCAAAGGCGAAACTAAGATCTGCAGGGAATCCATGGTCCCGAGCCCAACTCAGGAGCCTGATGAAGTCATCATCCGAGACCTGGATACCCAATTGTGGGGCTTAGCCTTGCCAAGCGGTCAAGACCACCCGTTCAGCCGTAGATGGCTGGTTCCCCATTGTTAGGAAACCCTCCCTTAGCAGACGTCCACTTCAAGAGACAGAAAGTCCACTAGTTCAGGGAAAACCGTCCCACTCAGTTCTCGGCTTCTAAGAGCCAACCCGCGGTCCAGACAGGACCAAGCCTTCTCCGGAAGGCACACGGTTTCAGCGTTACCTCTCTCAGGAGGCCAAAGGTGTCCGGCCAGAGCCTCCAGGCTACTGGCATGGAGCTGCGCAGCAAAGCCCCCCCACAAGACGCTGTGGTTCGGGGCTTCAGCCGACGCTGCAATCACGTCGGGGTCACCAGATGACGCTGTTGAGCAGGACGGGAACAGAGAACTCCAGATCAGAAGGCTAAGAAAATGAACTCTCTATTTCAAATGTACCACTCTATATATACAGAACATCGAGAAGACTAATTTCATTGGTCTTAGAGTAAAAACATGTGTCACCATTGGTGTGCAGTGAATGACGTACAGTAGCAGAACATATCTATAAACAATGTGAGTAACAAGATAGATTAGAGAATTATTTACATTCTTTCCCAACTGTTTCCCAGGCTCTTGCCTGGTTAGGAAACCTTTCTCTCTGACTGAGCTGAGAATACCCACACAGTAGTACTACCACTGTAATCCCCAAATCACTAAACCGTGTCACCCAGAGCCACATCCAGATGCCTCTTGATTCCACCACTTCCCTGGGCAACCTATTCCAATGCCTGACCATCCTGCCAGTAAAATTTTTTTCTGATATCTAACCTGGATCTCTCCTGTCTCGGCTTAAGGCCATTTCCCCATGTCCTGTCAGTGCAGGCACAGGAGAAGAGAGCAGTCCCCACCTCACTACAACCTCCTTTCAGGTAGAAAGCAATGAGGTATCCCCTGGGCCACCTCTTCTCTAGACTAAACAAACCCAGCTCCTTCAGCCATTCCTCATAAGACATGTTTCTAGACCCTTCACAAGCCTTGCTGCCCTTCTCTGGACATGCTCCAGCACTGCAATGTCCTTGAATGATTTGGGTTGGAAAGGATAATATCCTTGAATGGGTTAGGTTGGAAGGGACCTTAAAGATCATATAGCTTTAACACTCATGCCATGGGCAGAGACACCTTCCACTAGACCAGGTTGCTCAGAGCCCCATCCAAGATGGGCTTGAACACTTAGGGTTGGGACATCCACAGCTTGTCTGGGCAATCTGTTGCAGTGCTTCACCACCCTGACAGTAAAGACTTTCTTCCTGATATCTAATCTAAACCTATGGCTCTTGCCACCCTGAGATGTCGGGGTAGCTGAGCTGTGCTGCTGGTGTGGGTGCCTGGTGTGTGCCCCACAGTGGGCACCAAGCGCACCAAATTGACCCAGTCATGTAAAGCTGCAGGGCCCAGCCATCAGGGCCTACGGCACAAGCCAAGGAGTCACAGGGCTGCAGAGAAGGAAAGGAGCTCCAGGGGATGGAAGCTGAGCAGGGTCATCCAGATCAGCCACATCTCTTCAGGTTTTATGTATTACCAGGGGTTATTACAGCTTGGTGGTCCCCGGGGGTCTGTCTGGCCCCCGGGGCAGCAGCTGCCTAGGTGTCCCGGATAGCACTGTGCTGGTGAGGCACAGCCTGTCTGGGCCCCTGGGCTAGCTCCGAGCCGCTGGCTACTTTGCAAGCACTTGTGGAGTGATTTCAGCTCTTAGCGATTTCAGCTCTGTGCTCGCAAAGTGCCTCAGCAGACGCAGGGAAGGAGAGAGGTGAAGGCTGTGTGGAGTTCTGCGGAGATGTCTTTATTGGCAGCTTCTGCAAAGGGTTCCAGTGACAGCTCTTCCGTCCAAACTGGGAAATGGTATGGGTTTAAATAGGCTGTTGAGGGATCAGGATTTGTCCTATGACTGAGGTCGAGGAGCATACGACCTATAGCCTTACAGAGAGATAACAGGGGTCTGATGTGTGGAAGAGGGGTAGCTCTGTTCCACTCATCATGAGTCTGCATTTCTTACCTTAGGCTAGTGACCGCCATGGAGGCCTTTCAGGCCTCTGACTGCTACAAGGGGTGGAGGATATCCAGCCTCTATAGGCAAGAAATGTCAGGGTCAGACCATTCTCTAATGCAAAATAAGCTTTTTCTCATGTTTAAATTTATTGTAGTTTGTGCCCATATGATCCTTAGTAACAGGAACTGAGTCAGAGCATAATTTACTTCCCCCATCCTTTTCAGCAGAATCTCTTCTTAGGCTCTTGTTTCCTTCAAAATCTTTTGTTCAAGGTCACTGATGACTTAGTGAAGACAAATTTAGCTCTAGAAAGCCTCCCTGCTGTCACTTGTTTCTGTTTGCACCTCAGGATGGAAGACAGCAAATGATCTTGTTCCTCACATGAGCATTTTACAGATTTAATTTTGTCTCAGTGAGCTCAAATGAGGAGCTATCCCAGTGACTTACCAGAGAGTTGTAAAGGTACATCCTGCACAACTCTTTCTCTGCTAGTTGCTCTGTGGATAATGACAGAGAAGACTTCCCAGGCCTGACGAACATAGACTCAGTGGTACGCTGGGCTTGAAACCCCCAGACCTCTTGGGCAGCCAACATTTTGACAGCTCCAACACATATCTCCTGTCCTAAGTTCTTCAGCACTGCCACAGAGCCAGGCTGGTCTGTAACCAGCAAAGATTTGTGCCAGTGATTCATGGCTAGCACTGAGTTTCTCAGAACTTCCCTGAGTTGCTAGGAGTATGAAGGGCCAAGTGGGTCAGTGGTGAGCATGGTGGACATGTGCACCTGCTGGCTGGCTCCTTGTGTGCTCATTGCCCCTGCTTGCTTTCACCCTGTCCCTTTGCAAAGCTTTTCAAGACTGACATGTTTCAGAGTGTCCAACCCCCTCAGAGATCTCAGAGGTTGGCAGGCATGATTTATACCTGTTATGTGTTGTCAGATGGAGAGCAGAAAACAATACACCCCACCTCCCAAATCTACACTGGCACTTTTTTGCAATAGCTACGACTGTGCATGTCAGGTTTCTTACATTGTGATATTGAAATGTCTACATTCTGGTATAGGAACAAAGCCACATTATTGCTTAGCCATATTTTAATTTAATGAGCTGGATGCTTAAAATTAAAATTTTAACCAGCATTTAATGTTAACTTCTTAACAAGTAGTTACACCTACTTCTTTTAAGTGTACTAGCTATGACAAATCTTGTTGTAAAAATAATTGCTAGTGCCATTTATGGTTTTGTTTACAAAGCTCTAATTATGAAGTGCTTTGAGGAAATAAAAAGTATGCTTCTAACTTGGATTTGTTTATTGATGAGCTCTTACACTCTTCATATTTATTGATGTAATTGTAAATTCAAATATGAAGTTTGTGGAACTTAACAATTTGCTAGCAATATGGCATTTTAGTAAGTTAATGCTAAAAACAGAATTAGGAGTTGTAGGTTATTTCTACATGCCCTTTGTCTCTGTACAGCCATTTTCACCTGGGGCAGTGGTGCACAAAGTAAAGTTTCTCCAAGAAGAGACAGGCAAAGCAGTGAGGAAGCTAGCCATTCCAAAGAGTCCTGCAAAGCTCCCTATACTTCCATTACTTTTGTTTACTTAGTTCATTTGTACTACAAGCCCCTTCGTCCCTTTCCTTTTCTGATTCTTGTTACTGTCATTTCAATACCCCCTGGCTTAGAAAACACAGTTTTAAACACTTTTTCCCAACAACAAAGACATGGCACCTAAGAATTTCTTGAAAACTTTAAATCACCATTTAATCTGCAGCTTTGAATAGCATATTATTAATGGACCCATTAGATGAATGGAGAGAGTACTTGAAAGTCTGTCTCAGTTATTATTGTTATTATCTGAATAAGGATAATGTAGGTGCCTGAGAGTAGAAGAGCTACTTTTAGCTGTTGTGTGGGCACTGAATTTTAAAGATTCTAGGACCCTTCCTTATTCTCAAATAAAGAACATTTCAAGGGAGGAATAATGAATGATACAACAAATTATGTTTAGGATAATTGTATTAACATTTTACTGAAGGCTGCCAGTGACCAATCCACTGTCTTGGAAATTCTGGTGGATACCAGTTAAATTGGGAAGGATAGCAGTTAGTTTTACCTTCCACCACATTCTTGAAAGTCGTCTCTGGTTTTATTATTTACAAGAGTTGAAGACATCACCTACAATTTATATTAAATAGGAAAAGTGTGACTGAGTACAACATGTAGGGACAGATATACTACAGTTAATATGTGCTACAACACTCCAGGTACTGAGAAGCTTCAAAAATTTAGGTAGTAACTGAGGTGCCAGTGTTAATGTATTATTTTGAGTACTTTGCCTTCCTAAGATGATACCTCCATCAATGTATCTTCTGGCCCTCCAGCAAAACTGAGTAAGAAATAGTCTATGTTAGCTGCTTTCAGTAGATGTTAAAAACAAAGAGCATCAGTTAATAAATAGAAGTTCAGAAAGGAGAGAAGGACATTTTTTGAATATTGACATCTTACTGAGTGCCTTTATTTTGTTTCCTTTTAGAAATTGAATTAAATACATGAAAAAGTGTAGAAGAGTTTATATACCTGACTTCAGTCCTGAACACTGAAGTCAGTGAGTGAATGCTGCTGATTTCTGTGGTTAACTGTCAGTAACCCAACTCCAGAGGTGTTAATAAGCCTACTGACCTGGTGAGGGTCTAGTCATGCTTAATGTCAATAAGTAGATTAAAAAAGACTTAGTCCTAAATAAACAAACCAAAGAAGTTTGGAAATTCCTTAGGTGATGGTCTTGGAAGACAACTATAACATTGCAGTAATGACATTGGTATGTGGATATATCAAAATATAAATTTATATGTATGATATAAACATGAATCTTGACCAAAAAATATATATTTTTTAAACAATCATTCACCAGAGCAATCTCCCCAGGGACATGGAGAAGTGCCCATGGCTGCATCACTGGAGATTTTCAAGATGCAATTGGAGAGGGTGCTAAATAATTTCACCAAGGCTCCCCTTCTGATGAAAGGTTGGATCAAATAATCTCTGGAGGTTTTTCCAAACTGGGCCATTCTGTGCTTCTGTGGCACATACTACAAGATCTGTAGTGAATGTGTGTAAAATGTAGAACTGCGGTATGAAAGTATGCCAGCTTAAAATCAGTTTTGAACATACACCATCTTAAATTGTTTCAGAACTGTCCCTTTGCCCTGATGGGGTAAGTACAGACTGATACTTTACATCAAAAATATGTTGAGTACAGTGACATGAGAAAGGAGAGAGGCAGGAGGGGAGAGAAGTGGAGGAGGTTTCAGTTCTCTCATGCTTGAGTTGCCATGCCCAGAGAAGGCATAGTGTAAAGGAGCTGCTTAACTTAAGACATCCTGCCTCAGGGCCCCACACAGCTGAAAAAAAGGCTGTGGTTTTCCACCTTCAGCTCCTCCTGACATGCTCACAATGACAGTTAGGAAAGTTCTCAAAATGGAATTTAATTATTTTGAGTTAACCTGAAAATTTCTTCTCAGTTGTTGAGTTAGCTGATTAATTGGAGTTCAGTGATATCCCAGGCATTACAGAAGTAGCAAGACTAGAGCAGAGATACCTGCCTATACCTGATTCAGCAGACTATTTCCCAAAATTCAGGAGTTATCAATTTATTACCATCAGGAGAGGAAACAAATGGCAGAGTTGTTTATTAATTTGATAATGTGCTTACTACAAGAAATTACAAAAGGCAATTTTTAAGACAGAGCGTTCAAACAACAGTTGCATTGATTTATAGAGCCAGATCCTTTTTAGTTAGTGCTTTGCCCAAAAATATTTGTTAAATTTTTGATCAAGATTACATTATTCACAGGCAGGGCCATGAAAATCATCATAGGGCTTGGACACCTCTCTTATGAAGAACGGCTGAAAGAATAGAAGATTTTCAGTCTAAACAAGAGGACTTATAAGAAGGATAAAGACTTTTTATGAAGGCCTGTAGTGACAGGATATGGAACAATGATTTTAAACTGAAAGAAGGTTGATTTAGATTGGATATAAGGAAGAAAAGTTGTGTTCCACAACAATGAGGGTGGTGAGATACAGGAATAAGTTGTCCAGGTAAGCTGTTGATGCCCCAATGTTGGGGAAGATGAAATAGGAAAGCCCTATAAATATGATGGCCTGGCAAAAGAGTCAGAAAATACAGATATTGAGATGAGAACAAGATTTGAAATACCAAACCCTAATTACTGAGCAACTCGAAAACAATAATACAGCCAAGTTGAAAGCAATCCCCGCTTCTGATTAAACAATGCCCTTTACCTACAGATAGATCCAAAGGTCAAATGGAATGTTCTGTCTCACCCCCCAATGTATGGTTCATCCCACACCTGTAACCCTCCCCTGAAGTATCAGATGTCTGTAACCCCATTGGCCCAAGTCCTGTCCCAGCCCACCTTGAAGCCCCCTGATAAGGTGTGGCCGAGGGACCGGACGCTCTCTTGGACCTTCCTCTTGGGACGGTCACCTGGAACCCTCTCTCTCTCTCTCTCTCTCTCTGTCTCCCCCTGCTCTCCCTGGGCCTGCCACGAGTTGCGGCTAGCAACTCCAAGCAGGGCCCTTCACCCTTTATAATAAACCACATGTTCTAAAGACCTGACTTCAGAGATCCTTCATCACCACCCATCCAAACCGTCCTGGAGCCCAGCAGTCCCCGCACCCCAGCACTGGAAGTGTTCAAGATCAGGCTGGATGGGGCTTTGAGCAACCTGGGCTAGTGAAAGATATCCTGGCCTATGGCAGGGAAGTTGAACTAGATGATCTTTAAAGGTCCTTTCCAAGCCAAATCATTCTTTAGTTGAACTAGATGATCTTTAAAGGTCCTTTCCAAGCCAAATCATTCTTTAGTTCTGTAGTTCTGCAATGCTGTGACTTTTCAGGAAACCTCTGCTGTTCCTTTTCTTTCATTCCATATTGTTTCTTCAGCATGTCTCATTCTGCCACGCACACTCCTCCCTGGAACACTACTTAGTGAAACCCTTTTCTGCATTTGGTTTAGATTTCTCTGCATTTTAACATTTGTTTGTTTGTTTGTTTTGCATTGTGATATGTATCTGTGTTTTGATTGAAAGTGGCATAGTTTCAGCCATTTGATTTCTTAAGGGAGCTCAATGGTTCCTTAGGGGAGCTCTATAGTTTCTTATAGTTATCACAAAGGAAAGATAACAGTTGTATATTGCAAGTTCTGTGAGATTTAATCAAATCCACAATGTGTTTTGGAAGAGCTGGGGAACAGAAATTTTCACCTTTCTCTAATAGGTAGCTCTTAGGGAAAGAGATGGAAAGTTAGGTGGCCCTTGGCAATAGAATTATGAATTTTTAGCATTTTAGCCACTGGATGTCACTAATGATTCACAGAAACACAGAAATCTGTGCACTTTTTCCAAAGGGTAAAAAATTATTTAAAGAACACAAGATTTGGAGGAGAAGCATTTCCATCTGAAATGGGAGCAAATCTTATTAGCCTGCAGTAAGCAGAGATATGGTTGGGCTTGTCAAGTTTTGTTTAACTTGATGATTTTTAAGGTGGCAAACAAATACTCTGTTAAGAGATTCTGAAGAACAAAGCCAGCAAAGTTTTTTGCACATTTCATTTAAGAGGTGTGAGCTAACCAAGCTGGAAGACAAACTCTGCATGGGAAAATATATGAGTGAGTTGTGGACCGTATGTCACGGAAATTGCATGTAATCTTGTACTTACACATGTGGAGCCCACCTAGAAACACCACAACAGAGGAAATAATGAAAAAGGCTCAGATGTGCCATTATTGTATAAACAAATTAAGAGGACAAATACACATCTGAAGATTTTAATAAATGTGCTTTAGGATGGCAAAGCATCTTCTGGCCAACATCCCCATATAAATGCCACCACTGCTGTGCCTTTTGAAATGCAAGTCTCAAGAATACCAAATTACTTAACACTGTCATGAATTTTGCATTAAATTAGCAACCCCTACAATACCTGCTACAAATGCGTGTAGGACTTCTAGACTTCTCTTCAAGAAATCCTAGAGAACGATTTCTATTTATGCAGTGCACATGCCAGATACCAGACATACCCCAGCTGCTTCAGACTTGCTGTGAATCTATAGATCAGCTGTGCAGCCGCTGTGCAAGGGACACTGTCTGCTGCAGTCCAGGCAGGGGTTTGGTCAGGTCCACTGGCCTCAGACACATTCCTTTTGACTGGAATGCTACAAATTTCCTGACATACCCAGCTGATCTTCTCAAGCAGCACCAGCCATCTGCCAGGAGACACCTAATTTGTAGAAAATGCAGAAAAATAACCAGACTCTGCTTTTTCTTCTAGGGCATAAAATGCAGGGAGGAAAAGAGGGCATGCTAATCAGGAAATGAATCTATGAGCAAGAATACAGAGAGATTTTACTATAGATTTAGGCAACGATACTCTAAATACAGGATCACCATTCCAGTCTGGGGAGTGGCACACATGTTAAGGCAAGTTGCCATTATTAATGAACACATTGTCATTTCAGTCTTTGGGCTTTTTTCTCTCTCTGTTTTGAATACTATTAATTTTTTTTGTCTATTATAATTTCTATTTAAAGTTTTGTCCTGGTTTCTAAGCCGTAGTCATGTGAATATTTTTGTGCTTATTAAAGCCCAGGCACAATTGAAAGTGATAGTGGCAGTATATTCAAGGTGACAGTTTTACAGTATGTGTTACAAAACAAACTCAGGCAGACTTTAACAAGGCTCAATGTACTAACCACCTTGGTACAACTCTTATGACTTCAGATGGATTATATGAATTGAATAAAAGTTTCGTTTCTTAGTGTACAAAAGGACATGCTGTGCCATGAGGCACAATCAGTCAATGGGTGCTGAACATAAGAGAGACATCTGTGCTTTTAAGGGACTGATCATTCACAGACACCATCCTCATAGCTCTCTTTTATAAGTGCTAGGGCCCAAGGACAGATATTACAAGATGTATTATCAGTTCCTTTGTGGGACTGTATCCTGATTTAAGGCCTTGGGAAGATGAAACTTAAAATCTCAGCTCTGACATTGTTACTTTTTGATCAGAGACAATGTGCTTACTCTTTATTTGTACATTTTTAATGTAAATTCCTGTATATTTAAAAATTACTCTGCACAGATAGAAATTTTAAGTGACATTATTTAAAAAAATAATATCCTCAACTGAAAAAAAAAAAGAAATTAAATTAAAAAACACCTAAAAATAATGCTCCAAAACTTTATTTCAGTTAAGCGTACCCAAAGGCTCATAAAAGTCATATTTGATTTGAATTAAGTTTGCCTGTTCTTACCTTAAGGCTGCATAATTTTTTTTCTGAGAAGAATTCTTAATCCTCATGCAGATGGGAAGTAACAATAAACACCATCTGCTGCAAATTAGGTTACTCTGTTAGCAACGAGTGACATCAGGCTTTGTCTCAGCCTCCCATTTTCTGTGCTTAAGTACACACTGACACTTCAGCCTGTAACAGAGCAAGTGATCAGAAACAAAGTGGAAATAAGAAATGAAAAATCTTTCTTACTCCCCTCCTGGCAAGATCCTTCCTGTCCCTGACAACCCCACAGTTTTATTGCTGTATGCCAAAGGGGCCAAGATCTGCTCATCACCCCATTTTCCTCTGGCTCCCACTTCTCCTGTGGGAGTGGGAGCAGCATCATGAAGTGCTGGCAATCTCTCATGACTGCTAGGTGCTGGGATCCAGCCCAAGAAGTAAATAGGATCAGCAGGGGAGGGCAATGTATCAATTGAGAGTGGATTTAAAGCTGTCTGCTGCTGGCAGAGCTCTCAGGGAAGAGGGCCAGTGAGACACTCTGCCTGGCTTCCCCTGGCAGAGCCTGTTCCCTGACTCGGCTGCCCCATGGGTGCTGTTCGCACCCAGTTCCACCCCAGGACTGCTCCATGATTACAGCGTGTCAACTTGTTAAGGACAGCAGGTGTCAGAGCAGATGCTTCTCATTTACTTGGCATGACATCTCTCCACACAAAGCTCTCCTGCACCATGACAAGGTGATTTTGAAAGACAATGGTCTGGTTTTTTTCCATTATTTTATACTGTGTCTGATGAACTTTCTCTATTGGCAATGTTCATAGTGTCTTGACCAGGTTCAGGCAGCTGTTAATTCAAGCGCTGTGCAGATCACTGATTCATATACTCTCTTAAAAGATAAAAATTCATGAACTTTAGAAGTCATTTAAAGAATCTTTCTGATGCAACTATATAAGGAAATGTTATATCTGCCCTCAAATCACCAAAAATACACTTGTAGTTAAAGGACTCAAGTCTGACTCATTACCAGGGGAAAGTTCTCTTTGCTCCTTATTCAAATATTTGTGGAAAAGCCTGCGCATCTTGACAGTTTCAAGAACTCATAGAAATAATGTTTTTGTCATTCTTTTTTTGTATTTGTCATGCCATGGTTTCCAGTTAATGCACAGGTAGGTGAGTGTCAGCATGATTAGTGACAGGGAACCAACCTTTTTTAATATGCTCAGAAAATTTTACTGGCTCTGTATTGGATTTGGTAAATTAACACTAGTGATGCTCCTAAAGTTTTAAGACTCATCTAAATACTAAAAGCCATATAGAATATTCAATTTTTCTATGATACATCTCCTGAGCTTGTACAGATGTGCTCATCAGCTGGTGCTCCTGAGAAAAGTAGGTGTCATGAGCACACGTGCTACACCATCCACATGGCCATGTGGTGGTCCTGCAGGCCAAGCACTACAAATCTAATCTCCTGATGTTCTGAGGAAATATCCCTGTGTTCCAGACATACAATAGGCTGGTTTGAGCTAGTGAAAAATAATGCCAGCTGCCCAGAAATCATAGGCAAATGTAAGAGATCCCTTCATTCTACGCAAGCAAAAATTTTGAGTGGAAAGAGGCCATACCTGAGACAGATGGTATCCTGAACTACACATAGGGTTGTGAGTCACTGCCTTTGTCTAATGCTGTACAGATAGGGGAGAAAAACCCCAAACCACAAGACCATGATTTTCAGTCTTCATTCTGTCCTTAGGCTAGTTTTGTCAGACTCTCACTTGGGCTACCAAATAATTTACACAGAGCAATAAATGACTGGACATGAGCTCATATTTTCTGTTGATTCCACCATTTTCTGCTTGTCCTCTGCCATCTAATCTTAACAAATGGCTCTTGTCAGGACTCTTGTGCAGCCAAGTGCCTTTGACAAAAAAAAGTTTTCCTCTGGCTTCAGCTGCAATATAGAAAGATATTGCAATTGCAAGTGAAATTTTTTAATCAACTAGTTTTATGGAGCTTTTGGTTTAGATAACTTACAACATTTTAAGGGACTGCATATTTAAAATCCATGCTTGACACTTCTTATGAATCAGATCCCTATAAAATGGACCACATTCAGCATCTGAAAAGCAAGGCAGGCACAATCGTGAGTCATTTATTAAAAAAGTAGGATGTATCTGTGCTTTACCAATGGTGTAATTATATGCACTGGATTAAGAAAGTTCTTTTCATTAAAAAGAATTTTTAGTATGCACCCTCCCGAGATATAAGCAAAGAAATTAGCAATAGAAATTACCTGCTTGGTTATTAAGTCCATCCCTTCACAGCAGGATAATTGTTGTGCAATAAAGAAGACAAATCGCTCCAATAAGCTTAAATTTGTCATGGGGAAGACTAAAGGCAAGATATGATTTCTTTATACAGATTAAAAGGACTTGTCTTGATGGAGTGGTCACCATTTGTTATATAAGAAAATAAATCTTTGTGCCAAAAGACAATGCCCAGCCTGACCCAGTTCTTCAAATGCAAAAACTGTGTTTTCATCTTTTCCAATGTCTTTGAGTATACAGTTCCTGTGAGATATGGAAAAGATGTGCAATGGAGATTGATTAGAAACCGGAGTGCTAAATGTCTTTTGCTATGAGGAGCTACTACTTCTCCCTTACTGATCAAGGTTACTGGCATTGTCAACTTTCTGAGAAAATACATGTGGTCCTATTCTGCAAATCTTGCATGAGGAGCACTGGATATATGGAGTTTTTTGCTGGGGCTCTCCAGACCCACACTAAATGTCAGGATGGAGGGCAGGATTCTGGGATAAAATATCACCTGTGGCCTTTCTCTAAACTGACAGAGCCAGCTACCCCTGGGTCACCCCACTGTGAGGGAACTGCCAGTGTGAGGGAGGCATTTATATCAGCTGCTCTCAATGCTCCCACACTTGCTGCTTGCTGGTAATTTTCATTAAAGTCTCACAATGCAGCACTTGTTTCCTTGAGTTCCTCTTTCATTTCTCTTTGTCATAGCCAAGTGGCAGAGAGACAACAACTGTTTTTCAGTACTTGGGGCCATGAACAGGGAATGAGGTGTATGTATTTGATTGACAATTAGAGAAATTAGGAGAACTTCTCAGACTGAGATCAGAGTTGCACACCTCCCCGATACAGGGTGCAACCTGCAACCAATCTGCTTGGCTGGCAGGTGTTTTTGAGAGTGTTGTCTGGGTTGCTGTCTTTAAAAAGTCATGGCATTGAGGAAAGCTGCATAACATATTGAGTGTTACTTTGCATTTTAGAATACTTGCATTTCAGGTAAGGAGAGCAAGAGAGCAAAAATGGAGGTAGAAAAATAACAAAGGAGCCAGAGTGGTCTGATTTTACTAAATAATCCCATATACAGATGCTGCTAAGATGCCCAAGAGGGCCGTGTGAAGCATTTGAGGTAATGGAATCACAGGAAATGAACCTGGAAGAGTTACAGTACATCTGGAAATATCAAAGAAAGTGGATTGAACTCAAGGGAAGGAATAGTTCCTGTTTCAATTATGGGAGAAACTCATGAGGAAAACAATGAGAAGTTTTTCTTTCAAGGAAAAATAAATTTAATACTTTAAGCCTTTCTGAAGCTCACGTCTAAATTGTTGCCTTCAAAATTCTTGACAGTGCTGAGTCATCTGGTGCTCTGTGATGACAATTTCCCTCACTGTTCACAGCTTAATTCCACTTGACCAGGTCCCTTAGATCTACCTCCATTGCCTGATTGGTTTTGCACACCCCTGAAGTCTCATAAACTGCATTTCACATGGCTGTAGTAAGTGATTCCCAGCTGTGTATGTTGTCACCCACAGCAATGACATTGTTTGATAAAGAGAGAAAAGAGCCTGGGAGAATTTTCAAGGTAAAAGTACATTTAAGTACATTTTCAGTAGATGTAAATAGACTAAAGCTATCATCACACCTGCCTCTCTTCTCTAAAGTCCTGCAGATCACAGACTCTAAGTGTCACACTCAGCAAGGACAGGAGAATACAGAAGAAAGAAACGAGTGCTGTGGGCAGTATAAAAAAAATACAGGGTTTAAATTTATTTCTGACTCATACACCCTAAACCATGACTATTTTGTGCAAGTTGTGAGTTCAGCCGTGAAAGCACCTTGGGTCACCTTGCTACAAATAAAACTCTTTGCTATTTTCTCCCATCGTCTCATAAAGTTTGGCAGGTGAAATTTCAGTTCTGCTCTGCTGTTCCAGCTGTCTCACATTCTGCAACATCCATGTCCTAAAATGTTTTCTCTAATCCCCTCTTTAAATTAAATTTTTTTTTCTAATTGAGGTTTTGGGGTTTTTTTAAGATGATAGCAGTTGCTAGAGCAAGTCTCGTTGACAGCTCAACTGGCCCCACATTCTGTCTTTGATGGTGTCTAAAAAAAATAAGAATATTTATTAAATCCCTGAAAGATACTCTACTGAAATCTCTCCCTAGATAACACTCAAAGGGACTCAGATGCCTCAAAGCAAATTAGCAACCTGAGATGTCAAAAAAATCTCTTCTTATGCCAAAAATTGATTGCAATATTCTCATTAAGGAAACAAAAGAACAAGATTTAGCCTTACAATTAGATCCAGCCTCAGCCGGATCCAGTGGCTATCTTAGCCTTGTGCTTATAAGGACCCTGCCACATGCCAGACCCTTCATTCTATCAAGCCAGCCCTCTGCAGCAACCACTGCTTGGAGAATTTCACTGAAGATAATTGAAGATCCCTTTCCCTTGGAAGGAAAGACAGCTTGATATGCACTGTAGCACAAGTTGGTAGTGATGCTGGAGTAACAGATATGTTCTTGTGGGATGTGGTGGGTTTGCAGCTCCCAGATCTCTTCTGCAGTGCCCCATGGAAACACTGAGCCCATATTAGGATCAGCACTGCCCTGTAAAAGTCCTGGTGAGGCTTGGGAAGCAGGTACAATGTGGAGTGGCACACTGGAGGTGAGCAAAGAGAACATGAAAGAGGTGGAAGGGATGAAAACAGTCATGGGATGGACTCTCATCACATGGGTAAAGGTAAATGTGTTTATTTTAGGACAACTTAGAGCTCTGAATCCAAGTTTGGCAGATTGCCCAGTTTTATTTCAGGCCAGTCTTTACAGCACACATTCACTCCTCACCAGAGAAGGAGGAGAATTTTCTTCAAAACATCTGAGCTGACAGGGCCAGCTGGAAGCAGATAGTGTGGAAAAGGGAAAGCAGACTTTGAACTGGTCTTCAACCAGCTTGGATGATGGCAATAATGTAATTTGTTCCTTCAACTCAGGGGCTTTGCAGAGAGCAGTGTCTCATCAGCATCCCAATTTATCTTTGTGACCCTAGGACAGAAATCTCTGCTTGTATTTTTTGCACTGACCTCTCAGATTTTTGTTTGGTTTGTTTTGTGGTTGTTTTTAAAAGAGGGACAAATGCTCTAACAGCATTTGCTGTTTATTATCCTCCATCTCATTCAGATTATGGCTTGCAGCTTTTACTCACTGGGGAAGTTTGCATAATAGTTTCAGTTCACTTGTTAACAGTAATTATTTTTTTCTAGTCTCTCTTTTGATGTAAGCTGAATAGCTTGGCCTCTAAGAGATGTAATTAGTGATTCCTGCAGTTTGCTATGGAACAGGAGAGTAGCATCATTGAATTCAAGATAAGTCTTAACTTGGTGTTTCAGACACTCACATAATGTGTTATGCAAGAAGGAGATAAAAGCTACACAATCCTGCCCTTTGGAACTTTCCCCCAGTTATTTCTCCCCACAGCTTCAATGCAGAGAGGAAACACAGATTTCCCAATGCAGGTGGAAGGACATCAGCTGCTCAGATTGCTCAGCTGGCATGTGGTTGGCTTGTGTGACATGGGATGAGGCAGCGCAGCTCCCCCTCTTCCCCCACCCTTTTGTCCGTGCAGCTATGGACAAAAGATGGAGTCTGGTATAACGTGCAGAAGCAAGGATGAGATGTGATCCTAACACAAGAGAAAGCAAATAAATAGTCCCAACTTATTTGGATGAATTGTATCTAGAGAAGTCAGGCCATTCATTCAAGAGGCTTATAATTTACTGTTTCCTCTCAGCTTGTTGATTGTCTCCTCTGAAAACCCATTTACTGTAATAACAACACTTGAAATTTTTTTAGCATTAACTGTCAGTAGATCTTAAAATTCTTAGTGTTATTTAAGTCTCATCTCACTCCTCTAAAGAAATCATGATGATATTAATAGAAATACCTCTTACTTACCTCATAGGGAAACCAAAAGCACAGAAATTGTAATGTTGTTTGTGTACGGCTGTGCATGAAGTAAATGCTAGACCAAAGAACTGATCTCTAGTATCATGCAGCTTTACCAATTCCCTACCTGCCCATTTTATTTCAGTAAAAAAGTAAATCAGTAAAAAATCCAATCGCATGGAAAAAATAGAATTTTATTTATTAATATTAAAATCTACTGTTTAAAATATTATTTACTATTTTCATTTTATTCACACCCTTTCTTTGCAGATAACTAGAGATGATTTAAAAGTAACAGTTCCTGAAGTTTATGTAAAATCTCCTTTAAAAATGCTTTTTTTTGGTACTGTCGTTTTCTCAAAGTCACATGGCAAACCTCTGATAGAAATCCAAACTGCCATGAAGATTGATAGGACACTGCAACATAGGAGACAGGAGCACGTTTTTAACAAATTTCAGTCCTATCTGAGACTGCTATGCAGAAGTGCATAACAAAAAAAAAAAAAGGCAAATACACCAAAACTCATCACTTTTTTTTCTGTCTTCCCTGACCTGAAAGCAATCACATAGCTGGCTGGGCATCTCCAGTGTTTCTTATCAAACCATCAGTTGTTCAAACTGTGCAAAGCCCACACAGTCATTCTTTGACTGTTCCCTCAAGTGGGGACATAAGGGCAAAATGTGTCAATTCTACAACCAGAAGTTTTAATAGGACTAATGCCTTGTCCCTCTGATATTCTCAGAAAGCATAGGGAGAGGAGAATAGAAATGTTCTCTTCTTTACTTATGTAACCTTTTTTCAATTATTTTTGTGTGGTGTATCTCTTGGCTACATACATATTGTGAAATGCAGTAATTGTCTCTTCCAGGCTTCCCTTTCATGTGTTTTCCAGCAGTTTTTTCTTCCTGTCCTCTGTACTCTTCCATTCCAATTCATTTTAACATTCCTAGGAGAATATCCTAGATATCCCGATGGATTCTGGGACAGATTTAAAATCCATTTTAACCAAGGGAAATCTCCCCATTCCAGCTGTAGATAGAAATAACATATCAGGAACTGGTGGTTGGCGTATCTGGTGTCTTCTTCCGCAGCACAGATCACACACTGGAATTTGGCAGCTCTGTCCCATATGCTGATTTTTATCTTTGCAGAGATACAGTTCATCTGTAGGCCTTGTGCATGCTTCCTAATTTCTGAATTAGCCAGAGCTCTTTTAATTTTAACATCCAGACTGTCTAGTAAACATGTCTTATTACAGCAGTACCAGTATTCCCTTGAAGATAATATCCATTTCAATTTTTGCTTTTTTGGACAAGCTGCATCTTGCCTAAAAACTAAAACCCAGAATCAATTTTTTTAAGAAGTCCTTTTACATTCAATTGATTTTTCTATTGTATCTAATGCATGAGGCTTTTAGTTCATTATTCTTGCTGTGGCCAGTAGGCAAGAGGAATTCCTCTAAAGCTTGTTACTATTGGGATCAAGCCCAATGTCTTAGGATGATTTATGGAATATGCATGGCTGTACTCAGGTGGCTGAGCCTCTGTTTCTCTTCCCCACAGCCACCTGTCCCACTGATGGATGCACATTGTTGGGATCTGTGATGTGAGAAGGACTGTGTAGTGTATCTCTTCCCAGCTTTGTTTTTGCCAAAAAGAAAAAAACAACAGGTGAAAATCTCTGATTAGGTTGGGAGCAGAGACTGTTCTAGTGACATAGGTGAAGAGCAGCTCCACTTGCATTCCCAGGAAGATCAGCTACCAACAGATGATAATTAGTTCATTAGCATCCCCATTAGTGTCTGACAGCATGTAATTAAGCTGCAGAGAGCACAGTGTAGGAGCCAGTCAACAAGCTAGGAGGAAACCACCCAAGCCAGTCTGAAGAAGTCTGCCAACAGCAGAGCATTGGGAGATACCACTGAGGTGTCAACACAAGTCACAATGAAAGGGATTGGACCTTCCACCAGATCTGAGGGAATGTGAAAGGTTAATTGGCTTGTTCTCTACTTTCTCAATCTCTCTTTCTCACCACTTCCCTCAAAACCACAAACTTTTAATTGATTCCCAACATGAAGCAGTTCCATGTAGAGCACTGCTCATCTGTGGATGATAAAGGCAATGTTCTTTCATTCTCTCCTCTCCTTAAACCACAGTTTAATGACTAACAGCTGCAAGCAGCATAGCAAGGCACAAATGCAGATAGAAGTTCAGGAAAGCAGAACCCATAAGCTGACCCCAGAAGAGTATCACAGACAACATAAGTGTGACAGCCCTGTTGTTTTGGTGGTAGCTTTGGTCCTGTGGCTGTTGCAAGCTGTCATACTACCCTAGGATCAGTACATCACCACGAAGAGGTTTCTGTGTCCTTATAAAGACCTCTGTAAAATAACTGGATAGGGAGTTTTTGAAAGAACAGCTATGGGGATTATTCATCCATTCATTGCTAAGACATTTTCTTATACCTCTATCTTCTATTGTGTTAGTATAATTTTGTTACTACAAGAAAGCACTACACAGTACTACTATTTCTTTTATTTTTTGCTCTCTTTCATGTTATAAACTGTGTTGCTGATGGAAAAACCACATCTTCTTACCTATGATATAGATTATGTGCATTAGCTGTAAGTCCTTAGAGGTGGTAAGGACAACCTTTGACAACCAGAATAGAAAATAATCTAGACTTCATTCTGTTTCACAGAGAGGGAAAGGTGTATGATTGTTTGCCTTATAGTTCCTCTGTTTCCTAGGACCTGCAAGGCTTCTCTCATTGCATGGGAGGTGGGTAAGAGCATCACTTTTGCATGTTTCTGCCTTGATTGGCTGCTCCATACCCAGGACGTGACAGTAAGGAAGTGCAGAGGTTCAGATGACACCAACAGCTGCCTGGGCCAAGCCCACTTGCACAGGCACTTCCACCAGCCATATTGTGCCCTGTCCAGTTGAGTAATCCCTCACAAAGCCACCTGGAAAAAGGGCGGAAGGCATACCAGGGCCCCTGTTCTTCTTATTACAATTTCCCACTCTTCTCAAAGGCAGAGTGCAACACACACACAGACCCAAATCCAAAGGGTAGCATGCCAAAGTCCAGAGCTGTGGTTTCCCTTTAGGACAATGTAGCTACTAAAAACACCTCCTCCACAATCGCTAAAGATTGTATTGTATAAGTTATTTTGCACTCACCTAGGGAAATATCTTCTCCATGCCTTGCCTATTGCAATGACTTTGCAGTTTGTGAGAGTCCTAGGCTTTATTGATTTGAAAGATTTGTTACAGTATACTCACCTCTTTATTTTTAATGAAGTGGCCTAAGAAAGTTCTGGCAGCTATGTTTTAGCCATTTCCCCCCTCAGTGTGACTTAGGCACTATTTTTCCTGTAGTTACCTCTCTTTTAGGAGAACCATAAATCATCAGTTGTATAGCACTGTACTGGGGATGCAACCTTCAAAAATGTGAGAAAGAAGCCAATTACTGTAGAAATTATTTTGGATAGTCAAAGAAAGCTGCCTTCACATGCCAAACTTAGCTGTCTTGACAAGACTTTAATATTATGTTGGCAAACCCTTTCTTTTTTCTTTTAATCTGTATTTTTAGTTGAGAGGCTACACTGATTTTACAGAAGACTAATAATGAACTAATCCAATCCGTGTAAAATCAGGGCACAAAGTTACAAAGAAAAAGCAATGGAAAGGAGAAGAAACATGAAAAAGCATATTGTGGCAGGGCTGAGTTCCTATCATTGCCTGTAAGTAAGTCTGCCTGACACTTCCCAGATAAGACTGCTTTCTGTTGACTGTAATTATGTAACTCTAGCTGTTTAGGATGAAATATGCCTTGCTGGGTGACTGCCACAAATAGATTTTTTTTTTTAGGCCAGTCAAATACTCAATAACAGAAAACAAACCCCAGGGAAGCTTTCTCTGATGTTCACCATCTGGAACAGTAAATTCCAGAATGGTATCTTACAAACCAGGGCCATCTAGAAAAGCCTGGATTTTTTAATGGATTATGATATATGTTGCCATTGACATAAGCAAATAAAAAACCCTGCCTGCTTCTTTAACCTAGGTAGCAATTCTCTGTCCTTGGAAACCTCAGTCTTATTTAGTGACCTATCCATTTTAAGAACCTACTGTTTCTGTGATGGGATGTGACAACTTCTCGGTTTTGCAAGGCAGTGCAATACATCAGATATATTTTTCTGAAACTGAGGACAGCAAAGGTGACCAGCTTTTCTGGTGATGAAGATGAGAGACTAAACCTCTATATGTATTTTGATCCTTGCAAGAGACAGCTGTAGTCAATGTTGTGAGCTGCAAATACAGTGGCATATCTTTTGATGAGGAGGCAAACAGGCTTTGCATGTTAACTTCACAAGGTGACTGTTCCTTTGTGCTTTGAGTACTGCTTTGAGAGCAGTACTCCAGAAGTGCTTTATGACTCCACCTGTCAATGGCTCAGATCCCAATTCTCCTGTGTAGAAGGATGAGTTGTGTAAAAGCTGTCACTCTACCCTGAGCCTCTCCGTCTCTTTCCTCAGCCCTCAGTCCATTGTGTGTTTGAAGCTCATTCTCGTCTATCAGTTCAGTCATGTCCACTCTTGGGTTGCTGTGAAGGATGGATGACTCCTGCTTCTGTAAATGCTGCCCAAATCCCTTAGCTCCAGCTCCCTCAGCAGAAAGTAAATAACAAAAATACCTTTCCCTGGGGTCTGTGATCAGTGACCTATTTTGGCTGGGTAACTTCAGGTCTGCAATTTATGACAGACTCAGAACTCATTTCCAGTGAACAGAGAGCACCTGATGGACCAGTCTGAGGCACACAGCCCAGAGAAAAGCCACAACAGTTTTAGGGACTGGTCCTCACTTCTCTGAAGTGCTTATGGGTGTCACGGTTTAACCCTAGCCTGCCACCAAGCCCCACACAGACAGTCAGTCAGTCAGTCAGTCAGTCACTCACTCACTCACTCATTCCTTCCCCCACCAGTGGAACTGGGGAGAGAACAGGAAGGGTAAAAGTGAAAAAACTCATGCGTTGAGATGAAGACAGTGTAATAGAAAAAGCAAAAGCCATACATGCAAGCAAAGCAAAGCAAGGAATTAATTCACTGCTTCCCAATGGCAGGCAGGTGTTCAGCCATCTCCTGGATCCCCCTTCTCATTCTTTCACCACTTTATATACTGAGCATGATGCCATATGGTCTGGAATATCCCTTTGGTCAGTTGGGGTCACCTGTCCTGGCTGTGTCTCCTCTCAACCTCCCTTTCACCCCCAGCCTCCTTGACAGCATGGCAATATAAAAAGCAGAAAAGGCCTTGGCTCTGTGCAAGCCCTGCTCAGCAATTACAAAAACATCTCTATATTATCAGTCCTGTGTTCTGCACAAATACACACACAGCCCTGTACTAGCTGCTGGGAAGAAAATTAACACTACCGCAGTCAAAACCAGCACAATGAATTATATAAGTGAATAAAGGGCACACTGCCTTTGCAAGAAACACTCACATCTCAGTTTTATTAACAATGGAGGAAAACTGTCATGACATAAACAAACTCACTAAAGCCATACTTTTTCTAAGCATGACTTCTGAAGCTGAAGAGGTGCTGAGCTTTTCTCTCTTTCTTTTTGCATTCTCAAGGCATCCTTCTGCAACAATTGGAAGTCAAAAGACATCAGATTTGTCCTTGTATGAGGTAGAAAATATTCTTGAGTTCTGATATCCTGGTCAAAGTCACATTTTTAATATAACTTGCAGCAGGTCATTGGTTGTATACATACCATTGTCAGTTCTACCAAATCAGCTAAACAAAGCTGAAAAGTCAGCTGGATTTGTTGCTGGATTCAGAATGCTGGTCTATAAATATACCCCAAGCTGAAATTTTTGTTAGCAATAAGATTGGTAAGAATTGTCAGATTTTGAACAATTTTTGTAGCTCTTGCCTTCAAATCTTTATTTGATACTAAACTTTGGGAAATAAAATATTTTAAATAGATGGATTAAAACCATGGATCTATTACTTTGATTGTCTGAATTTACCTGTCACACACTTTTGCATTTTGTCAGACTTTAAAAAAAATACTGTTGTTGTTATTATTACTATTAAGCATTTGCAAACCTCATCAATTTCCAGGTTTCTGGTAGCATTGCTACCAGAAAAAGTTGTGGTGTGTCCTTCCACTTTGGGTGAATAGAACTGAGCTGTTGTTTTCATAAAAGGGTAGTTGATGAAATTTCCAGACTGCAGAACTTCAGAGAGATGTTGTTCATTGTGATTCAGTAGTAAAGGGAAAGATTAACATTTCCATCTGGCATGACATACCCCACCATTCAAAGTCTCATTTCATGAACTTTCACTGCACTCTTTCAAAACACAGTGTACCAGACAATTTTAGAAAGTAAAGCCAATGCCTTTATACAGACAGTTCCTCTTGCTGGATTAAAGACATGCATGCCTAATGCTGTGACTAACACTTCCCACCTTATGTCCTGAAATGCAGCATCCTGTTCAGATCATCTTTTGCTTCCTTTTTCTTCTCCATGGAGTTATATAAACAGCTTTTTCTCTTATGACGGTTTTGGCTCATTACATTCAGGGCATGCCTGTGGCAACTACTACATGTAGCTCAGATTTCCTTCTGTTGCCATCTGCTTTCTACACCTGATACAAAGCCTGGCCCATTAGCAAAATCATCACTGTGTGTGCCCTATTTTTCTTCCACAAGAATCTGTTATTGTTCCTCAGAATCACTAATCTCAATCACATCCATCAAGGACTTGGGGGTGCTGGTGGATGAGAGCCTGGACAAGGCCCAGCAATGTGTGCTTCCAGCCCAGAAAACCCAGTTGTACCCTGGGCTGCATCCAAAGCAGCATGGGCAGTAGGGCCAGGCAGGGGATTTTGCCCCTCTGCTCCGTTCTTATGAGTACTCACCCAAGTACTAACCAGGTCTGGGATCCAGGTCCCAGAGGAGGGCAACAAAAACAGTCCTAGAGCTGGAGCATCTCTGCCATGGAGAAGAGCTGAGACAGCTGGGGTTGTTCAGCCTGGAGAAGAGAAGGCTCTGGGGATACCATAGAGCAGCCTGACAGTCCCTAAAGGTGACCTACAAGAGTGGTGGAGAGGGACTTTTCAGCAGGGTCTGTTGTGATAGACCAGGGGGCAAGGTTTTTAAACTTAAAGAGGGTCAATTTAAATTAGATATAAGGAAAACCTTTTACAATGTAGGTAGTAAAAGACACACAGATTCCCCAGAGAGCTAGTAGATGCCCCATATCTGGAAGCATTCATGGTCAGATTGTATGTGGCTCTGAGCAACCAGATCTAGTTGATGTCCCTACTCATTGCAGGGGGGTTGGACTAGATGACCTTTAAAGGTCCCTTCCAACCCAAACTGGTCTATGACTCTATGTGACTTGTTTATTTAATGTCCTTCAGTTTATTTATAGCTCATTTCAAATCATGAGCAGCTCCTCCCTCATGCAGCAGAGTATTTAAGCACGGAAGCTGGTTCACAAAATTGCCCTGAGCAGGATGGTTCACAGAGGTGCTTATGTTAACTCTGCATTCAAATATCTGAGCAACAGAAGATCTAAATAAGACTCCTCCTTCCCTAATTTTTTTTTTTTTTTTTTTTTTTTTTTGTGGTTCTGCACTAGACATGCAATTTCTGCGCTTAAAATTATCATTGTCTCTTTGGGGGCTGCTCTAATTGCATACTGAAAGTACCTGAGCTGGAGATTGTGTTTACTTGTCTCCACTCTCAGCATAAAGATGCTTTTGATCAACAGTTTCTGTACAACTTTAATTACAGGAGGGTGCTTGTACTGGGTCAGAATAAAGACAACTCTAACTTGACATCATGTCTCTGATACTGGCCAATACCAGCTACTTAGAAGAAGAAATTGAGAAAAAAAATGGCAAATATGAAACAATCTTTATTCTATTTATTGATGCATCAGCATCAAGTCCAGGTTTTTGGACTGGGAGGTTTTTTTCACCCTCAAGATTTAACTGGGCTTAAGTTAAAATTTCACATGGTCAAATTCCACACTAATGAATATATCTAGCAGGGCTTTTTTAACCCATTCTTGCTTTTGTCTCCCTAACGCCTATGCCAAAGAGTTACATGGTTTCACTACCTGCTGTGCAATAAAAGCACTTATATTTTTATTGTTTATATTTGCTACTGGCTATTTTGGTTTTGTGCACCTTAATTCTTTCATTATAAGAAGCAGTGAAGATCTGTTGTCCTTTTCCAAGCCATTATCATTTCATAAATGTTGATCCTATTTTCCCTCAGTAATCTCTTTTCCAAGTTAAAATGCTCTGAGCTATTTCTATAGCTTTGAACAGACTTTCCTTTGTCCACCTCTTTTATGGAAAAAAAATATTCTCAGAAAAGGCATGGGCACACTGTACTAATCCAATTAATGATGGCTTCTATTTGTGATTCCTGTTCTTTTTTTCCCCCCAAAGTCAGTAGCTAAATTAGAGCTCATCCATTTTTATGTATACATAGAAGTGTTGTTCCTGTATGTGATACGCTGGTCTTATGTTTTACCTGCTATTATATCTCACAGCTATTCAACATTGTGAAATCCCTCAGACACTTTTTGCAGTCAGCTTTAGAACTGATTTTAATAAACCATTTTTAATCATCACAAAAAGTTTTTCACCTATACATGCACCTTCCTTGCCTGTCTGTAACTGCTTCCCAAGTCTGAGCACATTATCTTTGGGATTCTTAGTGGTAATTTCCCTTCTCTGTGAAAAGTAACCATTTGTTCATATCTTCTTTTCCCTATGTCATTAGCAGATTTTAAATGCATGACTTCTCTTTCATGCCATGACAACTATATTCATCTAAGAGCTTTCTGCGAGAGCTCACTGAAAACACAAAAAGGAGCAGTGCAGCAGCAGCCTCTGAAAACAGGGGATTCAGATTACAGAAGCAAAGCATCTGGGTCAGCTGGAGGGAGATAGAGCTGCTGAAGGTCACAACAAAACAGATGCAGAAGTATTAAGGAAACCTAAAATGAGGTCTGTCTGAGAGAAAATCAGCTGGAGAGGCTAAATGATTGGCCCATATCAGGTCTTGCTCAGAAAGCTAATTCAGATTAAGCCATGCAATGTGAATGTGAAGAATTATATTAGAATCATGTCACAGAAAAAGAATTAGATTACTTGAGGGACATGCTGTATGTCTCATTCCTATTTGATCGTCATTTTAAATCCAGATTAGCTCTGTGCTCCTTAAGACTTATTAGCATCTCATGGCCTATCTGAGTACATTATGAACCTGTATTTACAAGCAGTCATTCAAATAGCAGAACACAGAATTTCCTCTGAGTGATAGCTCCATGCCTGGACCAGTCCTCATGACCAAGCCTGCTAGTGTGTATGGATGGTATTTTGTCCCAAAATTTCATATTAGAAACTGTTCCTCTTTGGGTGACAATTAATTCAGAGGAGGAATGGCACTTGGTTTTGTCCCACAATAAATTTTGAGGAGCCAGAGCATGAAACTGGTTTTGCTTTAGTCTGTTAGTGATGAAAGGTGCCAGCAGAGAAGCCAAAGACTGACTGGATAGGAGGGAAAACATCATTCACAGTCCACCAGCAAACCCATTTCCAATGGGCTTGCACTAATGACTGAAGACACACTATTTTGCTTGGTGAGATCTTTCAGCCTACTTGATTTTGTCTTTATACCAGTGCTTACCTCTGATCCAGCAGATTTATAAATTTCATCATTTTGAGAGAGAGGTTGAAAATTTGTTTTGAAAAATATTAGGAGCTGCTTCTTCATTTCCCAGCCTTGGCTTTTTGTATGTGCTGCCTGTTTCCCAGCCTTGGCTTTTTGTATGTGCAGCATGCTGCATGCTGTAAGGGTCCATGGAGCTTGTTGCCACCAAGTTGTCCTTCTCAGTAATAGAATTGTGGTATTTTATCAAATGTATTTTTATTCTCCAAACTTACATTTCCAACTGCTCCTTCTGCAGTGTTAACACATATTTTTAAAAGGGCAAAGAAACAAATAAACTACATGATCTATTTGAAGCAAAGCAATGGCTGACTGGAAACTTGAGTTTATTAAAAAATATACATGTCTTAGTTGATTGAGACACGGCTTTAACCACATATCAGAAAAGTCCTTCTGTATGTGTAGTTATGTCACCGACAGAATTACAGGGAAAAAGAGTTGGCATTTCTTTGTAGAGTTTTCTCATGTGCCATCACAGAAATGTACCTGGTTCACCATTGAAGGAATGTTTTTGCGGTGTGAAAAGACAGGGTTTGTTATGATATGCAGCTGTGCTGTGCTAGTGGAGGCTTTTGTTATGCTGTGCACAGAGCCAAAAGCTCTTTCAGTTTGGATGACTTTAATTAAAATTTCAGATAGCAAAGGCAGAAAAAAATTCCATGTCTGAGAAAATACAGCATGTGTCTGTGTGTCTTCTGCTCAGACTATTCCCAGACTACTCCCAGAGGGTTATTAGCTTGAAGAGTTAGACACTGGAAAGGTTAGTTGTATTTCCAATGCAAAACCTTTGTCTAGAGCATCTCTGTCCCCATCTTTCCAATTTAGTAAATAGACATCCAGAAACCTCCTTGCCACCTTCTCTGCCTTTATCCCAACATATTTGCTGATCAGTTTTCATTGGGAATTTGATGACAGGAGTTGAAGATACCCATTCTGGGAATACCCTTTCATTCTCATCCATCACCCATTCATTCACAATTTCCAGGCAAAAACTTTGTGTTTGGGTGAGTGTGGGAGGGTGTGAATTAGTGAAGCAGGCAAAAGGTGAGAGAGTCAAACTAGCAAAGGGAAAAAGGATGCTTGAAACAGTGACTATTTAAAGGGGGGAAATAAATGTTGAGTTTAGTGTTTGTTTGATAAAAGGGGCAGAGAAAAGCAAAAATGCTTGAACTAAGAGAGAAAAGGGTGAAAAGAAAGCAAATGATCAGAGAGAAGAAAAGAATAAAACTGCAGGAGTAAATTAATAGAAGGGATGAAAGCCTAGGAAAATGGTATTTAAAAACCCTCAGTATTTTCCTGAGAAAGCAGTTTGGTTTTATGCCCATGCCTTAGTGAATGAAGTTGGTTGCGGTGCCAATTAGTTTCTGAGAGTTTATAACTTGTCCTCATTTTTTACTGCACTTTTCCTCTTGTCTCAACTGCAGTTTCATTTCAGGAGCACAGCTGTAAGTCTCTTTTCTTTTGCTGGAGTTCTGGGAACCATGACCTTCCATGCCACCAGCATCTCACTGGACATGCATGAAAAAATTCAGGGTTCATCCAAGGCAGGACAGGCAGCAGCTGTCTTTAGACAGAGCTACTTCAGCACCCACACATGTTCCTCAGAGTAATAACCCAACTTGTCAGGGTCTAGCTTCACCTTGGCAACTGCTCACACATTCTCAAAATGGCATTGTAGCAGTGTGGGTCTTCAGAAGACATTAATTTCTCTATAGCCCTTTAAAAGGTGGAAATGTATAGTTTTTTCAGAGGAGATGGTGTGTTTTCTGTAGCATTTTAAAACTGTGGGGAAGACATCATTTTTCCTTGAAAATTATGGGAATTTTAATATTCATTTCAGTTGAACTTCTTTTAGACATTGCATTGTAGCAGTGTGGGTCTTCAGAAGACATTAATTTCTCTATAGCCCTTTAAAAGGTGGAAATGTATAGTTTTTTCAGAGGAGATGGTGTGTTTTCTGTAGCATTTTAAAACTGTGGGGAAGACATCATTTTTCCTTGAAAATTATGGGAATTTTAATATTCATTTCAGTTGAACTTCATTTAGACATTTGAGTGTTGTTCCCAGACACCACTCAGAGAAAGATCTTCCCAAGGCCATAGGATGTTGTGCAGAAGGACAACAGGAGCAGCAGTTTGAAGTATTTTTTTTTTTGGCATAAGGAATAAAAATAAACTTTTAACCAAAGAAAGGAGAAACCTGAGAAACCTTTCACATTCCCAGATGAAGAAAGCATAAGAACCCATTTCCAGAACTCCCTGAAAGAAGTGGTGAGCTTCACTTTGACTCTGCATGTTCCACAGTGGTGTCTCAGCTCTCCCATTAATATGAAAGCAAGGTACCTTATGACTAATTTGTTTAGCATCTAAAAGCTCATTAATTCCTCATACCCTGTAAAAAATCTGCAGTGAGACAACAGCAAGAAAACCTGTAATTTATATTTAAAAAAAGGATAACAGTGTAGTAGTTTCCTTACGCATAAATATTTCAGTAAGAAACTCTGGAGAGCATTTTTATTAACAAGAAGAAAAGTAAAAATAATAATGATGGCAAAAATGAAGAAATACATTTTACCTTTATACAAAGGAAAAAGGTATCTAGAAGTTTCCTTCCAACAGTGACATTCTAGGGACATGCACTTATTGTGTTACATAGGTACCTAATGAAATCTAGGCAACCATGCTCCAGTTTTAGATATCTGATATTTTTAATAAACTGCAAGAACAAAATCTATCTGTCAATAGCATGAAGATCTTTCAGGGGCAGGTTTTATTAATGTTTATTCCTGTCAATGAGCCCTTAGTCACATGAGGAATCCTGTGGTTAAATGAACAAGAGAATAATGTGAAACTTCTGCACCTCTACAGATAATTTCACATAACTTAGGGAAGAAATCTTAGCAATATTTTCTTTGTTCCTTCTCTTATTGAAGGTGGTGGCTAAGCAAAACATTTACAAGTCACATATACAGATTTGTAAACAGTGTTTGAAATTATGGTTTTAAAGTCACTTTCTATCGGTTTTCATCCAATTTTGGGATGTGCATGGTAAACATGAATGTTAATTTAGTCCTTGTGTTGACTCCAGCTACTAACATAGAATGCACTCTGCTTATCAATAATGAAATGCTTTCCCTTGCATTAGTGGGAAACTGCCTTGTAGTATCAGATTTACATGGTACAATCCTGAGTCTACATTTTTCCTCTGGCTTTGAGCCCCTTAGAATTTCCTTCATGATTCAAATGGTCAATATATGTTTTAGATTCTGCATCCCTTAATTTAATTTTTCTTTATATTACTGTTGTTATTATTACCAGATATCCTTTCTTCTTCAATGAGTTCCCCCACTGACAGAAAGAATTAATGTGTCAGGTTTAAGAGAAAATTTCTGAAGTCCATGCTTATAGAATTATTCACATCTCTCTTGACTCCCTCTCACCCTTTCTTTTCTCAGATACAGGGAAGGTAAATGATTAATCATGAAGTTGGTTGCTAAAAACAACAATAACATCAGAATCCTTTGATTGTTTTTATTGTGCAGTAAATTCTTACATTTTAATGTTTTTTTTTCAGTGCAAGTCGCATTCTATTCAAAACTAACTGCCAATTTCTTTCTAGACTGGAACTGTGAGGTATTACACTGGGCTTTTATTTTGATTCTGGGGTTTAGATACCTGCCTTTTCCTTCATTGATTTGCCCCTAGCATTTCAGGTACTTATCTCAGCAGAATCATTGACTTAAGCTAAGACAACCACAACAAGCAAACACAAAGCTACACACCCACACAGCAATTTCTGCCTGGCATAGTACACAAATGACAAATGCTCTTTTGCCTGTTTATGCCATTCACCTGTGTTCTACTCATCATAGTTTGAATGCTATTATAATTTTCCCTTTCATCAGGTAACTTTAACAACCTCTCCACTTCTGCAACAACAATTTAAACATGAATGCTCACCCATCAGTGCTCAGACTCACTCTGAGTGAGGTAATGCTCAGCAGAGGTGTGAGTGGCTATACAAGCATCAAAGACGATTTTTCTGGTAGCAGTTTTCCTCTGTGAGTCAGATTCTACATGAACTATGAGAACACAGATTGAAAACCCCTCCTCTAACTTGATTCTGTATATTTTCTCCACTTTTCCAGCCTACGGTTGTAGGCAGGCATCATTAGTGTCTACAGAGGAGGCCATAGCTCCAAATGATGTGAAATACAGTAGTTGGGGAGATCATCTGAAGTTGTTTACTGTCTCTAAAGAGAGTATTCAAATGTTGTGACATCCACTCATTAGCATCTACAAAGGAACTGTAAATGAATATTAGATATTTATCTTGAAACTAGGTCAAAATTTGCCCCAAATGCCAGCTACTTAACCATGCTTGCATGCTTTCTTTTGAAACATCCCTGGCAAGTAACAGGAAACACAATGAGAAAAAAGATTTTGCCTTCTCATATGCCTAGCCCATTACCTATTTTCAAGCCTGGGGACTGTTCATCATCAGAATTTTGTTGCTCAAAGCCACCTTGATTTTGCATTTGAAAAACATTCACAGATGGAGCAAAGAAGCCTGTTTCCTGCAGTGAACACTCCTCTCTGTGCTACTTTCTTGTTTTCTTCATGGTGATTTTTTGTTTTTAGGGGGACAGACAGCATTTAGTTGAGTATTACCATAATGTTTTCTAAAAGCACTTTCCATGGTTGAAGAGACCACTGCTGGATTCCTCACAAGCCAGCTTGGTAGCCTTGCAACAAGCTAAAAAAAAAAAAATAAATGTAAGATAATGAGAGAAATCTGCAAACTGAAATAATTCCCCACTATTACGGCTTGGTGTTCCCCGGGGGTCCGTCTGGCCCCTGGGGCAGCAACCGCCGTAGGTGTTCCGGATAGCACTGTGCTGATGAGGCGCACCCTGCCTGGGCCATCCTCGGCTAGCTCCGAGCCGCTGGCTACCTTGCGAGCACGTGGAGTGATTTCAGCTCTTAGTGATTTCAGCTCTGTGCTCGCAAAGTGCCTCAGCAGACGCAGGGAAGGAGAGAGGTGAAGGCTGTGTGGAGTTCTGCAGAGATGTCTTTATTGGCAGCTTCTGCAAAGGGTTCCAGTGACAGCTCTTCCGTCTGAACTGGGCAATGGTATGGGTTTACATAGGCTGTTGAGGGATCAGGATTTATCGTATGACTGAGGTCGAGGAGCATATGACCTATAGCCTTACAGAGAGATAACAGGGGTCTGATGTGCGGATCATGAGTCTGCATTTCTTACCTTAGGCTAGTGACCGCCATGGAGGCCTTGCAGGGCCTCTGACTGCTACACCCCACGTTAATAAATATTTCAAGTCGTCCCAGTAATGCTACAATTTTCTAAGAAAAGCCAGAACCTTTCATTAATGACCTCTGCTAATGCCTTTTACGGCTGGAGTCATTCCTCTCTGTCGTACTAATAGCAGCATGACAGACAGGCCAATAATGGCATCCTGGGGGCTGCAGCTCAGCCAGGACCTTGATGGGGACAGAGGGCTGGGGGGAGCCAAGCCACTCCCTTTGTGAGGGCCTGGGGTGGCTCTCAGCAAAGGATGTCTCTGCAGGGCTGGTCAGTGAAGGACTGGTGCCCACGGGATGATAGGGATGATACAAAGAAGGGGAAAGCTGGGGCAGCCCATCAGCTGCTCTGAATTATGTGGGGGACTGAGCACACCCATGCCCACTTCAGCAGCAGGGAAACAGTGGGTGAAGGTTGTGAGAGCCCCTTTCTCCCCACCTCAGCTGCTGCACTCAGGAATATTGTCCAACATCTATAGCTAGCATTTACCTTTGGTATTAATGTTGGGAGCAACATCTCCTAAGAATACAAGGGACTAGGAGCAGAAGTTAGCTATGTAAGAAGGTAAAAAAGCCATCCAGATTTTAGTAATCATGACCCAGTCATCATTTTGGTCCGTATATGCAGACAAATATTCTGAACACTTCTCATGGAATATTTCTCATGCATTTTTCTGATATCTGTTGAAAATGTAGGTTTGCTCCTGCCCCCATAGAGGCCACTGAGGGGTGGAAACTGTCATCATCTAAGTGGGGAGGAAAAGGCTGCTGCCCTGTTTGATGCTCTGGGACACATTCATTTGAAGCAGATGTGGGGAGGGGAGGGCTGAGAGCTACAACAGCACCCTGAAAAGCCCCCTGCCTGTCCCCAAGGCTGGCTGAGAGCCTGTTGTCAGGGCCTCTTAGGCTGTAGGATCTTACTCTGGCACTGGCACAGAACTCGCTTCAGGACCCAGCCTTCTCTCTGCCCCGGGAACACAACTAACTGGTGTAATTTTTGAAAGTGCCTTGCCCAGTTTTCAATAACAAACTTCTGGGGAGACTTTGGGACCACCACTAGCATTGCAGGGGTAAGAAAGGCATAACCAAGACTGAAACAGTCTTCATTTGTAACTGCCCTTCTCACCCTGGCACCTAATGCGAGTATATTCTGTTTTCTATTTGTATTTGTATTCTCAGCATCTTCAACAAACAACAACTGCATGCAACTGTTTGCATTGTTAGGAACAGCAAGACGGCAAACATACAACACAGACTGTCCCTGCAGGTGGAAAGGACTTGGCTCTTCCCGAAGGACCTTGATCCAGCTGCAGCATTCTGTTAACTGCATTGATTTTCGAACTGCCTCCTGGGTTTCAATAGGATCAGATAGGATCCTTCCACACTGCCCTTGTGCCAGGGCTTGATTTGTTTTCCTGAGAGCACAGGTATTCCCCACCTCCCTGGACTGTCCTCAGCAAGACGGATGATCCATGCCTGCGCAATGACAGTGCAATGACAAAATGGCCTCTCCACTCCCTCATTTTCCTTTGGATAATTTGTTACTGTCCTTGTCTGTTTAGTGATGCATTTTATAGTGGCAGCTGATTCTTTCAAGCTTAATAATGCAGCTTTCAAGCTACTTTCTGACATTATCCCAACATAATCACTATAATTCCTTCTGTTTTCAGTATAGGTCAAGTTCTCCCTGATTCAATGAAACAACATTTTTAAGTAAGCATCATTCATCTTAGGGTGCATTAGTCTGTTTCATTTTGGTAATTGGTCTCTATAATTTTTTGTTTTCTCTTTCACATTTTCCTTGCTCCTTAATTATCTAATAACCCTACAGATTATTAAAAAGCTGAATCTCTGTTAAATAAGGTGACCACATGCAGAGATTTCTTTGTAGTTTAATTTTCATTCTTTCAGGATTCAGAATTCTTGGAGCTGAGCAAAGAAGTGAGTTCTGATTTTCTATTATAGGCATAGAAAAGAACAGGAAATAAAGGCTCTAGTTGTATTCAAATCTGAAATTGAAGTGGAAATAATTTTAAAAATAAATGGGCTAACAGAGATGTGTAGGGGGCACAGGGACTGGATATTTTATTCTATGGCATAGGATAACTTTTGGAATGTGGAAAACATCAGCAAGGTTGGAGAGGGTATCAGACAACTGTAGGTGTAAGGGATTGTACTTTTCTTTATTATTAGATTTATCTGAGCCCAGTCTCCAAAATGACAGATGTGCAAGTCAAAGTGATTTGCCGTGAACACATTAAAAATAAATACTAACAGTTTTTTGTGACTATAAGTGTCTTTAGCCTAGAAGGGACCTCTCAGCCACAGCAGATGAGGGTCCTAAATGTAAAGACTTGGTTCCCAAGAAGCAGTTTTTCAGAAAGTTCCAAGTATTTGCAGAAAGAATGCATGATAAAAATTGGCCTGTTCTTCATTGTCTTTTGGTGGGTAGTAAAAAGTTGCAAAAAGAGGTTGTATTTTGTATTAAAAAAATAAAATTTGCTTAAAATAATAAAAGCTTAAATTCTGAATTTAAATTAGTTTATATGTTAAATACTTTATTCTGATTCTACTGAAACACTTAATAAAGTCTAAACATAAAATATAAATATATTTAGTACATGTACTGATAAATTTAACACATTATCAATATTTTAATGAGTCAAAATTATGTGAATGAAAACAATGCAACCTAAATTAAATTATCAAAACAAGACAAACCCAACCTATTTATGTCCATTCCCTACTGAACATGTGAAAAAAATCGTCATATTTCTGTGAAATATGGGGAGGGGGAAATCTCATTTTTAGGGAAAATGTGTATATAGATAGTTTTGCAGCCACATTTCCATCAGACATTTTTAAAAATCACTCTGCTTGAAAGTTTAGCTTATACAGTACAAACAGATGAATACTGAAAGTAATCACAAGTAATTATTATGTATTATTTATTCTTACTTGTATGCCCAGTGCTCTTACAGCTCCATAGACCCAGCAGAAGGAGTGGTGCCTTCCCAGAGAGAAGCTGGAAGACTTTGATCTGTGACAAGCTTTCTACTCCTTCCAATAAAATAAATATAGAGCAGAGGTCTACCTTCTTATGTTCTGCAGAGAACTGCCAAATAAAATTAATACAACCATTGTCTGATTTGACATTTTTTGCTGGGTTGGCCTAGAAGATACTTTTGCCGCACTGAAGAGCAATTCAGGATGATTATACTGATTATACTGATTAAGTCTTTGACATGACTTCTGGAGGGATCATGCCTTTTGAAGATAACAATTTTATGTAAGTGTCCTGTGATTTCCAAGTGTATCCATGTGGAAAAAAAGGCAAACTCCTCAGTATCAGGGACAGCAATTAGGGTTGTGAGTTCCTGGAACAGCAGTCACTAGGTTTTAGTTGACTTAGAAGCAGAATACGAGATGAAGTTGCTGTGCAAGAGGTGATTTAAAACGTAGTCAAGACATGATTCAAATAACAAGTGAAGTGGAAACACAACTGTCTTAAGGAGAAGAAAGCATTGAACTTTAGATTTTCCCTAGTGTTTTATTTTATGCACTCCAATTCATGGAGGCCCAAGAGACTTCATAATTTCTTCACAGTCTCTGCCTGTGTAGGGGAGATTCTGCAAGCATAACAGCCTCTTGATCTGGACACAAAGTCTGACCCCAGGCACTGGAGGAGATGTAGGCAGACTTTTTCTGCTATTTCACTGCCATTTGTAATAGTGTGCATGTGGCTAGTGCTCCAAGCTACCAAAAAGTCTACAACACCTGTTAAATATGGAAGCTGGCTGGGTTACCAGGTCAGACTCATCCTACACAGATGTATATACACAGGGAGCAGAAATACTCATTTTTGCTGTATGCTTTAGCCTGTACCAAACATCTCCTTAGGGTGCACGGTGTGGCCTCAGGACTGAGCACACAGCAGCCTGGTCCAGCTGTCCTGCATGGAGCTCTGCTGAGGCCCAAGCATGTACTGCTGCACCAGTGCAGACTGGTGCTTCTCAATGCTTAGGGACAAGATCCACCAAGTTATCTTTATTGCTCTCACCACAGGGAAAGGGGGCAGATTGCCAGCAAGACACAATAGGTTTCCCTCTTGTAAGATTTTCTGTCTCTGATGCCCAGAGGACACCATCAGGGGACTGCGAGGGCCATTCATTATCTCTTTGTGAGACCTCCAGTGAAGTAGTGGGACAAATCAGATGCTTTCCAAACCCTGGGGAAACCTGCTGTAATTCTGAATTTTTCTGGAAAACAGTGTGCTATTTGCTTTTTTTTGGAAGAAACTGCTTTTTTCCACTATGATCTGTTTATATAAGAGGGCAGAATAAACCAGTTTCCAAAGATGCTATTATTTTCTTTGGTGCTGGCTCCCTTCCCCCATTTAAGTCTGCTTTTTATATGCTTTTTAAGTCTGCTAATGAGTACATTTCTCACATTTCCCAAATATTCTTTTGTAATTCAATGACTTGACCATTCTGGAAATTGCAACATTATGCTAAACAATTATTTTAAGGCAAAAATCTGGGAAAAAAAAAAAAAGACATTTATTTCTATAAAATTGTTCCTTTTTCTTCAGGCTTTCGAGATCTTTTTTTTTTCCTTAGATTGCAAAGTAACCAAGAGTAACTAACTAAAGACAAATCAATTATTTAATTAAAAATAATAAATGAGGAAAAATAAGATTTATAACTAGAGGGAGAAACCTTACAGCCTTTATTCTGTCTAGTAACAATTTTCACTAAACTAATCAGGCTAAAACAGACATTCTTGGGGTGAACAGGGAAATATAAATATCTCTTTAACCAATGGTTATCTCCCTTTAAGGTACAGAAAGGATTGAACTATTCAGATTGCATAAAGCAAAAGTGTGCATCATAATCTCATAAAGGCAAGAAAGATTAATAATGTTTGGAGCACATGAATTTTCACATGAAATATTCTAAGACAGAACTGCTGGAAGCCTCTTAAGGCAACAATGGCTGTAAATTCATATATTACATGTAAATAACCTTGCTGTCAACAAACACAGGGAAAATTTAAATCAAAATAATTATTTTCATCTTTTCACAATTTCAAAAATAACAGAAAGGGAACTGAGGACTTGTTTTCCAGTTTTGCATTTGTTGTTCATGGTACTGTGTACTTAATACAGGCCACAGTGCAATAATCAGAATGAAACTGTTTATCCTACCAGCTGCTGACATTCGCTCCTTGCTTCCCTCATCTTCCTAGTCTGCACCTGGGCCCCTCTGATAACTGGTCCCTGGTGTAGCTGCATGCTGAATAGCTACATCATTTCTTCTCTCACCTTTTCATCTCCTCCTTTCTATACTGAAATGTCACCATTTTCACAATGGTGGCATTTCTATTATTTTCTGTCCTCATCAATAATTACAATAAATTCTGTTATTCCTCATTGTTAATGTCTACTTCATCCAAATGTGAAAAGAGAAGTTGTATGGTCCACATCTTGGTCATCTCTTTCCTCTCACTGCAACTTGGTTCTCTGTAGCTTCCTCTCATACAGCTACTTGTTCTTTCTGAAGAAAAGCTGAGGAAGAAAAAGTTCACATTATATATTTTCCTATGATTGTATGCACCCTTGTTTCCTTTTCCATACTTTGTCTCCTTCTGCATGAGATTAAAGCACTTCAGTTCTGAAGTTCTCCACCCCATTATGCTCTGATCAGCAACTATTATCCATGAAAGAGAAACTGATTATTTTTCTGACTAATTCCAGAAAACAACAGTTCACTATTCAGCATCCATTAAAGAGGAAAGCAGAAGGCAAAAAACTAGTAAGAAAGGAGTAGAAAATAGAAACATCAATAAGTCTTTGCCAAAGTCTGCAGTGCACTCACACCTAAAAAACTTAATGGAGCTTTGATTAATCAATGTTTAAAAGGATATAGTGAAACTAGAACAAATACAAAATTAATAAAATAATATTTTAAAAATATGTAAATGTATAAATTTATGGTTACCACAGAGAAGATGAATGAGGAATAATTATTGACTTTTTCTCACAGTACAATAACTGAGGGACATCAAATGAAATTATCAGGTAACAGGTTAAAAAAAAGGAATTCCTTCACAAGCTATTCTTAAATTGTGGAATTCATTGTCACTGCATGATGCAAAGGGTGTTGAGAAAGCTGATAGAACAAGTTTGCTCAAAAAGGAATCAGAAAAGTGATTGGAAATAAAGCCTACCAGGACCATTAGACAGAAAGGTGGTTTTGAAAATTCCTAAACATTTTCATTCGTATTTTGCTTTCCTTCACCCCTTTCATAGGAATTCCTGGGTATTGATTTGTCCTAAAACCACATCATGATAAGACTTACAATTTTAGTGCATATGTCATAAACTGAACTGAAACATCAACTGGTTTTCCTAAGGTTTCATTCTTTTTTTAGCATTTGCACACTGCTGATAATACCTCCAGGGATGAAGAAATGTGAATATATCTTCCAGCTTCATAATATCATGCGTACATCTCACAGGCTTTCTTGTGGTAGCAGAGATCAATATGAAAACAAAAATAGGAGAAAGAAATAAGAGCTGGATAGGTGCACTCTGCATTCAGCATTGATCAAGGGAATGAGTTTTACTTCTGAGTTAATGCAGAAAAGGTATGACAATGATACAGATATCTGAAATCTTGACCAGAAGAGCTTTTATGGGAACAAGGCTCCATGCTCATGCCAGAGAGGGATGCTTCTGATGGAAGGCACAAAAATATGGCCCAACATCTGTCTGGTGACAGGACATCCATGTGGTAACAGAGCGTGGCATCTGGCACTCTCTGTCAAGCAGCCTGACACACCCATCACCCAGTGGCAGCCCTGATCTCTCAATTAACATGATGGGTGTGCACCCAGACATTCCAAGCCGGCTGTCACTGTTGGAGCTACTCGTCCAGCCGGCAGCTGGCTCTCTGCTGTGTCTGAAGTGTCTTTCTGAAAGAATGTGGCAGAGCCTTTGTGAAGGAAAAAGGGGCACAGATAAGGTGAATCTTGTCAATGTCTCATGGGATCTAGGCTGCAAGCCTGCATTTTTGTGCTGCTTCCCATTCTGTGCACAAGGCAGAGGAAAGCACTGGCAAATGGAGTTCCCCAAAATGCTCAGTATACATCCTACAGCCAGATAAGGCTAATAGGGCTGAATATTATTGAATCACTTTTACCGCCCCGGATTATCTGGCCTAACTTATTGATTGATCTCTGTACCTGCTGCAAAAACATATCCTCATGAACAAGCAATCATTCACTGATGTGGCAAATTATAAATACATTTATGTGATTAAGAATAGGCAGATTTTCCTTAATATATGAGTACATGGGTGCCAGACTCTTTTTGGTGGTGCTCTGGGACGGGATGAGGAGCAGTGGCCATAAACTAAATCACAAGAAGTTTCAACTGAGCATGAAGAAGAAGTTCTTTACACTGAGGGTAGCAGAGCACTGGAACAGATTGTCCAGGGAGCTCGTGGAGTCTCCCTCTCTGGAGATATTCCAAACTCACTTGTATATGTTCCTGTATCACCTGCTTGAGGTGACTCTGCCTTGGCAGGGGGGTTAGACTGGATGATCTCCAGAGCTCCCTTCCAACCCTAACTATTCTGTGACTCCATGATTTTCCACAATCACAGAAATTCATACATATGCTCTTATTCCCAAAGAAGTGAATATATACAGTCAGTTATTTTGTAAGAAGTCTTTACTTATTATTTTCTCTCAGTGTAATCAATGTCTCTTTACTTAAACCACCAGCCAAAAGGTGCCCAGTACTGAACACATCTGTTTAACAAGCTTTGTAAGATAAATATTGCAGACTATATATTTGGAAGTACATTTCCAAGACAGCTAAATGCTCAAGTTTTTCTTTTAGATTTCAGTGTGTTTTTGTGTATTTCAAGATCAAGGAGATTTATGGGATTTGAGCTTGCTGAACTAGAAGAAAGGGGAGGGTGTTACAGCCAACAGCTGTATTTGACCTCTGCTCATCTTTGTAGTCTCTGCTTGGAAAAAAAATGACTTGAAATTAAACAAAGATGGCTTAAAAGTATAAATGCAGCTACTTTCATCATACAGCATATTTTGGGCTATGAAATGACTGAACATTCAAAAATAAGCCTAGTAAGTGTCCTTGAAAAAGAATTATATCAAATTATTAATCTACATTAAATAAAGTGGTTTGACTTGTACTGCAGCTGCCTGCAGCAAATACCTACTTTACTAAGAAGTTCAAGGCTCCAGAGTAACATAATTTACATATCAGTATTTAAGTACTACTAAGATTAATTGTCTTTGGGACACCTATTAGCAGTAACTGAGGATGGGAAGAAATTATGAACCAGATTCTGCCTTCTTTCTAGAAGGCAGACATGGGTTACATAGGAAAATGGAGCCCCAGGAATGACAGGTACAGAGTTACCCAGGGACATTGCTTGGTGTTTCAGTGGCTGTTCAGACCATGCCTGTAATTGCAGTACAGCTTGAGAAGGAAGGCTGAGTCAACAGAGCAGCATGATTTCCCCTCTTTAATGGGTAAGGAATCACAGTCAGAAGAGAATGTTCCCTCTGCAATTGTAGCAGTCCACTAATAAGGATGACCAGAGGAGAAATCAAGCCATTCAACATTTTTTTGGAGTAATTACTATAAATCCAAAAACCTACAAGATATTTTTCGTGTCATCTAAGTCAGTCAGTTCCTGATTCCTCACTGCTCCACAAACACACAGCAGGGAGTGATATTAATATGTGATTTTTTTCCTATATTTTGAGTATGGCAGGGGGAAGAGGATTTTTAAAAACCCCAACAAAACAAAAGAGAAAGAGTGAGCCACCATGGGAAAAGACTCCTAAAATCAAATATCCTACCAGGGAAACCTTACAAGGAAGATGAAGTCCATGAGCCTATGCTTAGATGAATCAGTGACAAAAACCCCCACTGGTCCTGATGAGACAGGTGAGCCAAATTGTATTCAACATGCCATGTGCTGTAAATACTTGATGAATTTAAAAGAAAACAACCACAACCCACATGTATTATCAATGCTACTTCCAACAGAAGAGTTGCAGGGTGGATGAGAAAGAGCTCCACAACAACCTGTGTGGAGCAATGTATCACGCAGAGCAGGACAGTGGCAGATCAATCCCTACTGAGCTGCTTTTCCCTGTGCCATGCAGCAAGACATGGAACAGAAACCTTTGTGGAGGGTGTGCAGAGCCCTGTAACAGGACTGGCTGTGGTCATAGAGATTTCTTCCCTGCAAAGTAGGGACACCAAATGGCGATGTACTAGAGAACCAGACTGATGCATGATCTCTGCCAGGGATGGGACAGTCCCTCCCTACCCTCTTCTCAGGGGTTTGGGAAGAAACAATACACTGGCTCCAACTCATTATTGTTTTCAAGTCTTGATGAAGCTTTTCCCCAAGTTTTTCTGTTCCTCTGAGGCCATCCAATAATGGAAGAGGGAACTGAAGCCTATTGGCCTCATCCTGGATAAGCAACTCGATTCTGATGCTACAGACTTCTTTTAATGGGGCATTGAGATGGAAGACAGTTTGAAATTCAGATTACAGGCTGCACTTTCAGAACAAGGGATTAAAAAAGAATAATTTTGTAATCTGATTAAATATTATTCCATCTTGGTGTATTTGTGTTATAAAAGGACCAGGCACACAGCACAGCTTGGGTCTACAAACTGTAAAATCAATAGGAAGTGAGGAAGCTTAGGTAGGAGACAGAAATGTCAATATTCTGTTGGATCTAGGCCAAGGTTTGACAGTGTAAACACGGTGGAAGATGGCACAAGACCCTTCTTCAAAGAGTTAACTATGAAAAATAAGTTACTGAGAACTGAGAAACACAAGATTTCCCACTATCACAGTCTTAACCATGAAGATTGTCAGGGTCAGAAGGAGTGTGCAGAAGGAGTCTTTGCTGTTGCAATAAAAACCAGAAAACTACAAGGAAAATAACACCAAACATTTTCACTGTAGACAAATTAAAAGTGGATCCACAGGTTGCCATAGCTACAAAAGTCCATTTACTCCAGTAGTGTTTTCTAGCAGCTAAACAAAAGTTTAAGTGATTCAGGAGAAAACACAGCTATGTTTATAATGTTCCATTAGGTTTATATAATTAGATCTTTCAACTGCAAACCACCCCTTGGTGATGGTTTTCTTGACTGTTCATAAAAACCCAGTGGACTTATGTAACCATTTTTAGAACCATACATCATAACTCTGTGCCTCTGCAATCATTTGGGATCAAATGACTACTAGCATGTCATACATGGCAATTTTCACAATCCAGAATACTCATTTTGGGTTACAGTAATCCAATCAACAGCTTCTGTGGATGGTCAGAGGGATACATATGAAAAGCTAAGTCTTAGGCCATAAGGCAAGCCAAAACCTTAGGCATGCAGCCCTGTGTGGGAGCCTCTATACTTCTGCCTGAGAACAGTAATCTTCTCATGCATGCATGAGAGACTAAAGCGGTTTCTCTGCATGTGGGACAGGCAGAAGAGGGACTTGTCATTGTATAGACTATGCTGAAAGAGGGGAAATTTCCATCAACAAAACCTGCATGTGTGTGCATGGCAGCAGACTCCATCATTAAAACGTCATGTTGGATTGCTAGATGAAAGGGTTAGTCCCATCTCTCTCCATCAATGCAGTGGTCTCCTCCCAGAGCTCTTGTGTGCATCGCTCTATTAAAAAAATGAAAATTGAATTTTGGTCATTAGGTGGGAAGGTTCTGGCAGTGTGCATCAGCCAGCTGGGATGGGAGCCTGTTTTTGGCACAAAGCTCGCACAAGTTGGGAGACATAGTCTTTGCTGCAACCAGCAGCTGGAGAGAGCTATGTGGGTTTCTTCAGTCTCTGGACAGTTCCCATCAATTCTTTTACTGGGAGCCCATTCTGAAAAACCTTCTCTTTCTGTCCTGGGCTTTGGAACAGTCCTTCCAGCTGTTATGTTTCACAGAAAAGAATCAGAAAATTTGAAGACATTTGACATTTGAGACATGGATGGTGTCCATCCATGGACACTTCCATAGAACCTGGATGCTGAGGTGAATTCTACATCACCTGGATGTGATGAATCACCTCCATTCTTGCAAAAATCAAAAGTTTGTTTCAATGTCCCTACTACAAAGAACATGTCAACATATTTAAAGTGGCATTTTTTAGTCTTAAAAAACATTGTGTGAGAAGGTCAACAAAGGCCATCCCTATTTTTTCTTTTTTCTTTTTTTTTTTGTTTTGTGAGAACAGCTATAAAACAGACAACATTTGTGAAGAAGAGTCTGTGGCTTTCTACATGCCAACCAAGCAAAGAGGATTCATGAGGTTCAAGCTGGTCACTCATCATTACCAGCAGGAAAGGTTCTTATGATATCCAGTCATGCCTTCCCATCACAGTATTCTGAAGACACAGGGTGGCATGGATCAATTAAAAGGATAGCTTGGCCTACAGAGCTATGATTTCTGGTGACCAGTGAGATGAAATAAAGACAGTGCAATGCTCAACTCACAGGCTAAGTTGGCTGAGCTTGCAATTAAAACAAAAAGGTTGTATATAAACTTACAGTTTTTTAAAATACAATCAGTAAGACAGTTTGGAAATTTTTGAGTGTAGAAATGAAACTTAAATCTCATCCCTCAAAATACACTGGGCTTTCCTGTTTACTTAAGGAAGCAGAAGATGGATTCTTTTCTCTGGATTTGCCTGTATACATTATATAGAACTTTAAAGTTTTAATGAAGCAATTGCAATTAAAAATATCTGAATAGAACATAAGGTTGGTCTTTTAAATACCTACACAGTCCAACTTTTATAATTTTCCATGTTGTGCTGGAGTCCTTGAGAATCATCCGAAGGTCATTAATCTTCCTTTTTTAAAGACAGAAACATTCAGTGTTATAAAATTTGTTAAATCTGTAGCACTAACAGATCTTCAGACCAACTTACACAGAAAGTTTTTATGAAAAATTGCAAACAATAAGCTGCACAACCCCACCCCCTCTCTGCGCCCCCGAATCCAAATACTGTTTATTTTGAAAGCAGTGTTGTGAAAGGGTAGGCTCGTAGCTGCTATTGCTGTTGACAAGGGAGGGAAGGACTGTCATCCTCATAAGTGTTTGTACAGTGACCAGCACAGTGGGATGCCCAATAGCAAATAATAAACCTTGATCAGAGATTTCAAACATTCCTTGTAACATCAGAGAGACCATTCTGACTGCTGCACAACCAGGGGCATCAGCTACTGTATGAAATCCTTAGATTACCCCAGGGATTCTTTGGAATCATGTTTAACTAACCCAGTCAGGCCACGGGTGTTTTCACTTCCCTCATTTTTCTTGTGCTGTGATATTGCTTTAAAATCGGTAGCGATTTTGGAAGAATGGTTACTTCATTCTGTACTCAGTTGAGAAACCAAAGCACACTCTGGAGGTGCTGAGCCCCACATCTGTAGAGAGCCAGACAGGCAGGAGCATGTGTATGTCCCCTAAGGCCAATCAAAGTCTCCATGGAACCCAAACCGGGTGTAGGGCCTGCCAGGTGCCAGCTGTCCCACAGCCCTGTGCTCCAACACATTCCCCACTTTCCTTCAAGGGCTGCCCTGGCGTTGGTGCTATATGTCCTACTTTGGGACAGCGACATGACAGCCCCCACTGCTTACACTGCCCTGCATGACGAGCTGTGTGGCCCCGGCCACGCTGTCGGGGCTCGGACCCAGCGGGTTAACACCTCGGCGGCTTTCTCCCCGCAGCCCGCGGAAGGCCCTTCCAGCCTCCCTTCACCCCGTCCCCGCACGGCGGGCGCTACTGAGGGACCCGCAGGCACCGCGGCCAGCGCTCCTCCAGCGCTCCTGCCTCTGTCCTGCGCCGCTTCAGCACCGCGGCAGCGAACAGCTCCGGCCAGGATCGGGGGCCGGGACCGGAGGCCGGGATGGGGGCTGGGGCCAAGGGCCAGAGCCGGGGCCAGGACAGGGAGCTGGAGCGGCGCTGGGCTTAGAGACCCCCTCCCGGCGTCGGGGCGCAGCGACAGCCCCGCGGCAGCCGGCGCTGTGGTTTTAAATGGGCGGAGCGGAGGCGGGCATGGGGCGGGCGGTGGGCGGCCCGCGCTGGCCCGCGGCGCCCATATAACCCCACCTCCCGAGCGCGGAGTGCCGCGGCAATTGGCTGGATGTGGTACTTGGAGATGTTGAGCTGGCTGCTTCCCCCCATGTCCCTGCACACACACAGGGGCGGGTGGTGCGGGCGGGAGCGGGAGGCAGGGCTCAGCCCCGGTGGTGGCGGCGGTGGGGCTTCCCCTACTCGCTGCCTGCCCGCCGCCGTGCCCGAGCCGCTCCTGCTGCTGGGCTGCTGCCTACGGCCGCAGGACCCGGCCGAGCCGGGCCGAGAGGAGCGCGGGCGGCTGCTGGCGGCGGCCGAGATGATGGCGGAGGGCGGCGGCGGGCCGGCGCGCAGGAAGGCGCTATCGCTGCTGGAGGCGGCCCGATCCCGGTACGAGAGCCTGCAGATCTCCGACGACGTCTTCGGGGAGTCGGGCCAGGACAGCAGCGGGAACCCCTTCTACAGCACCTCGGCCGACTCCCGCTCCGCCGCCTCTTCCCAGGACGAGGACGACGACGAGGAAGACCAGGGGCGCCTGGCGGTGTCGAGCCCGCGGAGCAGGGCGGCCCGGCGCCGCGCTCCCCGGGCGGCGGCCACCCCGGCGGAGCGGCGGCGGCATCGGCAGGTCTGCGGCGGCAGCGCCGTCCCGGGCGGCCCCGGCCCTATGGAGGAGGAGGAGGAGGAGGAAGCGGAGAGGGGGGGATGGACGCGGTCGCTGCGAGACGTCCCACCCCCTCATTTCAAGGATGGCAGCGGTACGAGGAGAAGGGCTGCCGGGGCCGGGGGCGGCGGGCCCGGGCAGCCGTGGGGATGCCAGCGTGGGGTGCCCGGAGAGCGGCCCCCGAGGTCGGGTCGCGGCGTAGCCACGGGAGAGAAATCCGTACACGGGCCCGGCTACCGCTTGGGCTGCTACCCGGCGCCGGGCCTCGCCGGGGGACCACGGCAGGTGCCTCCTGCCCGGCCCCTTCCCGGGAGCGGCCCCGCTCTCCGGCCGCTGGTGCACAGGGCCGGGCGCGCCGGTGGTGGAGAGCCCGGCCGAGGCTGTGAGCTGGAGGGCGAGGAGAGGCCGCGTGTGCTTAGTCACAGGCATCCCCTCCCCGGCGGGGCTGTGGCGGTGCCCCGACCGCCGGCAGCGCAGGGCGCTGCGGGTCACCTGCCCCGCGCTGTGCGCTGGGGCTCTGGGATTGGAACTGGGATTCCCTCTGGCTGCAGGGTTTTCTATGCAGCCGTCCCTCAACTTAACCCTCCTTGCGTGGCTTTTGGCCAGAGGGAATACCAGGAGAGTGGTGAAATGACACAGCGCGACCTACAGCAGCAGTACATAGCACAGAGATATCTGTGGAGTGGCTTGTGTGGCAAGTTACACCGCTGGCTTGCCGAGGGAGCCATTATAACACATAATAGATCTGCAGGCCTCGACAGCCAAGTTGACTGTGTAGCAGAGCAGCAAGACATTGCAAGAACAGGTTAATGGTTACGAAAAGCTGGGATATGAAATTCAACATGTGCATCTCAGAATAGGATAGGATGATTGCTGTCAATTGAGTTGACAGTTTGTCTGTCCTAAGGTTGCTTATATTTTCTTTTTTTCAGTAGTGTTTAATTAATTAATTTGGCTTTAAAAGTAAATGCCAAAGAGTGCTGCTGCACTCAGTGTAGTGTGCTGAAATCTGTGCAGTGGGGTAGGCAGGAACCAATCTGAGGAAGCAGCTTTGGATGGTTTAGGAGGAAGGTATAGCTAGCACAGGAGCCCAGAGAAAGTTCAGTTGTGTTTCTGAAAATGTGAAAAAAGGAGCTATGTTTGCCTCTATAAATAGCTTGTAAAATGTTTTAAAATCACTGCTATGTGCCTCTGTAAAAAAATTCCTGAGTTCTATTGAAGGTTGTTATTCATAGTCATATCTAAGATGATGTTCTGGACTATAAGCTTCATGATGTGATGATATTTCAGCATTGATTATAATTTAGTTTATCTGCCTTTGATGGCTTATTACTTCATATTATTGCTTTATAGTAATATCCTTTTTAATACAGGCAGAACTGGGATTAGTGCTTTAATACAGGTTTGGAAAGGAATTGAGTTGATGATCTGTTAATTCAGGAATTCATATTTCCTTTGAAATAAAGGAGTCAGATTTGACAGGAACAATGCAGATGTCTCTTGAGGAAGGTGTATGGCTATTGCTGTGAATATTTCCTCCCACTAATAGATGCAGAAGAGGTTACTTCTGCCCTTCAGTTGTATTGATTGTGATGAGGATGATAGATGCTGCGTGCTCTTCATAGAATGGTGATTTGGTTTGGCAGAAGTTCAGGTAGTGTCATGATTTGATATGTAGGAAACATGTACCATCTGTGATATTTTTATTTTTGACTACTCAAATTCCAAGCTGTGGAAACTACTGCATTGTATATAACTGGGCTCTTATAAATCTAGTTTGTACATTGACTGGCTTTAGGCCTTGCAGTTATCATCAGAGTCATGCTAAATGTACTTGTGCTGGTACCATTGTTGCTTCATTGGACACCATTCTGACACAAAAGTTTGTATCTGTACTTGTTGAGGGAAGGGTCTCCACTGAGGTGCCTTGCAGTGATAGTATGTCTTTCAGCCTCTTATGGAATACAAGCAAGAAATACAGGGTAAGATAGAGCGCCAAGAAAACTGTATTCTCAGTTCAAATGTGTTGGATGTAAGATACTTTATTTCTAGGTTCTGAGATGAAAAAGAATAGGTTTACATGAGACTGAGATAAAAATGACCTTTGGTTAGCACCAAAACTTTAGAGCATGACCTTTTGGTCAAAATCTTAAGGTTTGCTTAGGGGCAAGTACTTGACATCATCTGATGCCAGGAGACAAATGTCTCATGAGACTTCAGCCTCATTGATGCTGGAGATGAATTCTTGAGTCAGACTAGGGTCAAGCTGTTTGGTTTGGAAACTGCCCTTTCATGGAAGGGTGTGTGGAGGAGGACAAAGTTTGAATTAGTTGTTGAGTGAGCTAAAGCTCCCAAGAGAAAAAATAAAGAGCCACTTATAAAGCTTGTGGTCTTTTTAACTACAAGTAGAAAACACTATCACTTCCCTTTTTTCTTTTGAATAGATTGCTTACTACTGCCTTTGCCTTCCCAGCCTCAATATTAAACTTACATCTTTAAAAAGCATTGTATCCATCCCTGGAATTAATGTTGAGCGCACAGGCTGACTGATACTTCATCCCAGAAATACACTCAAGACCCAGATGCGTTGGAAGCTGCTGGCAGTGTCTTAGGTGGTTGAATATGTCCTCAGTCTGCAGTCAGTCACTGCATGTATGTGTGGTGATGCTGCCTTGCTTGTGCGCAGGTTCTGACAAACTGGGAAAGGTCTGGCTTGACTTCTGTGCCAGGAGATAAGTGCCTGGCATAGCTATGCAACACAGTGCTGTTTGTGTCCCAGATTTTTTGTTTTCTGCCTCTTCTTCAGGAATCTCCACTTCCTGTTGTTCCTGTTACATTTAATGAAAATAGTGGGTGCTTAGATTCCCTGGTGAGGGGGTTGGGGTGGGGGGGAAGGCCCACAATGTGAATAGCTTTAAGTGATTTCCTTTGTTGAAATCCAAAATAGCTGTTAACTTTAACATAGAGGTTAAAATAGACAGCTTGCTGCCACTTTGTGTTATTTCCTGTTAAACTATTTTGCAAATCACTCTTTTAGTGGGTGAGAAAATTCTCAACCATATGATTGATACCCTGATTTTTAAACTGGTAACTTGAGGCACTGTGTAGTTCTAATGAAATCAGGTTGAGGAAATAAATGTCTGTCTCAAACATCAAGGCAGTAATAGAAGTTCTGAGGTACTGGGATGTGGTTAATAGATATGAGGTCCTGAGGAAGTTGCTGAAATGCTTTTCCTTCACAAAGAGCACCTGGCTACAGCAGGTCCATGGGTAGGTCAACATGTGTGTTTAAAAAGATGATGTCATCCATGATCAAATGCTGGATCCAGGCTTTTTGACCTAGTTGTAGAGTCCAGAAAGAATAAGAGAACAAATTGCTCCTAGGATAGGGAAAGCATAATTGAAAAGGAGAGAGAGAGAGAGCAAGCAACTACTATTACAAGCTAGTACTTACCAGTAACTCAACATAAGCCCTTCATTTCTGGTCACTCCTGCCTCAGACTTAATTGGTGTTCTCTTCCTTTCTTTAGGAGTGGGGTGGCTCTGAGTGGTGCTTTCCCTTGTTAGCTCAGTAATCTTGCCAGGAACTGTTGTGTAATACATAGAGGCATTGCTTCTGCTCTTGGTTCTTTGGAGGTGCGAATATCCTGGTATTGCTGCAGCTGGATGTTCCTGTTTTGGGGTAGCTGGCGTTTTCTTCCTAGGATCCAGTGCGTCCTATATCCATGTAGTTCAGCAACCAGAAAATTTGACCTCAGATGTAAGAGCACTTCTTACTGTTAGGATGCTATGTTAGAGTTATGTTTTAGGGTGGCAGCAATAGCAGGGAAATCTAAGCAGAAGTTAATGTTGAAGTCCTCAAAGATACAGGCAATTAGTGCTACTGTGCCTTCATTTTCTATGCCTTCCAAACCCTGTTCTTAATCCTAGACTTAAGGAGAAAATATTAAGAATGTTCCTTGCTGAAAGAGCATAGCAAATCCTCTTTGAGTTGCATTTAGACAGTGAAGATAGCTTTTATGAATTTCCAGTGTTTCTCTGAAACAGTGTGCCGTAAGTTGTCATCTTTGAAGAACATGCTGCTGTATAACAGAATGCTCTCAGGAAGAAGCTGCTAAGACCATGTTTAGCAATCTTGTCACCTTGAAGAAGTTTAAGCAAATATTTAAAGTAGTTTCTAGTATTTTCTGTTCCCAAGAGCATGGACAGTCAGATGGGAGGGCAGCATTCCAGCTACAAGGAGCCTGGGCCATAAAAGAGGGCCATATACATGGTACCACCTAACAGTGCAGGAGCTCTTGGTTCAAATCCTGAATAGAATCTGAAGGCTTTCATCTTACTAGATTGATGTTGATATTTAAAAGTTCTGGAGTAAGAAAAGTATGAAAGCTACGTAGTCACTTATGTCAGATTCTGTTTCAGAAATATCTGGCCCAAATTCTCTGACTCTAAGTGGATAAAGTGATGCCGATATGCTTTGTTCTTATTTGTCATCAGAGAACTTAGCTGCTTTTGACTTGCATAACCATGGAAAATATTGGGAAAGAATGCATATTTATATAATCTGTTCTTGCATTCTATGTAGAAGTTACTTATAATGACAGTATCACAACACTTTCAGGAAGATATGATAAATAAATCTCAAAGATGTACATTACTACTTTGCAAAGCCTTTATGGGATGACTTTGTCTTGAAGTTTTGCTAAATAAGTGAATTGTGCAAAGGCTTAATATCTCATACATCTTACAAAATCTAGATAGGCTTTTCAGGAGGTTTTAATGGCTTTAGAGCACATTTTCCTGCTTCCATTGTCACTGAAGAGAGCAAAGTGCATGTGACAGCCTTATTAATTAAAAAATTGAATGCAACTTGGCTATCTTGCCATGTTCCCTTGCCTCTTTTGCTCATACTTCTGTCTTAAACATGCATTTGGAGAATAACCTGGTATTTAGATAGACTTTACAGGAAAAAAGAACTAACACTGTTTTTTCTCTGCTTTTATAAAGAGAATCTGTTTTAGTCAGTACTTGAGACAGGAAAGTCTGTAAGCACTGCAGATTAAGGTCTTCTCCGTAGACACTTGCCTAGCCTTTTACAGAGAAAAAGCATATTTGCTTCTAGATTTGTTACTGCATAAAATGAGTGTTTTCTCCTTGTAGCTACTGATGGGGTCATTTAAATTAGTTCGGTTCCTACAGCGACTAATGTCCTTTAGTCAACATCTCAGAAACAGGACAGCAAACAGTTTCCATGTCCGTATACCTTTAAGTCAGCCTAGAGAGGAAATCAACCTCTCTGCTGAGTCTAATGAGGATGATAATGGTGGAGTTGACTCACAAACTCTGCACTGACTGCTGGGTCATAGGAAGTTGTCCTGGATGCCCTAGATTTAAAAGAAACTGGAAATGTCTCTTGCATGTTAGTGTTCTTATAGGAGTTTTGCTTCCCTCCTGTGCAAAAGCTTCAAAAATTTTGGAGTAGATGGATTTAGCAGTTTGGAAATACAAGGTATTTCTAAAAGGGAAGGTAATTGTGGATACAGTTACACATCCTGACTAGAGGTAATAATCACTGAGATACCTCATTCTTTCGAGTACTGCCAAAAATAGGGCATGTTATTAGAAAACAGAACAGATGGACTCAAAAGGAATGCATGGCTAAGACAAATTAATGAGGATACTAGCATGTGACACCTCAGTTCCTTGTAGAAGATGTAGTTTCTAGGAGCTTATCCAAGCTCCCCCTTCATATTCTTTAAAGAACAGGATGTTAACCAGTCACTGGCTCTGTGTGAAAATGAATGAACTTATACCTGAGAAGGTAATTTAAAAATTAAGGCAGAGTTCCTTGATTGACAAACTGCAGGATAATAGGCTTGGAAAGCTCCACAGATGATTCTGTGTCTGTATAAATTACTCTTGGACTATGTCCTTATTTTCTGTGAAAACGGCTAGTATTCATGTGACATGATAGAAAACATGCTTTTGATTCTGCTTTCTTTGATAACATGAGGGATTCACATGACCTGTATTGATAAACCATATGTGGTGTTAAGGACAAAGAACAAAACCAAGCAACTTCTATTCAGAAAGAAATACAAAGCTGTTACTATGCACCTGAAAACTGGGCAAGTTGAAGTGTAGTCAATGAGGCACACTGTAAGGATGCCAAAATCATGTTGGAGAGGGGTACACAGGAAACACAGAAGAAGAACTGTGTATGTGTCTGGATGGATGGGGGCAATTAGCTATGTGTTGGACAGGAAGATTATTGGATTAACATAAAAGATACTGCAAGCCCATTAGTGGGCACAAATGAAGGTGTTATTTCTAGTGAAGAAAAAGCAGAAAAATATTTAAAGCAACTGCTGTTATAACTGTGTTTCATTTCTGATTACATATGGCAGGGAGGTGGGTGTGTTTGAAGGATTAAATTCAAGGAAAAAATGAGAATATTTTTCTTTTTTGAAGTTACTTACAAAAATCACTGTTGTGGAAAGTCTGCTTATCCATTGCATATAGCCATCTCTGCCTTTTTTGGAAAGGTAGATGGTGGTTAACTTCTGAGTAGGGAGCACCTGTAGGTGTGCAGTGCTAGGGGTTGGCATGTAGCTGTGGGCGTGTGACTCTTCCCACTGATGTCATGGTGCTGTCTGCTGCTGGCTGCACCCTATTGACAGAGGGCTTGGACAATGGTAATCTTTTCCTGAGCCCAGGAAAACTACATGGCCAGGAAGAGGCTACATGTACTGAAACTTACAGATTCAGATTCACAGAATTATTAAGGTTGGAAAAGACCTTTAAGATCATCAAGTCCAGTTGCCAACCCAGCACCACCACAATGTTAATGACTAAACCACATTCTCAAGTACCATATTCATAGGTGTTTTGAACACTTAGAGGATGGTGACTCCACCTCTTCCCTGGGGAATCAGTGGTCAGCACTCTCCAGAGGGCAGGATAGTGGTTTGTAAACCTTGTGCTGCAGCAGCCAACTGACAATGAACCACCTTTGGTTTGGGGAAAGGGGTTCCCAGGATGATCTTGAAAAATGTAGGATGCTCTTACATCTGTCTTGCTGGATGTGTCACATTATGTATATAAATACATATGTGGATATAAATTATCATTTAGCCTTTCGAAGGGCTTCTAGCCTTCTGGACTGTATTTTTGAAAAGGATCACTAGCTGAGAAGACCTCCTTAAACTGAAGTCTTTCTCATTTTTTGGCAATTGTAGTTATCCCTTACTCATAAACTTGTCCTTTTATGTAGTTAGTGGTTGTTTTGAGATGAAGAAAAATACAGTCTTTGAAGGTTTATACTTGGAGATCTGCAGTAATTCCCTTTTGTCACTGACTGAGATTAAAAGAAATTAAGCTCTAACATTTGGACTGTATTTGAGTGATCTGTAGCTATTTTCATGGTGCTAATATTGTTGCAAGTAGTTTCATTTGTTTCTTTTAAGGGCTTGTCTTCAAGTGTATCAGAAAACCTTCCCCCTTGGGAAAAGAGTGATGGGTTTTAGAGTAGATGACATCTTGGTCTTTCTACATGATGAGGTTGTAGTTGACGAATAAAGAATGACTTCTCAAAAAAGGCCTTTCTTTATCTGCTTCTGTACTACAGGGTAATGACTCAAACTGACATCAGAGATGGTCTAAGAGATTGTCCAACCTCTACAGCAGCCCCCTGCCACTGTGCCCCTGGAGTCTGTCAGAGCCAGGGCCATCCTGCCACCCCAGCCAGGACAGTTGTAGCCAAGGGCACTGAGGCATCCTCAGGCACTGGGGTTACAGGTGAGGCTGGCTCAGGATGTGGGCCCAGGGCAGGGCAGGGCTGTGCCAAGCTGGAGCCTGGCCTAGCTGGGATGGAGGCTGATGGCTGATGGAGCTGGGGAGCTGTCATGGAGCACTGGGCCAGGAGGGCCAGGCAAGGCCAGTCAGGCATGGTGGTGACGCTGGGGCACTGACAGCAGCTCTTTGAAACAAGCTCCTTGGTAAAAGCTTTAACTTTCTGTCATGGCTCTTCCACAAAAAAAGCATTCGGAAGCAATTTGTTAGTGCTCACTTGAGCCATTCTTCCAGCCCACTTCCCAGTGGCTGTGGATTCTCTGTACCCTGTCCCTACAAGCTGTTGATAGCCAGCCCTCCTGTCAGCCATGGAGAGCCTGGCTGCTGCCACAGTGGAGTGGCCCTGGGAGTCACAGAGTGACGGGGAGATAGTGCTTGCCATTACCTACCTTTGACATTACCTTTGTTTCATGGGTGCCCTGCAAGTTCTTTTGGTGTAGATTACCTTCAGTGTTTTTGTCTTGTGTATGAGACATATGGGGATTTTGGTGCGTGGAGCAGTTGTGGAAAGCTAGGAATCAGCTGAGCCTTGTGGAGGCCCCCCATGGTCACTGTGTTCTGTGAGACTTTACTGCAGTGAACTGGAAACAAATTATTGGGGTGGGAGCCATCTCTGCAATACTGGCTCTGAGTTTCACATTGTACTTTGCATTGCACTACATCAGTTGCAACAGATCTTACAGACATTAAAATACATAGTGGGGAAGAGTAGGCAGATGAAGAAATATCTGATTGGATAAATACCATCTAATCCCCATCAGGTATTTTCACTAAAATTGTTATTACTGAAAATGCCTGTTTGTCTCTATTTGAATTGGATAGGTGTGACCTAGCATCTCCAAAAATGTGTGGCATAAAGATCTGTCAAAAGCTTAAATATTCTGATGGGACATTTTTACTTTATTTTTATTTAATTTCACTTAATTTTACTTTTTATTTTTAATTAATAAGAACCTGAAAGCACATTCCTGAAAGGACCTGGACTTCTTGAATTTGTTTATTAAAAGTTTAGATAACATGAAGTTGGGAGTGATTCCATGTACACTGAAGAGCAAGCTGAGAATTTCCAAGGTTGTTGATAGCCTGAAATAGTCTGGTGCAGGAAGCACAATGGCATGGTGCAAGAGGCGAATGCTTAGTGTGAAGGCAGCACTAACAGCAGAAGTGGAAAATGGAGTGGAAAAGGAACTGGTGGTTGAAGCTGAGCACCAGACAAATGTGACTCAATGTCATGCTGCTGTGAAAAGGCAAACATTGAAATGTAGTGTACAAGACTTGAAATGAGACTGTTTTGCCACTTAAGAGAGAGAGTCTGGGTTGCCAACCCAGGTGAGAAGCATGTAGTTAAATATGAAGAGAAAGGACAGAAGCAGAAAATCTACTCACTTGGCCACCTTTTAGTATTCTGGTTTTAAGCCAAAGGGCCATATGGGTAAGTAAAAGAGCTATTATAGGAAAGGGAATTATCTGCCTTACCTGCTCTGAAAACTAAATATGAGGAATAATGGATATAAATTGATGGATAATTGAATCAGACATGATAGAAACTCTCAGACGGTGCAGTGGTGCAGAAGACAAATGCGTCACTGAAAACCTAAGAACAAGTGTCATTAACCTGTTGTATCTCTTGTAACAGACTGACACCCAGTATATGTGCTCAATGGGGATAGAGACCTTGGACTGAAGGACTTCCTAAGGTCCCTTCCAGCATTCTTTTCCTTTGTTTTAGATTGGCTAAGATAAACTAGCAAGCTGCTTAGTGGCAAGTTACATGTTGGAGTGTTATGCAAAGGACTTGCTGCTTGCATCTTCCATGTTAACTTTTGGAGTGGGGAGAAGGCTGTGCAGCTTGTGGGGAAGAGCTGTGTGCTTGCAGAAGGCTACCTGATCTGTTAAGGTGAAACTCCCTCCTTCCCTTTGTCCCAGAAAGTGGTCCAGGCAAACTTGATGGTTACTTAGAGTGTTGTTTCCACACTCACTTTGATGGTAATGAGCTGTGTGTCCATGAATCTTGTATCTCTACTCAAATGATTTACACTGAGACTTCTTTATGTTCAAAGCACTAATCTGCTTTTGTTAGGGATGTCTGATGTGACACTACCCAAAGACTTGTGAGATTAGCAATGCTACACTCTGGAGGCAGTGCATCAGTGGTGCCTGAGTTTGTACTTGCCTCTGTTCATGACAATTTTTGAGGTATAAAGAGCTTCCTTGCAACTGAATCCCAACACAACCCTCTGTAGACCATAAGGATAGATAGATGGAAGAAGACAAGTGCAGGTCTGGAAAAGGCTCAGCTAAGTCATGATGTAGACACCTGCAATAATTGATGGTCATATAAGAAGTGTCCTGGCAAGAAAGAACAAGAGAATGTCTACTCCGTGTTTTTTTCAGTTAATGGACTGGTGTCCTGGTTCAGGGCAAGTCTGGGGAAAGAATTCCCCTCCCCCCCCCACAAAAGGGTTCCTTTAGGAAAACAGATTCAATTGGCCCCTCCCCCCAGCCAGTTCGGGAGAAAATACCTCTGGAGGAAAAAAGTGGAAAAAACCTGTTTATTATACAAGAGAACTTAGACAATATTAAACAATAAGACTTCTTGCCACTCCAAGAGAGACAAATTCAGAGCAAATCCCCCCCCCCGGGCTGCAGCTCAGCTCACTCAGTCTCTGACCAGTCCTTCCGGCGCTGGCAATGCCGCGGCCCAGGCCCGGCCCGCTGGGCCACAGATGTGAGCTGCTGATGCTCTTCTAGTGTTCAGTCCAGAGCAGATCCAGAGAAAGGAAAAAAACCACAGTCCAGAGAACTTCTCTGCCTCAGCTAGCTAAAACTAACTAGAAAAAGCAAAGGAGAGCTCTGTCTCGCTATCCGTCCGTCCGCAGACAACACCGTCCCGGAGCAGGAATGTGGAGGAGGGAGTGAGTTTTTTGAAAACAAACCCTGAGCTTCTTCCCTCCTCCTTTCACTCTTAGAACAAGACTTCAACATAAACAGGGCAGACGATTAGAGATAAAGGCATCATACAGCCACCCTAGGACAACTGGGCATCAGAAGGTTGTTCCTTCACTTATTTGTGAGCATTGCAAAATTGTTTCATCTTCAAAGACTACTTTTTGGCACTTACATCTTCTTTTTTCCTGATATTTACCTCAAGTATATTAAAAGATTTGCTGTTTAGCTTTTTTGCATTTTTTTCTAGGTATTTCTTTTTCTCTTTTTGCTTCTTCTTTTTTTTCTCCCAAGGCTAAAAATAAGAAAGTATAATATTTCTTCACAACATTGCAAGAATACACCCCTACTTCTAGTAGTGGTTCTCTCCCCTTTCCAGTGTAGGATCAACTCTTTGTTGACAAATTGAACAGGTGTCCAAGTAAGGTCTTACAGTTCCTTGTTCAAAGGTACTAGTATGTCACTATCTTCACTAAAGATAACCAAAAACCTGCTTTGTGCTATCCAAAAAGTGACTGTTCTAGAAGTCAGTTGTGTATCATTTTTCTGCAGAATAAGAGATTGTATCTGATTTCAACAGACAATTAGAGAAGAAACTTTCAATATGGGTTTTTAAGATTTATTTTGGCCAATACATTCAGGTACTATCTAGTAGGATGATCAGCCCAGTATTTTCTGCTAGTGTTTTGAGCATAAAATTTGTTCTAATTCCATATCCTGGTAAAAAAATGAAATAATGCCTTTCCCAAAGTCGCCTCCCTTCATCCAGACAACTTCTTTCTCAGTCAAGGATCTGGGTAAGGAGGATACACTAATACTCTTACTCATCTGTGCTGCTGCCAATTCACAAGTATTGAGCTAGAAATATAATAGATAAATTAAACTTTTCTTTAAGTAATATCTTGGAAGCTTATGCACTAAAAATGGTTTTAAGGTCACCTATGATGCAAATGTCTGCATTTGCCTTCATGTCTTTCCTTAGTCTTTTCTTAAAATCTATTCAGTGTTTAAGGTATGGGGATCAGAGTAAAAAGTTAAAGTCATCAAGGTTCTTATTTCTTTTAGGAGGTCTTTGTTTTCCCAGCTTAACATGTTACCTTGAACTTGTATTCATTTAGGTTCTTCTTATGGGACTCCTTGTATTTGAGGATTAGAAACAAAAATATATACTAAACTGCAAGATTCAAATTTTTTTCTGTCTTTGTTGCAGGTATTTCAGCTTCTGGTGTCCTGTCCTCAAACTCTTGAAACTTACTCTGTTATGAACCTCATTAGTTGCCTTGAGAATGAAGCCAAAGTCCTTGCCGTAACAGATCAAGCATGCCTAGGTTATCATGAATCTCTGTCATGAAAATTGCTGTCTTCACTTCCTCCTTCTTCCCCTTCATCCCCCTTTATTTTATTGAGGAGCATTTTGGATCTTTCTGTACAAGGCATGGCTGTTTCTGGTTAAGAGGGGTGTGAGTTCAGCCAGCAGTACCAAAACCTGTAATCCCACTAGACTTGGGTGAATTCAAAACACATTGAACTATGTTGAGTGCAAATAGTAGTGTAGGCACCTAACTGCTTCATGGGGACAGATGGTAGGTATAAAAAAGTAAGCTATGGGTATTTTTGAGTTGGTACTGTCAGAGTGGGTACTGAATATGAAATGGTTCTAGAAATATGAAATGGAGTTGATGCTGGTAATGTGATGCTGTTGTTGAGATTACACTAGTTTTTAACTCTTTTTTTTTTTTCTTTTATTTTTTTCTTTTTTTTTTTTTTTTTTTTGGCTACTAGCTATCTCTCCCTGAATCAGTGAAAATAAACTAAGTGAGCATTAGTTTTTATCTAAAACAGACATTTGTATTGTATGATGAAGCAGAAATGTTTGATAGCATTTTATGGGCATACATTGCAGGAGAGTGAGTGAGATGTTAAAATAAAAACCGTGCCTTTTCTTCAGGTCTTTTGCTGAAAGGTTGACTCAGAAGGAGTCTGAGTACTGACCTGGAGCAGCTTGACATTGAGTAGTGCACTGCCAATTGCTCTAACGTCAGCTTTCTTCCTAAAATAAAAGGGTGATGGGTTTATTTTTTTAAGCTGAAATGGGTGGCTAAAGGGAGAATCCTTCAGCACAATACTTTAATCAGAAAAGGAACAAGAAATAAGTCTAACAAAAGCTGCTCAAAACTTTACTTTTAAGCTTTCAGTTTCTACTGAATCCTTTTAGTCTGTACTATAACCTCTTTCTAACCTGCCCTTCTGTGCTGCAGCATTTAGTTCCTCTATTTGTATTTTGCTTTCTAAAATCTCATGCCATAAAAATGAATGTTTCTCTTGTATCTTAACATAGATTCTACCAATACTTCCCTTTTTAACATCTTGTTCTTAGTCATTATGAAACTTCCTTTTTTTTATTCTCTGGGCTCTGCTGGATACCATGTCTCCACTGTTCTTGTTAAAATTGCGGGTAGTCAGGGGCAGGAGTTAATCAGATTTTGCTTCTTAGTAAGCCAGACTTTGTGCAATTTTGCTCTGCCCCATGTCCATTCTCTTGGGATGAGAAGGTAAAGTAAAATATCTTCCAGATATTGAGTTCCTACCTAACTTATGGGAAGATAGCTGATGGGGTGACAGCCTTTTGAATTGCCCTTGCTGAAAGATGGCTCACTTGAGTTAAATCCTTATTAGTCAGCACATTTGTAGTGAGAAGAGCCTGTAGGCTCCAACAGCATCTCCTGTGATGAAAAAGCAGGTTGATGTTGAGATGTGAGGTCATGTGAAACCAGATTCTGCCTGTTCTTGCCTCATAGTGTCGCATAAAGATAACAGCTGGTACTTCTAACATAACAAAATTATGGCCAGGTGCTCTTGACCACATTGCTCAGCCAGCTTGCTACAGCTGATGCTCCAGATCTGCTTTTGTGGATGATACAATATGTGAACTGTCATACCCACCACAGCATCTAACATAGCATTAAAAAACTGGCAGGAATGCAGTATGCAGCTCAACAAAATCTGAGTTCAGATCTGATAGTTCATATGGGTTTGATTATCCCATGATTATTCAGTTCAGATATGATAGTTCACATGGGTTTGGTTATCCGTGATTATTCAGTCTTCTTTTTGGATGAAGGTTGCACTTCAGGAGTGTCAGCTGCCCTTGCATGGAGTTTTGAGTTAGCATTATATTGTGTCTGAGTTATGAATGCATCTGTGCTCTTGCTGCCTAATAGAAGAGACCAATGCAATTTTAGAGGCTAATGCCCCAAGTAATGGGCCCAATTCCTTATAGCAAACATTTAAGGAATATTCTCCCTTCTTGATCACCTGTATTGGCAGGAGTGGGGATTTTGTCTCCTGTGTCTGATTCTTCACTCACTTTGTGATTTGTACCCTGTAGTCCCTTATTTGCCTGACATTGGTTCTAGAGGCAGGAGGATGTGACCAAAATCAAGTGATTGCTTTCTTTAGAGAAACTAAGTGTTATGGTTTCTATAAGCAGTTCTGGTGTAGCTGTTTTTCTTTTCCTCTAAGGCTAGCTGAACTCAGTGTTCTACATATTGGTAGATTTTGAATGCTTCCTAAAGAAAGGAGACACAAAGATTTATTCTAAGTTTTGCTTTCTCTGACTACTGCTGTAGAGAGTCATTGTTAGCTACCTTGTTTGTAATTTAGAAGAGGGAGGAGAAAGTAAGTAAATTTTTAAACGCAACTAAAAAGGCTTTTCTAAGAAGAGTTTTAAGCACCTAGTTTGCTGTGTCTTGAAGGACTCCATGCTACACTTGCCAATATTCGTTCTTTTGCAGTTATTTCTGTGTTTTTTATGGACTGCATCACTTGACATTATAATACCTATACTGTTAAATCATTTGTTTGGAGCAGTCCTAGGCTAGAAGAAGTATGCTTAATCTCACTTCAAAAATATGTACTTCAGGGTGGTGTTGCACTGATGCCTAAGAATAATTTGATCACTGTAGTTTAAAGTTAAGTATCTGCCTCAAATGGTTTCTTCTGGGCTGGAGTGAAAAGACCGTAGAAGAGGTTACTATTGTCAAACAATAGCCTCAAAAAATTCTTAAAAGACATCCCTTTTGATGTTTATTGAAAGTACTACCTGCTTGCTTCATATTGCCATGACAGCAGAAAGTTTGGTATCTGATCTGAGTGGTAGAAACTAACATTAAATCCCTTGATCAAAAGGAAAAATCCATGCTTCCAGAAGAACTTAAGTTCTAATTTGCTTGCTAAGATTTGCAAAGAGTGAGCAAAATCTGTGGTGGTCATAAGGCCCAGGATGGAGGACAAAGTGGCTGCAGGATAGACTACAAAGGATTTTCCTAGTAAAAAGACATTCCCCCTTTTTCCTGCCATGACACGTATTGTAGCCTCAGTCTTGCTTTTAGGATTAATAATTTGCATGGCTGACTGCAAGATGAGTGTCTGCTCTGGAAACCTATTTCTGCTAGAGAAAAACGCAAGGCTCTTACACATCCTTTTGATTTGCAAGTGACACAAATTAAAATTCAAAGGGGAGTGTCAAGGGATGTAAATATAGTGCATTATTCTTTGAATCCAGAGATGCATATAAGTATATGCATAGGTGATACTACCTTAGTGATATGTGACATATGACTTGAATGATATGTTTCTTGAGTGACATGAGAAGTGTTATACCAATGTAGAAGGACCTCTGACTGATACCACCACTCCCCTGCTCTTACAAGAAGACAGTTTTCTCAAAGGACAAAGGGGAATTACTCCTTTTTATATTGGTATAAAACCTACAAGTAGATCAACTGAAGCTTATAGGATTTGAGCACCCATTCAGCTGTCTGCTAAAAAGAGGGTGAACTGTATCTGCTAGGCTGCTTTAGTCATGAATGCAGTTAATGGAGACTTCTAGGACAGTGTTCCCCAATAATTTTTGATCATTCACCCCTGTCAGTGGAAGTTTTTTCACCAGGTACCCCAATCTATGTATATTTATTTATTTATTTCTATATTATATACCTGCACTACTGTGCTAATATACTATGTACATTATAAAGCATACATAAAACCAGAATTTAAACCAGGATGAGATAAAGATGAAATTAACACTGTTTAATTTTTTAATTTTTTATTTGTTAACAACTGAGAAAAATGTTTTCTTCCTGCAGCCAAGTAGGTTGTCTTGTGCAGCACCCCATGTTGGAAAGCACTGTGCTAAGGCCTATGAAAGGATCTTGGTAAAAGTTTGTGTATGGCCAAGCAGATGGTACCTGGATCTTGGCAAGGAGGACTGTGGTAATTTGCGTCCAGCTCTGCCAAACTGCTTCAGTTCAGACCCAGAAAGAGAATTTCTGTGAAGTGGTTTGAATCCTTCTGCCAGGGATGCTACCAGACCCGGATGTAGCTGTGATGAAAAGCCGTATGTTCACCTGCTTTCTCTGTCTTCTCTCTTTTCCCCAAATAAATAACATTCTAGCTTGCTTAGTGGGCTTGGAGTTTTCTCAGACAAGGCTATAAAAACTCCAGGCCTGGTTTTGCTAATAATAATCTGAAGACTTTTTTTACCCCCACTAAAAACATCAATGAGGGTTATAGAATCTGGACCTTAAGGGAAGCATGTAAAAATATCTTGATGTGGAAGGTAAAATGTTACCTATTCAGGGCCATTCACAGTGAGCAGGAAAGGAGATGTATCAAAGGTGATGGAAGAAGCTGATGGAGTTTCACAGTAGATCTCTTACTTAATTTTATGAGGCAGTCAACATAAAGAATTAATGGCAAGAAATGTTGTTTAAATGAGAGCTTTGTGAACATAGTAACAAATGGCTGAGGAACTGGAAGGGCCATGTAAAGGAACAAATCTGTCTATAATATAAAACCAACTTTAGCAGTTAGGTCCAGAAAGCTTAGGAAGTGGGAGGCTCCCTTTTTTTTAAATGTGAACACAGCATGAAGTTCTTTGAAAATCTCTCCTGTATGAAATCTTTCTTGCTGCTAGGTCCAAGATGAGAAATACAAGCTACTTTCTGCTTTTACAACCTAAACTATGTTCTTACAGTGATTAATTCTTATGAGATCTTTCAGCTTTTATTGGTTCATATGAAGAAGCCTGGACAAGCTGACCTCTAAGTGTAGCTGTGATCTGGTGTTCTGGATGGCTACTAGTAAGCAATGCTTGTCTGGTGACCTCCAGTATTTTCCCTGCCTGATCTCAGAATACAGCACGCTAAGCCTGTGTTTGAAGAGGTGAACTTGGCTCCAGAGCAACAGAGCATCTTCCCTGAAAGGCTGTGGGGGAAAGTACACAATACTTTCCTTTGCAAACCTAGTTCTGTGGCCTGGTTCCTGCTGCACTTGTGTCTGCCATGCATGGTGTGGGCTGCGGTGGGAGCTGCCAGGAGCCAAGCAGCCAAGCAGCTCCGCACGCTGCACACAGTAGCTGGGCGGAGGTTATGGGAGTGGTGCTGTGTTGCTGAGGGACTGCTGCTGCTGCTGAGAGTGAGCAGTGCTGTGCCACTGAGGATCCATCCCACTCTGACTCTATGCGCTGTTTAGCCCTGAGTTGTGTTTCTGGCTTGCTCTCTGCAGACGCAGCTCCCTGAAAACCTTTCCAGGGGGTACAGTGGCTTGTAAACACATTTGTGTCACCCTGAAGTTAACACAGGCAGTACAAGTAATAAATCCCATATTTTACACAGGAAAAGACTGTGACTGCCTTTTTTTTTTCACTCCTAATTGCTGAAGAAGTGCACTGACTTCTTAAAACTGGCAAGTTGTGGATTTATAAGAGTAATTAGGAAGCCTATGCGCTTGGAGTCCTATGGAGTGTGTCATGTATCCTGCATGTGGTAAGAGGATTAGGCATGTTGATGTACATGGTATATAGAAGTCATTTCCTGAACTTTCCAACTGCTTGCCTATTTTGAGTTGAGACGTTCAGACACTCTGTAGCACTGGTCACTTCTTAGGGCAGGCAGAGCAAGGATGGAAAAAGACAGTCTAACAACAGGGGCAGGAATAAAAAATCAAAAAGAAAACAAAAAGCACACAAAGTGATACTGTGCATGTGTAAAGGAGTCCTGACCCTAGCAAGGATTGCAAATACATGACCTCCACTTTGCATCTTACATGTCCTAAGAAAATATTAAGACTCTCATCTGCCTCTTAAGCCTAATGCACCAGCAGACAACATATGGCTTGTCCCAAGATTTTTGAGGGTGTTGGGGAGGAACATGGAGAATATAAAGCAAGGGAATTACAAATTTAGAAGTAGGTGTAAGAGCAGATGCAATATGGAGTGATGAGAGCACCTTTGCCTCTTAATCTGGGGTGATGACAGCAGGGAAGACTTTTCTTACTGGGCAGTTGATGAAAATCACCTAGAAATGCAAGTTCATGCTTTCCTACAGAGAGCAGTAAAATCCAAGGGAGACTGGTACAACCCAAAAGAAACAGGTTTGAAAAAGCCTGAATATTATCCCCATGCTCCTGTCACCAGCCTTCTTGGCAGATTCAGATTTTGAGCTCTTCTAGAAGACCTGCAGCATCATCCTGCTGATCACCCTCTCCCAAGTGGGTGCTGCAGTAGGTGTTCACATCTGTTTGTGTGAAGTAGCATTGAATACTTTGGGGGCAATGTGCTTACTCTAACAAATACTCCCTGTCTTCTCCAAGAAGAGCCTGTTGCTGCTGGGAAGCACTTGCAGAGACCAGTACTGTACCTTAGCTTATGTGAGATGGAGATGAATCCTTAGGAGATTCTGTACTGCAATTAATATTAATGTTTGTGGATTATAAGGTTACCTCCAATGCTTTACTGAAGTGTCTGGATTTCTGATTGCTGTATTTTTTTTTCCTTTTTTCATAAATAACTAATTGTTGAACAAAACAGAAAGCCATTTCTTTGTGAGACTTACTCAAAAACTGGAGGTTCATTTTTCAATGGCATATGTGTGTGTTGTATGTAAAGGAGTTGATGTGAAGGCTTTCAGCATCTCATTAGTTGGGTCATTTATACTGACTTATTGACTTTTATTTACAAAAGATAAATTAAATATTCTGATGATTTACTTGGAAACATATCAGGCTTTTTTCCCTCCTTCAAACACAGAAGCCCTACCTTTCAAGGCAGGGTCCTCACATCAAATATTGCTGATGCTTAAGGTGGATTTTTATTTTAAATTTCTGGAAAGGAGCAAGTTGCATGGGAGTAATGGTATTTGTGACCAGTGTGTACTAGAACAAACCAGGAGCCTGGGAAAGAAAGATGAGATGGTGGGATTGTACCTGTGAGAGTTGCTAGTGCAGGAGAGGAGTCCCCCCATGGAACCATCCCAAAGCAGTCTCCTGGGATTTAGCTATGAAGGTCACCCTGCTGGTAATGGCAGTTGTGCTAACATAAAACTATCCATGCTGCTTTGTACAGTTATTTCATAAATATTTCATTCACAGCTGTCCCCACAGACAGATGTGTAGCTGCTACATGGTCTTGTAAAAGCTGTATTACAGGTGGTGTATGAAGTCAGCACATCAATGGTCATCTCTAATCTGCTAGATGTGCCCAGTGTCAGCTGGGCTGCCAGGAGCAGTGCAGTAAAATGTTAATAGAAAACTACAGTAGCAAAAGAGCGCAATGGACTATCAGCCATGGAAGCTGTGGTACAGGAATTCCCCTGAGGAGGAGCATATGCAGTCCCACAGCCAAATAATGTGCAAAGAATTATGTAAACTGACACAATACAGTACTACTTCAGCTTTGACTCTGCTGCTTTAGGGTCTTTGGCTTTTGGAAATTATTTTAACCCTAAGACCTTGTACCAGTGTTTTGGGAGATTTTATTGGATGTTGGGAAAATGGTGATTGGTCGATTGCAAGATCTCACCACAGAAATTAAGTATGTAATTAAAGGTGTCAACATGAGCTGCAGTGGGCTGTTTATTCTTTGTACTTGTCACAGCTTGAAAGCTTTGTAGCTTTAAAACATGATTGTAAACACAAAGAAATACTCTCTTAATTAGACAGTTTTTTGCCATGGCTTAAATCTACAACAAGGCACGCTTCCATGGAAGACTGCCACAACATGTCTGGCACGTTCTCATTCTCAGACCAGTGCTGTTGGTGGTACAGCATACATTTGATCAATGAGAAAGGTGTAAGACCTGTCTGCTCGGTCTCTTGAAAATGCCTCAAAATTTAGTTGTTCTTCAACAGTGTCTTATCACACAAGGTAATCTACTGAGTGACAGCCAAAATTATTTACCCTTGGTAACCCAGTCTCAATGCCCCAGTGAAGTTCTTTACCTTTTGCAGGCTGAAGTGCCAGCACACAGCAGTATGAAGGAGGAATGGGCAGGGTGCCTTCATTATTACCCCAGGCTTTGGAAGGTCACTACCTCATCAGGGGACGAGACTGTCTTTGGTGGAACAGTGCATTACTCATCCCTGACCTATGCCAGGTTTGCCTACTACACTTGATGCTCAAGGGTTTTGCTATAATGCTTAAGAAAGCGGAATGACAGTCTGGATCCAGTACACAGCATGGAAACAAGCTGAATTGCAGGAAGTTCCTTAGTTTGCTAAATACTTCATTAATTTTACTATTTGATTTTCTAAATAAGTTCTCTATTTAATTTTTCACTAACTCAGTGCTGCTTGCTGGGGAGGCCAGGGACTCTTAGGACCAGAGTCAGCACAGAGGAGCTCTGTTCTGGTTTTCAGTCCACTTTCATTTGTCCTTGGATTGCTTCTAGACACAGCTCTTAATGCTCTCTATGGATAAAAGTCAGACTGCAGTCTGTGGATCGCTTTATTGCTGACGCTGTGAAGAAAACAATCCTTTTTAATGCCGGGGAGGAAAGAGAAAGCGACCTTTGGTACAAGGAAAAGCTGTTTGGTACAATTTTTTTACTATGGTTATTATGTGCAGACATGGAGGCATTGTCAAAGGCTTACTTATAAGGTTGGAAGAGTGCAGGTAAATCATGCTTTACTAAATAGTTTGGAATAGACTTACTGAAACTAAATGTAGAGCAGAAGTGTGGCTACTGAGCACCCATACAAGGGTGCAAAGTAAATTTCTGTAAAGGTGACCTTGCAAAAACTTACCCAGAAGCATGGGCTGCTGAGAGTGAGCCCTTATAATCTACAAAAAGTACCATCTTTGGAAGGACTATGTCCAGTTTCTTCTTTCTAAGCCAAGAGTGCCTGCCTGGGTGTCGTTGACTTTTTAAATTGCCTCCTCCTAAGCTGGCTCTCATCTCTAAGCAGTGCCACAGTATGGATCATGTTTTCATAATTTATATTGAATTCTTGTGCAAGGCAGTCCCTAAAGGAAGCTAAGATTTGTCTATGAAAATAACAGGTGCAGACATCTACTCGCTCAATATATTGGTCAGAATCACAGCTGGTATAAATTAGGATGATGCCTTTGACTTAGCAAAGTAGGCCTGCCACTGAAGCTTTGGTAACTTTTTCTAATGAAGATGAACAAAAACATGCAGCATAATATCCTAAAAACCTGGATACTTGCTGGCCAGTTCCTACAGGACAGCAGTCTCTGAAATAAACTGGAATAAAACTTAGAAAATAATTAAGTGAACTTACTTCAAGCTGTCTTGACAGGCTTGTCATAATGCTGTCAAACTGGCTATGGTTTGAGGATGGTCTGATGTACATTTCCAGGCCATTAAGAATAGAGCTGGTATGAAGACTGATATTCTGGCAAGCCAGATAAGCTCCAGTGCTTCTAAAGGTTACATGAGGAAACTTAGTGTGAACAGAAATTCTGAAAAATATTCACTTGGGAAATACTAAAACGTAATTTTTTGCTTTCTTGCCTTTTTTTATTTTTTAGCTCTATATAATACTCCCTACACATTGAAAAATATGAGAAATTGTTTTAACTGTCTGTCATATTTCATTAATTGACACCTTCCATAAAGACGTCATGATTTTTTTGATGGATGAGTATTTTCTGATGAAAGGCTTCTGTCAGCATCTTTTTATGTTCTCTAAATAAGACTCAAAAATCATGTGCACTTTTGCAAAGGCAACTTGTCAGGAATATAAAACAGTCTCTAATTGCTTGGACTTAGGAAAAAGGAATTAATTGGCTTCTTAAACCTTGGTTTTTGAAGACTGTACCATATGTTGGAGGAGAAAGTATTTCCCAATGGCCAAAAAAAAAAAAAGTTTCTGGATTGATTTTTCTTAGGTATGTATATTATATGCTGAATGTGCTATTCTCATGGGTGGCTATAAATTGTTAGATTTTTCCTTAAAGAAGACAATAAAATTACTTCTAAATTCTTGAGCTGATACTTCTATCACTCCTGTTTCTGATTTGGGAGTATTGGGGTCTGCCAAGCTGTTAATGAAGTTGCATTAATTTCAAAGTTAGCTGTGATAGCTCTGCACAAGGCTTTACACACCATGCAATTTGGGTTATTATACATAGGGTAACACCTGGGCCTGTCAGAGTAATGGGATATTTTACTGTGGGCCTCGATTGCAGTTTGAATGAGAGCAGTCTCTTTTGCGCAGCAAAGCAAAAGAACTTTATTTCACTGCATATTCTCCTTACATATCTGATTTATCCTGCCCAAAATAACAATGCTTTTGACCTTCTTAAGATTTGTATGCTATGTTGTAAGCACTGATAGGTTACACTGCGTTTTGAAACTTTCTGTCTATTGTCCATCCCGTATTCTGAGTCTGTGAACTCTGAGCTACTAAATTACAGGTTGGTACTCGGAACATAAAAAAATGGGAAAGGATACATAAACCTTTTAAAAATGCTCTCAAATGACTTAATTCTGCAAACCAGTTAAATAAGGAAAAAGCATTTCATTCACTTGGAATTCTTATTTTTTTCCTAATGTGTTGCTCAGCAAGGAAGACTAGAAAGGGAAATGAAGCAGGGGGAAGAATGTGACCAGTGGGGTCCCATCCAAGAGAAAAGACCAGAGATTGTAGGACGACATGCAGGGGCTGCCTGAAGTTCCACCTGAAGTTTTTCTTAAATTGTTCTGCGTGTTCTGCAGTGGGTATGTTTGCTGAGAAGTTGAGTGTGCAGCCTGCTCTCTTGCTAGACATCAGAGCCAGCAAGGCATCTGCAGTTTGCCCTGAGCTGAGTTGAGCCAAAACCGGCTCTGCAATGCACACACTCCGGGGGCAAGGTGCCAGGTTTTGCTTCACAGTCGGATCGCCAGTACAGACACACAAATGGCTTTTCATGCTTAGTTTTTTTCATTTATTTTGAGACTATTCTTACAAATGGAGATGTCTCTTTGTGGGAGACATTCCTTCTGAGTGCAAAAGAGAAAATGGAACCAACTAGTCAAAATAGCAGTAATGACTTGCAAGGTGGTTGCTGTGGATTGCACAAGCAAGTTCTTGCTGGCAGACAGAGTGAGAAGGAAGAGCTTGTGTATGTAGGTTGTATCATAACAGAAGTTGTTTGTTATTTTCCACATCCTGCAAGGTCACTTGGAGCAAGCCCAAAGTTCTGGTGCTGGCATGTGTGCTGCGCAATCAGAGGTTACTCAGTAGAGCTCTGTCCCTGTCCTGACTGTGCATGGAATACTGGGTCTGGCTGCATATTCAGACATTCCAAGAGCGCTTTTGCAGTTTGTCTCTGTAATTTGTATTGGAAACCCTGACTGGCTTTGAAAGAAACGCTATGAAAGTAAATATATTCTCCATGCAAACACTCTATAGCAGAGGAGAGAGAAAAATCTGAATTTTACAGTCATAATTCTATAATCATTCTGAGAATGGACAACTAGGCAAAGCCACTCTTTAATTTGTCTGAGTAAAGCTTTGAAAGCTAAACAGTGCATGTATGAAACACTGAACTCTTCATATCAGTATTTTCTGGGTAAGTGCCATTTAAGTCAATGTAAAAATCCTTTAAAAGTACAAATTAGCTATTTAAGTTCCTTATGCAGACAGTTGGCTCTCTCTAGGGGATATATTTGTGTATTTAGAAAGTCATATTTAAATATTTTAGGCTGGTTGTTAACTATGCAAAACTAAATTCATGTTAAAAATTCACTTCTTTTCCTACTGAAATTCAATGTCGCTCTTGTTATATTGCATATCAGTAAATTATGAATCAGTTGTGCTCATTTTGCCAATAAAGGCTGTTTTTTAAAACAATGAGATTATAGAGGAGCTTTCATAATTTTATTTAATCAACAATTATGTTGATGTTTGAGTCAGAAAGTGATTGAGCTTGCTTTTTTAGAGCTGTGTGGGTTCTGCATGACCAATGAGATACAAAGCTTGTATATTTATTTCAGGAAGGAGAGGAGGTAGCAGGTTCTCTGTGTCTGGAGCAGGACTGCTGGGTAAGGAAGGATTATTGTATCCCGTATACCTGGCAGGTTTCCATTATCACTTATCAAGGTAAACTTGTGCAGTTGCTGAAAATTTAATTACACCAAAATCACATTTTTTGTGCTTCTGACTGCTCTTACCTCCCTGTAGAGTCCAGCATGTACCTATTGTCCATATCCAAGAGTCTCAAGATGAACATATTTCACTTTGTAAGACTTAATGTTTTATGAATTCTTGTTTGCTGTAGACAAGATTTATAACATTACCCCTACTCTCAGCTTCTGCTTCTGAAGCCAGGTATTTTAAAACTATATGTGCTACCTGGAAGGTTGCCTGAGCACTGGAGTTGAGTTCAATAGTTACTCAAGATTTCATATATAACTAGGAATACACTCTGTTCCATGTGTTGTTATCAAAAAGCCATACCTACCATAGAATATAAAAACTTGATTAAGTTATGGGGAAGAATGAAGATACAGTCATGCATAGAGCATCTTTGTGAGTTATAACAGTCAAGCCAGTGCTAGCAGAAAATAAACCTCCTGATCAAAAGAAGAAAACATTTGTTAAGCAGCTTTATTATTGCACTAGCACTTAAGGTGAAGTAAATATATCTATTCTAGCCCCATAGTTTTCACTTGATAATGAAAATATTTTATCATTTAAACTGAAATTTTCTCTTCTGTCTTTACCAAAACATGGTTTGTGCAAGGCTATTTCTTCTGGTCTTACAATATAGAGGAATGTGCTTTCAACTGGAAGTTTCTCAATCTCACAAATTAGAATTTGAAAGTAATCTTTAAATAGATTTTTTTTTTCCCACTGCACTTATTAAAAAATATGTCCAGTTTTTTTTGGCATTCTTTGCAATCTGGAGGTTTACTGTTTCAAAGTCTTGATGCTATTTTTTCTGTCCTTCTAGTAGCTTGAGTTCACCAGAGTGCACCCAAACATTAAGGCTTATGAATAAGTCCAACCACAGTATTTGTGTAATTCCTTGTAGTTCTGTTTCATGGAAAATTTCTGCAAGCTGTAGTTGTAGTTGCTGTAACTAGGAATGTGAACTGAGATACAAGGGTACTGGAGAATGCGACCTGAGCAATGTGCTAGTGGATCATTGCAGAGCCAGGTTGTGGAATGGTCAATCTCATGCTCTGATGCAGCTGGGAGAGCTGATGCTGAGATCCAGACAGCTCTGTAGTGCAAGAAAGACTTGCTCTTGTTGGGCAGAACACCAAATGAGAAGCTGCATGCCTTCTCCTTTTGATTAGGAGGAGTGTTTCACACAGTCCCAGGGCTGAAGGCTGCTGGACTAAGGTGCAGTATTTCTTGGATCCAGCTCTTGGTTTGAGATTATACCCATGACACTGTCTTTTTCACAGGGGTATAGAGCTGCTTTTAAGTGCTCCCCTGTCTGCTAGGTTTGAAGAGGCTGCTCCTCTCAGGGTATTGGTTTTCACTGCTTCTGTAGAATAGAGAATGTTCCCTGCCCTTACCTGGCAACTAAAACACTACCACAAGGTGCAAGCATGAAAACTACTGCTTTTAGAATGGAGCTTGGTTAGTTTGTGGGAGGGATTAGAGGAGAGTGGGCTGTTAATACTAGTGTCTGCATCCCTGGTATTGTGGGTTTGATTTTCCTAATTCAGTTTAGTGTAATCTGGTGTCTGACTGGCTGATCTTGTAACACTCATACAGTGCTGCCAGCCCTTAGAGCCTCCTTTTTGTTTTTATCACCCTCCTCTTATGGAGTAGTTGAAACTGGCAGAGAAAGTGCAAGATCAGTGAAATGCTAGAGTAATCACAGGATGGGACTGCAAGGCTTATTACATCATGGGAGGAAGAGGACCACTGCATGCATTATAGTGCGTGACACTAGCCACATGGTAGCTGTGACTTGTTCTGGTAATGTGCTTTCTTGGGGATATCAGACTGCATAATAAAACTCCAATGTGGTGGCAGAGGCACAAAACTCAAAAACACGTAGACCTTTATATGACTCTGTGTGGAGCAGGGCCAGATATGAAAGTCACAGAATTATGACAATGAATTAGGCAGGAATTAGAGGTACAGGAGAAAAGGTAGGATCAAGTTATAGAGCCTAGGAATTATGTCATCTGGGATGAGGGCAGTGCTGTCTCTGGAGAACTCATATTGTCCTTCTGGGCTGTTTGGAGGAAGGCACTGCTTTGATATGCATATGGATAAATAAAAGACTATCCAGAAAGAGTCCAAAGCTGCTGAGGACAAAAGTTGCAGATATTATGTAAATGGAGAAATAAAATGCCTGCTTGTCTCACTGCAAAGGCCTGCATGCTGCAAAGTAATGAGTGTGCAGAGCAGAAGGAGGAACTTTTCATAGTGTATAGTATGATACAGGAGGGAGAATATGGGGGCGAGGGGAAGTTTCCTGATGAAGTCTGTCAGGCAATGGGTACATGCCATCATTTGCATGAGAAAATTAATCATGCTTTTAATTTCTGGTGCTGGATGTGCCTCGAGGTGATCAGGAGTGTGCCTATCTTTCCTTCTTTTATCCTAGGTCCAACACGAAAAATGCCCCTGACTGCCAGTGCCATGGACTTTTTTCAGCTCTTTGTCCCTGACAATGTACTAAAGAATATGGTGGTCCAAACCAATATGTATGCAAAGAAATACCAGGAGAGGTTTGGTAGTGACGATGCCTGGATTGATGTCACCTTGATAGAAATGAAGGCCTTCTTAGGCTACATGATATCAACCAGCATCCACCACTGTGAGTCTGTTCTCAGCATCTGGAGCAGCGGCTTCTACAGCAACAAAAGCATTGCACTTATCATGACACAATCAAGGTTTGAGAAGATTCTGAAGTACTTCCACATTGTGGCCTTCCGCTCGAGCCAGACAACACATAGCCTCTACAAAATCCAGCCTTTTCTGGACTCTCTGCAGAATGGCTTTGACTCTGCTTTCAGACCTTCACAAGCCCAGGTAAGAGTTAAGCCGTTGGAGGGAACATCTGACCTGTGCACTCTGGTTGTCTCACTGGGACAGAAAGTGCACAGCACAGCTGCCTGGGGAAGCTGGGGCTTCCCAGTGTGCAGCTGTGCTGCAGTGCCTCCATGAAGCAAGAGAGAGAGCAGCCCTGTCCTGTGCAAGTGCTTATCCGTGTCTGTCAGTGCAGGCACCAAACAGGTTTCAGTGGGAATGGTGCTCTCTGAGCTGGAGCTGTTTGCTTTAGTGACCTAATTTCAGTGAGGCTGGCTACCAGTAGGTTTTGCTGTCCTGAGGATGGGAGGTTGCAGGTTGTGCAAGGGTGGAAAGGGCAGAGCTGGTGCAGCTGGGCTGGAGGGAAGCCGGCTGAGTTGGATGGAGGAGTTTGAGAGTGACTGTCCCTGATCTTAGCAGTAGGTGCTTGCTGTATGGTCCAGTAACACTGCTGCTTCCTCATGACTGGAAAGGGGGACAGGTGAAAATCTTTTAATATTCGTCATAATCTATTTAAACTTAGTTCAATACAAATTATCTGCTTTTGAAGCTGTTGCTACTGGTCGTGTTCAGAAATCTGGAAAGAAAAAGGAATAAGCATGAAATATGTTACTGCTTGATACAACTTTTCAATCAATTCTCTATTTCCAGAATATAAATATTTCAACTTAGGCATTTGGAAAGGGTGCTGTGTCCATAGTCCTCTTTTTCTTCCTCTTTCCCTTCTGAAGGATCCCATTTTTGCCCACTTCACAAAATTAATGAAGGCATAGATGCTACACATTCATTGAAGTGTGCCTAAAATAAATGGCAAGTGATTACAGTTTATTTTATAGACAATAAAAATCATACCTATATAACCCATGAGAACACAGCTGCCTAAAAAGCTGTTAAGGTAGAGAAGGGAGGAGGGAGGAGTGTTCTCACTAAGCTATGCAAAGTATGTTTCCATTAAGACAAAACAGGCAGTGAGAAACGTGGAACTGTTGGGACTGAGCTCCCTCAAAGATATGAAATCTAATCCTTATGGCTGCTGACTTCAATAGGCAGAAGATAAAGGCTTCAGAAATTGATCACTGTGTCTAATGCAAGTGCTTATAATGATGTGCTGTGGCACATACTGTGAGTGCAAATCCATTAAAGGATAAGATTTTATTTGCATGTGTATCTCTTCTCCCATTCCCCATCCCAAGCAAGGCTTGAGAACTGAATTGACAAAATCTCAGCACCCTGTTTGCAGTGGCAAAACATCTAAATCTTTACAAGCAAAATGTATTATTATCCTGAGCTTGGTAAGGAGATGCTACTTAAAAAAATAAGGGGGAAGAAGTAGAGACTACCCCATTTTCTTCCTTCCTTCTCCAATTCTCTGCTCCTTTTGTCAGTGTTTACGTCAGTGATTTCTATGCAGCATGTTTCAGTGATATTGAGTGGAACAAAAAGCACTAAAATACTTCAAAAATAACTCTGTAAGAAAGAATAAGGTTTTGAATCTGTTGTTAAAAATACCCTAGCGTAGCTCCAGTAGGCTTCTAGGGGGTGTTCCAGGCCTCCTCCTGAAAGGAGCCTTGTGCATGACATCCTCCTGGGTGCCATCAGTTAGGGCAGCACACTACCTGTCTCAAGAAATGAGGACCCCATCTGCTCAAAACAGTAGGAAAGACCTCTCCTTGCAAATTGTCTTGAATGCAGACTGCAGTATACATCAAACCCAGAATGCCCAGTGAGAAATACCAGTAATAATTAAAAATAATAAGCCAGTTGCATAGAAACAAATGGAAAGATGAGGGGAAAGAACCACTTAGATGGGCTTTTGGAAGTTCTGCCTCTGAAAGCCAGTTGGAGAGGAGGGCCCAGGTTTCTGTGATCAGTGATACCTGAAATCCCAAGTTCAGATTTGTTGCTTAAGGTATCTTAAACATGAGATTTGTGGTACCTGGGTGGCTTGTTGCTGACCCACCCACCGTCACTCCTACACACAATCTTTATGCTACCTTCTTGTATGTGGCATCAAACAGCTAAATCACAGTTCCTGTTGAATGCAGCAGGGCTGTTTGGGCTTAAGGGTAGGCTTGTTACTGACTTTTTTCCTCAGGCAGTGTGGACTCACAGAGCACAGTTTAGGAAGACGCCATGTTTAACTCTCCCCTATGGACAGAGCAGGGACACTCTGCATCCAGCAAGTAGTACAACATCTGCCTTCACAGTTATTTCTTCTATAGATTTGATATTTTCTTTTTTGAGAGCTAGAAAAGATTCTTCAAGTGGAACTTCAGTCAGAAAATACTTAGGGTTTTTTCTTGTCTGTGACCCCCCCCCGTCCAAATGTGCCTGTAAAAATAACACCACAGTTGCTATGAAAGGAAACAGGGAGAAAAAACTATGCCAGTATACCAAAAGAAAGAAAACAGTCTAGTGAATTATAATTATTTTGCTAAATATACTGAACAAGCAAAAGGAAATAATTACTCTCCAGCTTATGAAGGAATTGTAAGTCCAGAACATTTTAATTGTGTATCAGCAGTGCTAGCTGTAGTTTCTGAAGTCAAAAATATGGTGTTCTGACCTAGATTGGTAAAAAAAAAATGACAGGAATATTCTGTGCATCTTATCCCTCCTCAGTATTACTTGTATAAATGAACACTACCTCTACCTGAGCAACAAGAGGTGGTCATTTGGGTGTGTTCTTGTAAGCAGTGTTATTTCTTTGCTACTTAGCTTTGTAGCTGTGCTACTGTCTGCAGGCCTGAAGGCAGGGAGGATACCCTGCCTGCACTCGGGAGGTACAGAACAACAAATTCAAGGGTACTCACCTGCCAAGGATATACACGGAATTCCAGAAACCAGAGGAGTTCAGGGAAAATAACATCACTGCTGAAATATCCTTCTGTGCCTGCTGAGTATTTATATGCTGGTCAGCAGGATGTGGCTAGACAGGATTGCTGTCTCTGTCTGTCCCTGACTGGTGTGAGAGGTCAGGAGCATAACTCCAGGTTCTCTCTGCTTCCCTCTCCCTCTAAAGTACCTTCTCTTTGGTGTTTTGGAACCAAACAGTTTTGCATCTGCCCAGTGAAATATCAGCTGGGAACAGTCACCTTCTCTCCAGCAGGAATGAATCCCCTGGCAAAAAGAGAGAAGTCCAACCTCTTGCTTCAAGGGCACAGTGCTCAACTTTGGCCAGTTTTGTGTTTCAGTCTTGGTGGTATCATAGGGTACAGCTAAGCAGTTTCACCATAGCTCTTCCAAACCAGCTTACAGCTTTAGATGACAGCCTCTTTGAAAACATAGAGGGGCAAAAACAGGCTGGTCAGCTTGCTTTTCTGTCCTCATGCTTAAATGCTCATTTTGATATTGAGTATTTCCAAATCGTAAGACTTTGCTTGTGCTGTACCTCCATATTTCAGTTTTCCTGTTCTCAAAATGATTCTTTAGGAGTTGAGGGTGCTGGTCCCAAATGAGAATCATTCTGTCTTAGAGCTTCTGTGAGTGTGACACAAATACATAAATATTCAGAGAACGCTGGCCAAGTATAAGGCATCAAGCAAGAGAAAGACAGACAGAGGAGCAATAAGAATACTGAATAGCAAGGTAAATTTCTGATGTCCTAGAGCTCTTGGCCAGTTGATTCTTTCATGAAGCCAGATTTTAGGGAGAGTTTGGCAACAGAAAATGATAAAACTTCATTGCTATTTTTAAATTGCCTAATGGTAATGGAGTGCTGTAAGAGCTGACTTTTTTGTTTTTTAAGAGGATTGATTGATGACTGAACAAATGGGCAGAGGAGCATGGAATCATGGCTCCACTGGGGTTCAGAGTTAACCTTTGAATGATGGCAAGAGGATCTGTAAAATGTGGATAGGCCAAGCAGGACTTTGAAAATGAGAAGAGAAAGAATATGTCTGATATACTGGAGAAGAACTATGAGAGAGAAATAAAGAAAAGTGATGTGGTCAGTGTGATGGACTAGGAAAATGGCTTTCCAACAGCAGTCTGTAGGAGAAGATTGCCTTATGTTGAGTAAAAATAAAACTGTTGCAGGATGGTTGTGGGTTTTTGATGTAAATTTGTCTGGGTGGGTGGGTTGTTACTCTAAAATGAGTGCCATTTTAGAGCTCTTACTCAGAAAGCATAGAAAATACAGGCATTGCCTAGCTGAGGAGATTTTGCAAGTAGGAGATAAAGACTGACATTCAAATTCACTAGCTAGTGATATCTGCAGCAGGAGGAGAGGGACATCTACAATGACCAAAAAAGGAAATACTGAGGGGTTCTTAAGGGAAGGGAGATGTTCTCAAATGCAACATAATGGAATCAGAACTGGCAGCTAGATATGCAAGCAGAGATGTCAGACACCAGCAAGAGAATTTAGATTAGACAGGAGGAGCTTTGGAGCAGAGAGGCAGAAGCACAAGCTAGTCTTGCAGTAGGAAATGACTGACTGTGCATCCAGACACAGTTACCAAGGGGCCTCTGCAACTGGATGGTATACACCAAAAGCCAGAGACAAGGCAAGCTGAGGCAGCTTCTCCAAGAGACAGGAGAAGAGAAGAGGCTGAAGGCTGAAGAGGACAGCCTGTGTTGTGGAGGGCTGAGGGGGAGAAGTTTCCCCAGATATGTTGGGTCATTATCTAACTATATGGAGTCCAGGAGTCCAAGTACAAAAGACTTAGTGATTCAGGGCTTTTGTCTACAAGTCTGTTTGGATTCTACAAGCCTGTTTGGTGAGAGAGGATGGGTGAATTTTGGTGTGGAAAGAGCATTGGAAATGGTCTAAAATGGAGAAGACAGAAAGGCACTCCTGACAGTGGCTGTTTTGTTCTGTGAGTGAAAGATATTGTGAGACAGAGCAATTGATGGAGTCCCATCTTGGAGTCTTGCCTTTGCAACACTTGGCCTGCAAATACATATTGAGGGGAGAACAAAGAGTGAAAGTTTGGCAGGGTAGATCTATCAGGGATAAGGGGAAAGGAGGAAAGGAAGGAAAGGAAAGGAAAGGAAAGGAAAGGAAAGGAAAGGAAAGGAAAGGAAAGGAAAGGAAAGGAAAGGAAAGGAAAGGAAAGGAAAGGAAAAGGAAAGGAAAGGAAAGGAAAGGAAAGGAAAGGAAAGGAAAGGAAAGGAAAGGAAAGGAAAGGAAAGGAAAGGAAAGGAAAGGAAAGGAAAGGAAAGGAAAGGAAAAGGAAGGAAAGGAAAGGAAAGGAAAGGAAAGGAAAGGAAAGGAAGGGATAGCAAAGGGGGAACAAAGCAACTAGATGACGAGCTTCTGAACTGAACTGGGAATTTGAGAGAAGAAAATGGAGATAATTTCTATGAAGAAATCCACAAACTATCTTGCATCATAGGAAGTCAGAATAGGAAGTGGGGAGCACTTGGGGAGTGAGAAAAAGATGGTGAAGAGGTGGCCAGGAATGTGTGTAGGAGTAATTAAGCCTGAAAGTAGATTTTTATCAAGGAAGATGAGAAACAGGAATATGCCATGGGGGCGGTAAGCTCACTCCTGTAAAATTGTGTATTGCAGCAACAGCAAGAATGGGGAATAGAGAGGGAGCAAATATAACTTTGCATGGGGATTTGGCAAATAGATGGATTTGAGATTACAGGAAAAGCAGGGAGGACTGAGAATACAGGAGGGTGAACAAACTAGTAGGATAGCCAGTAGCAACAGGGCTAGCTTTTGTCCTAAAAACACCGTGTCAGTGCCAGGGGCAGGCACAGCCCATACACTGCCTTGCTTGCAAAGTTCTTTACAGCTGTTGAAGCAGTGAATGCATGTGGAGGGGTGAAAACCCCTTGTCCCCTACCCTCTGAAGGAAGCTCCAGGGTTTTAAGTTCATTTTCCTTGCCTGTCCACATTTTGTCTTTAAAGTGACAGCAGATCTTTCCCTAACCTGTTCACATTTTTATTCCCTCTTCACAAAAGTTGAGTTGGAACTTACAGAGAAATTATTTAAATTCAATACAGAGGAACGAAGGAGGGAAGGCAGGGCTAAGCATGGGCAGGAGGAACAGGAAGATGGAGAGAGGTTTTAAATATTCAGATTCACTTCCTAGATGTAAGGCTGACAGGCCTTACTGTGTCATAGAAGGCAGAAAGAGTGTGAAGGGTAAACAGGATGCAGTAGAGCTGCTGCAAGGAGAGTTGATGCTGTGGTGCAGAGGGAAAGAAGCTAATGACAGAGGCTAGAAGATGTCCTAAGGTGATGCTTATACAGCCTTTTCTTTCTGCTGCTCTCCATCCTACAGCAGGGGAGATTATAACAGTGGAACCACACCACTCAATGGGATCTGGCTGGTAAGAGAGCCTTTCCAGAAGCTGAGGAAATTCTTAGCCATGTATCCAACCTTTTCCCAAAGGATGTGCTCCTTCCCTCTGCACTTGAGAAGCAGAAAGGCAAAAGCGAACGAGGGCAAGTTTAATATTTTCAAATGCTGTTCAGAATCCTCTGAGGCAGAAGCAGGAAATGCCCCAGATGACCTTTAGATTGTAAGGATTCTGTTCTGGGCCTCGAGAGGGGAAGATGTGGCTTCAGTAGGGAAACAGGGCAGCTGCAGCTGGAAGAACAAATAGTTTTATGTGCAGCTCTCCTTGCTCACATCTGCATTTTGGTGTATATCTCTCAACAACAACAACGGAGGAGGAGGAAAAGAGAGAGATATCTCTCTCAACAACAACAACGGAGGAGGAGGAAAAGAGAGAGATCAGCCATCACTGCGGGGGGAGGGCACGGGTGCCTATTTTGGGCTGACAGAGCTGTTCAGCAAGCATCTTGTGTTCAGGAGACCAGCAGCTGCTCATCTCTGGTGCTTAACTACTCACCCACTGCATCTCTCCAACAAGCATCACTCCTAGGTGTAGTACGGCTTTGTTCTCATTTCCGCCCTTGACTGTGCAGATGTGCACAAAAGTAGCACACATGCATGTGTGGAAAGGTTTTGTCTGAGGGTGGGAGCCTTTGCATACCTGTAACTGAGCCTGTCTCCTGGAAGGATGGTCACTGGAAAAGAACAGACTCCTTTAAATTATAACCCATCTGACTATTTTGCACGTCTTTACAAGGGTATGAATTATGGCCTGCTGGGACTGCTTTCCCTGCATGTACAAGGAGGGGAGCCTGCAATGACTTGCTCTGATTTAGATGTACATGTCTGAATTTGGTCAGCATTCATCAGCTGAGACCTTTCAACAGTTTGCAAGTCTTTGTACTTTCATAAGTGGCTTGCTAGACAACTTGCACATTGTGCAGTCAGGTATGTGTATGTTATGCACAGCTGCCTGTGAGCTGTGGGGAGCTATTAGTGCTTTTCTATAGGTGAGTTCCACAGTGTGATACCTAGCAGTATCACACTTCAGTTTTGCTGCCAAATTAATGGAGAGAAGTGTAACAGAACAGGGAACTACTTACATCATCTGGATGCAGAATGCAGAAGCTGCTTCACTTTCACAGGTCTTCCTTACTTGCTGCTTCACTTTCACAGGTCTTCCTTACTTGCTCCAGTCTGACTTATCTTTTCTACTCCTGCCTCTGGTGGTTTATCCTTATCTCCTTTCGTCAACCTTTTCATCTCCTGAGGCAAGAGAGACTTCCCTAAAGCTGCTGCTGCTAGGAAAAATATTTTCTGTCTCTTTACCACCTCCTCAAGTGGCAGCAGAAAGCATCTTTTTCTTCCTTAACTTCTCTCTCTCTTTATTATGTGTTTTCTTTTGCTATAACCAAGGAATGTACTTTACAATGAATTGTAAAGTGTAGGGGTGTAAATTGTAAAGGGGATGTTTGGGTGGAAGACATTCTGCCAAACAATATTAAGCTTATGAAGAAGTATGGTAAAATGCTTCTAAAAATCCACTCTCCCTGCCCCGTCCTCTGCAACATTTTGGAGGGATGTTGAACTGTAGCAGACAAGTAAGAAATGAGAGCTGTGCCTTGCAGTGTTTGCAAATTACGTGTAGAGCAGCTATCCATAGTGGAGTGTGCTTGGCCAGGCTTTGTTTTTTGTTGATGGTAGCATCAAACAAAAGTGGGTTTGCTTCTTTGGGGTGATGCACATAAGCACAGTGCAAGGGTTGTATTTCCTTGAAAGCAATTAAAGCACCTTTTTTTTAGCAATCATGTATTCTTCTGTTTCTTTCCCTGCCTCTTTTCTTGCCACTTGCAGGTGCTACATGAGCCCCTGATAGATGAGGATCCTGTTTTCATTGCGACCTGTACAGAGAGGGAGCTGCGCAAGAGGAAAAAGAGGAAGTTCAGTCTTTGGGTTCGGCAGTGCTCATCCACTGGTTTCATCTGCCAGGTGGGTTTTACCTCTTCAAATGTCTTCATTCAGTTCCAGAAGGCCCTTAAATGTACTGTAGGACCAAAGGTAACAGTCACTTCTCTTGGTTACCTGGCCGGGTGCTGCAGCCTGAATGCAGGATGCCTCTGACTCCTGCGGATACAAAACGTGATGGACAGTGATGACAAGTTCCTCATGCTTTGTTTGCTGCATGATTTAACTGAGAGTTTCTGTCTCTAATACTGTCTGTATGGCTGCCAGCCTTCAGCTAATTACATTGAAATGCAGTTAAAAGATCTGTCTGTTTGTATATCCTAAGTTTATCTAAATGTCTAGGTACTGTGACTTGTCATTTTTAATGAGTCAGATTTTCTCTCTTATAACTATAACACTGCACCTGTGATAGCCAGTGGTGTCCAATAGACTAAATCAATATGGTACCAAGATGTCAATTTTTCTGTGAGAAATGTATTAGTGGAGGCCCCTATTACACATCTTTTCACATATCTACCTCTCAATCAAAGAAATAAAATCTGATGTGACTTCAAGGTGAGATGTCAGCTGGAGTGAGAGACATGTTAAAGGGTTTGTTTGTATTGTTGTACGGCATTGGGAACATCTTCTCAAATTCTCAGATTCCCCAAATAGCGGATGTATTTTGAGAGCCCTTGAAAAATCTGGTCATTTATTTTGATGCTTAGAGGTGAGGGGGCAGATGTTTTCCGATATTTTTCTCCCAAGAGCTCCTGTGAAAACGTGGTGTCCCATGTGTTCCAGAGTGGTGGTACACAGAGGTAGGATGTGCACACTGCTTGCTATGTCTGAATACATGTCAGAACAGGGCCTGTGGATTTGCTGCAGTTGAACATTTGTTCAGAGCGGGATTTGGCTGGTGAATCATCATGACTGTTTGAGTAGCTGTGCAGGAAAAGAGGCTCACTGGGAACAGGGGTTTGCATTTTCAGCAATGCTGTTCACTCTGAGAAGAAATTTAGGATCCTACTTCTTCCATCTAGGTTTTAAAGCAGCTATTTTGTCTGATACAAAATAGACTCACCTTGTGAAGCCTCCTTGGAAGTTTCTGCTCTCAAAGCTCTTGGAAAGTCATTTGCTATACAGAGACAGTGTCTTTGATCTCCAAGGAGAACTTTGCCAATCCTACATGCAGTTTATTACTGAAGCATATTGGGTACAGTGAGCACAAAGTCTGCTCAGCTCTTGCCACACTCCCCCCAGCCAACTGCCACAAAACTAGTAAGTCTTCAGACATGCCAGAGGTTTTAGATTCTGAGCTATAATTATGTTGAACCTCCTGTCCTGTCCACTGAGACACTAAATTAATGGAATGTCAAATTAAACAGAATAGATGCTCAGCACCACCCTAATCCTTCCACTCCCTTAATGAATTAGATGCTCATGCTTCACTTGCATCCAGATGACATCCAGGATTATCTTACCAGCTGCCTTCTATTTTCATTCCTTGACTTGGCTGTCATTATCAACATGCTGAAATGACTTGGTGAAAGGGACCAAGGGAACAGTGAAAAAGAATATAATTTCATGCTAAAATGGAAAAACCTGATTTGGGGAGGATGGGCAACTTCAATTGTTACGATTGAAATCGTATGTTAATTGATACGATTGAAATACGTAAAATTGATACGATTGAAATGCTATGTTAATTTATGTGTCACACTTACAAGCCATTTTGCAGAATCCAAAGCACTTTTTTGGTGGCTACTTGGTGTATTTAGAGTATTAAAACAGGTTTTGATTTCTTTTCTCCTTCCTTTAAACAAAGGAAGAGAATTGATCTAAATGAGAAATAAATCAAATGTTTTCCCCATTGTGTAAACCTTCCCTTCCATCTCTTGTGAAGCTGCCATCATGAAGAAAGGACTTGTCTGACAGTTAAGGACTGACTTGTCTATCACTTGCCAACTGTTGGAAAAGCTTTCAAAATATGCATATTCTGTAATACTGCCTGGGTGAATTCCCTCCCTCACTGCTTCCACACAATGACATTGAGGTCATTGTGAAGATAAATAGGGCTATCAACACTTCATAAATCAGGATAATTCAGTTTCAAAAAATGGAATACTATGTATCTGTAAAAAGATAGGCCCACACAGAAGAGAGGAGAGACCTATGTACGACTGGTTTTCAGGGACAGAAGGAACCTCAAGAGGTCTGTGATGCTCCTGGCCAAAAACAATGTCCTCCAATCCTGAATTATAAGCCTGGTGTTAAAAAAAAATCCATCTGAGGAGACATCTTAGTTTTCCCAGTGTTCTGCTTTTCCTATGGTGAAAAGGATTGGTTGGTTTTTCCTAATGAAAAATAATGTCGTGGTTTGACACTGGCGCAATGCCAGCACCCCCATGAAAATGCATCTTCCCCAAATAAATGCTGTGAGATGTTATCAGGAACAGAGCAGAGCAGGCCCAAGCTTAATAAAAAAAGGGAAAGAAAAAACTTTATTAAACTACTACTACTACAGAAAACACATAAACTAAATCCAGGATGAAGACCTTTTAAAACACCCCTCCTCCTCCCAATTCCTAGAACACCCACCATGAAACATCACCCGGGATTCCTGATCAAATTACCACCCTTCAGATAATCAATACTCAAGCTATCAAGGGAGAGAGAAGTCTCTCTTGCACCACAGACCCCCCAGGAAACACAGTTGCCACCTCCTGTGTTTCCCTGTCACACATGGCAACCACCTGGAGAAAATCTGCCAGTGTGACACTCTCCTTTCCATGTCACAGTGCTCTCACCACCGTGCATGGACAGACTGCTCATAGGGCTCCTTTAAGGATGCTTTGCCATGGACCAAAAGATACAACAGTTCAGCTTCTCATCTTGGGACTACAGTCCCCCCCATTTTCCCCTGGGGCCAAGGGTCCAAGAACAGAGATCATCTTCTTCCCGAAGACAGAGGGCATCACCATTCCCTCTCAGCTTTCTTCTGTTCTTGCCATTCCTGTGCTGTTAGAAGCTGAAGCAGGTCTCCTTGGGTCACCACTGCATCCCCCTAAAATGCAGTCTCTATTGCAGGAGATTTTGGTTCAGTCCATGGCTAACAAGAAAAGTCCAGCCAAAAGCTACTTCATCATCTCCTCCCACCTAAATATTTCTTCTTCTAACATCTCAGGCCCCGGACTGTCTCTCTTCCACTACAAATCAAGGAGGAGTAATATTTTACAAAGCCCTCATTTCCTGGAAAGGGTTAAAAGTTCAGACTCCCTGGACGGCTGATATCTCCGTCCAGCATCCCGTCTCCCACGCTGGGCATCATCCCCCCCGCCCTTTCTCCTTCTCCTCTGCCGGCAAATCTCCAGGTGCCGCCAGGCTCTCTGTCACTTTCCCTCTGGGGGGGGGGAACAAAGGCATCTCCGCTTCTCTCCACCCTTCCGTCCACAGGAGCTGGCTCGGTTCCAGACCTTCAGCCCCTCGGCCTACCTGGACAAGGCCGCATGGCTTCCCCTCCCCCACCCAGCCCATGGCTGGGCAGGGGAGATCTGCACTCTCTGATGACCAGAAACAAAGAGACAGTTCTCCTGGGAGTTCTTGCTTTTAACCCCCTGTGTTCTCAGAGGCGTGTCCATACTTTCAGTGGTCACTCCAGGTGCCAATATCCAAACCTGACCACTGATTGGTTTGACCCAACTTCCTGGAAAAAAATTCACTTCCATGTCAAACCACAACAAATGGATATGCCACATGCTGAGTTATTGTGTGAACTCTGGTTGGCAGCTCACAGGTGAGTTGTTAATGTTAGGAGTTTCAGCTGTTTGTCTCCTCAAATTCCTGTTCCTGCTTGTTCTTGTGAACAAAACTTTGAATCAAATTTTTGGGTATGAGTAAACACTCTTTTTTGATGGCTTATACTTTACTTTTTTAAGGAAATGGTGTTTGGTTAAAAATCTAGCCCAATAAGCCATTCATGGAACAGAAATGGCATAAAGCTCAAGTGCTGCTTGTGAACATAAGAAGGTGCATAATCTTATACATTCATAATATAATGTATGAATATTAGACTACTTTTCTGTCATCTGTACTCCAGATAACTTGACTGCACCCTGATAGTTAATTGTTTTAAGATGGATGCACAATTTCAGATTATATCTCTGCTTCAGAAAATCTCAAGCAGAGCATCTTGTTGCAGTGAATAGCTTTGTTGGCTGAGCATCTCTTCATGGTCAGCTGGCCAAGTGGGAACGTGCAGGAAGGACACATTATTCAAATATATGTCTGCCGCAGTTGGGAACATGAACAAAACCTCTCAGAGGACTCAGAAGGGCTCCAGGAGAGTTGACTTTGGCAAAGTAGATTGCAAAACTGCCCTGATACTGTTGCCTTTTTCATCTGCCTTTGACATTGGACATCAAGGTGGCAGCAGTTGCTGTGGGAGAGGGCTTGGGCCTTCTTATTTCTTTCTCTCTAATTCAGGGGCGACAACAAACACAGCTTGTAGGACTTCATGTGTCCCTCTCTGCTCCATCTTCTCTTTGCTTTTCTTGTTTCTTTCCAATCTATTTCCCTGCATACTACTTAGCACCTCCTTACCACTGAGGCACTTTTAAAACCAATATTTTAATGTCTTGATTGCAGTTTAAATTATTGAAGTAGCTTAGAAGTCTTTCTTATAGTATTTGCTTAGAGTATATTTAAATGGTAAGTCATACTATTTAAATCGAAACTCCCGCTGTGTCAGTTTTTTTGTGAGTTCTTATTTCTTTCTTTTTCTCAGAAAATCTGGAACATTTGATTATAAAAATGGTTCATAAATATGATTGGTGGGACTATTTCTCATTTTAGATATCGTAATATCACTCATCAAAAAATGATGAAGAAAATTCCCAAATACCTTACCAGGGCTAGGTGGGACATATCATGCTCTCTCTTTGCACTTCTTGTGTGGCTCGAAAGGAATGAACATGGTTATGAGTAAATAAGTGATGCCTAGTCCTTGCATAGCTCCTCCTGCACAAGAAGGTTTTCTGATAATTTTGCAGGAGAAGGAAGCACAGGATGCTGGTGAACCCCAGCACATGGAGAGCTGGCAGAATAAGGTATTCCCATAGTACTTCATCCTGAAACACAGACCCATAGCCCAAATGTAACCTTCAGACAATCCCTGACCCAAAGAGTCATCAATTAACAAGATGAAAGACAGTACGTAGATGGTAGACAGCACTGCAAAGGGACAGTCAGGCAATATTAATCACTCTGATAGGTAGTAATGGAATTAACTCATCAACATTATTATTTTCTTAAAAGGCTGGTATCATGGTGAGGAAGAAATTACTTTATGGATGTTTATATCCTTTCCTATTCACTGAGATGAATTTTATTTTCTGAGGCTATACTGGAGACTTTTCCCAATCCTCCTCCCTGCCCCTGAATATATGGGCTCTGCACTTGCTTTTATTCCCTGGCAGAAAATTCTTGCAATAATGCATTTCATTTTTACTAATATCCCTGTGAAATATATTACTCAGATTTATGAAGTCCTTTAGGTCCTTGTGCTGGGACTGACTTTGAGTTTTCACATTCCACTGCTTCCCATGAAGTGATGAATCAGAACAGAGTAAGGAAAAGTACTGTGTCTCTACATCTTGAGTCTTTTCATGGTCCTGAAGAAACAGTGATTTGCATGACAGCATGTTTAAAGAGTTCAAAAAGAAACCTGGATCAGGGTAGCCCCTACCTGAGAGTGTGAGAAAAAGCTCTCTCCAAAGAGCAGCAGTCTCAGTGAAGGGAGATGTCTGAGGTTGCTGCATAGATCAGTGGTAGAGCTCTCAGTGGCAGCAAAAAAAAACCCAAACAATATAAACACCATGCTTCTATAGTATATGCTGTAGTTCATGTCAGACAGGGTAGCTACAGCCAGCTTGAATACTTCATAACCCTATTGATTTTACAGAGTAAGAACTTTCAGAATTTAGGGAAACTGAGACTGTACCCCAAAGAATTTATAATTTCACAGCGCACCACATAAGTGCATTCAGTCAGTGGGAAAGGGAGGGGTAAATAAACCTGGAGTCAGTTTTGTTTTCAAGGTCAGAGTTGCAGGAGAGTTAGCCATCTGTGCACTTGTTTAATAAGCTGCTCAGAAATGTTGGTGTTTCAGCCTATTTAAGTTCTGTTTAGAGATTAGTCTGAGCCCTTGCATTTCTTTAAACAGGGCCCTGATAATTCCTCTATTGCTAGAACAGTTGCATCTGGAAGACACAGATGTAGCAGCTGCTTTGAAGAGGTTCTCAATGTCAGGCTTTGTCTGTGAGGGGATCCCAGGAAACCTCATCACCTTCCTTTGGCAGCCACTGGTGACTGGAAAATCCTATCTACTTTCTTCCTCTGGCTCCCACCCAGCTCTTGCTTTTTAATGCATGTGGTTCTGTAATGCCAGCATGTGAGAATCCCAGATCTCAGTTAAAAGTCAATTATCCTCTTGCTCACCAGTGTTAACTAGAAAGGTATTTTTGCAGATGCGTGATGGGCCAGTCCTATTAATTTTTATGGACTTTGCAATCTTACCATGTTTCTAAATTAATATGAAACCTAAATGTGATCTAATGCAAAGATCTCTCACAGTTTACATACAGTCTTAGTGTCTATTTTCAAGTGTGAATGACAGTTATTTTTTAGTTCCTATCTGAGCTGCTTGGAGTTTATGACAATAAAACTACCTGTATAGTTTTGTCCCTTCTGCAGCTGTTCTCAGTACAACTCTGCTTGGGGAAGAAGACTAAAAGCACCAGAGCCTTCTGTTTTGTGCACTTAATAGGTTTGCTATAGGAATGCTTCTCATGGATCCCATCCCTTTGTGCTGGGTGCAATAAGCAGAACTAAAAGAAATCCCTGCCCTAGAAAGTTTAGGATCTAAGTGCAAGAGGCTTAAGCTTCTGACAGTAAATCTCTTTAGTTCAGACACATTTTGCCTGCCCAGAGAATTGTGGAAGCAGGCTGAGTGCAGCAGTGTTTCTTGGCTAGTGCACATGGCAGAGATCTGGGACTAACACACTGCTAGGTGCCAGTATACACCCTACTCCTGGTGAGCCTGCACGGGCCGGGCAGTCATCAGCCTTGTGGTTCCTCCTTGGAAATGAGCTAGTCCTTGATGTCACTGATTTGTGGTCACTTGCTTTTGTTTTAAGATTTTATGCCTTTTTTATGTATTTTCCTCCTTGAGCTGCTGTGTGTTATCCTGTCAACAGTTACAGCACTTCTGATAGTTTATACTGCTCTTGCCTTGCATCACGTATATATCTTCCCACTTACACCTCCTCACTTACACACCTTCTCACAGCTCAACTGTAATTTTCGTAGAAAAATTGAGCCAATGTTGTGCAATTGTGTGGCACCAGAGTGAAGCCTCAGTCATGGACTTGAGCTGTGCTGCCAGTTACACAGAGGGAGCCTGGAAAAGTACCATTAAGAAGAAACTGGACCAATGCATTGTTTAGCAATTGCCTTGTGGGGATTGCATCCTTTCTAGGAAAGGTTTTGGAGAGCAAAAGTAAAGAGCTCTGCTGAGATGGTGGTGATTTCCAAACAGGCAGGAGAAGGGCAGCATGGAAAGAGGCAAATGTGGGCTTGTGTGACATTGATTGGTGGATGCTTGGCTTCACAGGGCAAGTGTGAGCAGGAATCACTATACTGACATGGTATAGGAGGAGATCAGTAAGGAAGCCTAGACCATAAAGGCCTGTCTCCATTTTCCAGCCCCATTTCCTTCTGATGATGCAAAGAAGAGGGAACTGTCAGAAGGCTGACGTGGTCAAAGCAAAGGGTTAGGCAAGTGATCTGAGGAGTGAAGCACTGTCTGGATGTCAAGATATATTGCAGCAAGGCCAAAGTAAAGAAGGATGATTTCAGTAATTAGGAGGAAAGCCAGACAGTTCTTAGGTATTTGAAAGAATAGGAATTTACGTGGAGCTGTTAGAGAAAATGAATCTGCCTGATCTAGATGTGACTGCCTGGGAGAAGGTACAGAGCAAAATCTGCATTTGTTGATCCATGAGTTGTTGATCCATGGGTTGTCGATCTGCCATGCAGGTAAGATGTTGTAGTGCCCTCAGTGACAAAGAATTAACAAGAAATTATGGAAAGAAAAGCAAAGAAAAGCCATATTGGACAGGCATTGTCAACTCTACCAGCATCTTTTTGCCAGTCTCAAAAAGATCTTTTTAGAAACTTTGAAGAACATGTGCAGGCAGAACAAGTATTTATCACTCCACAGCACAAAGATGTTAGCTGCATCTATGAGTGTTAATGCAGATTGAAATCATTCTAAATAGAATGCAGAGGGGGAAAAGAAGGGGACCAAGTAAAGAGCTTTGTAAGCAACACCAGGAACTAGCTGGGAACAGGTTGGGAAAACTGTATGTTCTTGCATACCCTTCAGAAAATAGCCTTTAGAGTAGCAGGAAGGGAATGAAGAGAGGCTTGAACAAATGAAAAGATCTGGTCTCAGTAAGAGCACCACCACTGGTGCCAATATCTGCTAGACAAGAGCTGTCTGGGAAGAGATCATTAAAGAAGGAGAGAGTATGAACTGCAACAGATTTAGGATGGAACTGGAGAGGAGAATCTCCCAGCAGTGTTGGTAATGGTGTTAAAGGTGATAATGGTGTTAATGGTCTTAAAGAAGTTGAAGGTGAGGTTTAGGATGAGAGGGGAAGACCGACTGAGGCGGGATCTAGAAAGTAGTGCTAGGAATGTGCAGTTGTGGGTTAGCTGTGAAAAAAATGAAGTTATTTTTTCAATAGCTATTGAGGATCGAAAAAATCATGACTACTTTACTTTGCTATCTTGCTTTTATAACTGTCATCTAAAAACATGGCTTCTGTTTTGTGGTTGTTTAGGATCTGCCCTTTGTGAAATATTTTTGCACAGTATGTTTTTCAAAATCTTCCTTCTGTTGATTACTACCTCTGCCCATTTTTTTTGCTTCCAAATGTCATCTGTTTAATTTGAGAATTGTACCCTGGGGTGCTTCAATTATGTATGAAGGTGGAGTATTTGGGATGTGCTATTCACAAGTGCTTTCAATATGCCATCTGAGCTTTAAATATGAGCAGAATCACCAATATTTCAGTTTCTAGGGCATATTCTCTTAAATGTGCAGTTAAGATGTATCTTTTATTCCCAAGTGTTCAGTTTTTTATTCAGTTTCTGTGAGACCTTATGAATTTTCCACAAGAAGGTAATGAAAACATACTGGAAAGTATCTGGTGCAGTAGGGCAACCCCAGATAGAGAGAAGGCACAACTGAGCATGTCACTGTTCTGATGAACAACAGATATTCTACAAATATTCAACAAATAATTGAGAAATGAATAGAAAAAGCACTGCATGTTAAATATCTTCAGCCCATAGTCACCTCCTAAGATGATGTCACATCTATACAGGTTATCCCAACTGATGCTGTAGATCAAATGTATCAGTAGCCATTAGAAAAGATAGAGAAAGAGATCTCTGCAGATATTCCAGAAGCACTGCTTGGGCTGTCCTGCACAGTTCACATGGAAAGAACACAAAATTCTAATGTCCCAGGACAAACCAGAAGGTCTAGTGAATGGTTTAACAAACATTTTGGGGGAGCAGTTTCTGACTGTGCCTATGAATGTCTGACAGCCAATTTCTGGCAACTGGTGCTTTTTCTGCAGATTCCTGACTATTAAATAACACTTCTAATGCATTACAGAAAGGCAGGGAATGTTGTGGGCTTCAGCTGGTAGGATCTTAATGGGTTGAGGTAGAATAAAATAAGCTGGATGAGGGAAAATGAAGGCTATATGGGATCCTAGGGATTTGCAAAGATATTTGAAGCCATGCCTTTGCCAGTTATCTTTACACAGTGTCCTGGTTTAGGACAAATTAGGTGAAAACATCTCCAAAGGAGCCCCTTATAGGAAACCAAACCCTCCGCAACTTCCCCCCACCACCGGGTTCGGGAGGAATTCCTTCAGAGGGGAAGTGGAAAAAACTTGTTTATTAAGGAACAACAAAAAACACTCCCCAGCACAAGAGAAATAGCCCAAGATGACCACAGATGTTTTCACCAGTCCAAGGGGGTTGAGCTGTATCTCTCTTCGCCGCAGAGGGTACGAAGCTTCTTCCGCAGACCCCGGGGGAGCTCCTGCCCGGAGTAGGTCCGATGTCTTCGGGGGAGGGGGGGGAAGGGAACAACGGAAACCGGGGAAAAGGAAAAAAAATGGCAAAAAAGCAAGCCAGCGAAAAGCAGAGAAAAAAGAGAGGAAAACAGAGCCAGCAAAGCAGGCAGCCAGCAGCAAGCAAAAGCAGCAAGCAAGCCCAGCAGCAAGCCAGCCGCGAGCCGGGGGGGGGGGGGGGGGGGGGGGGGGAAGGAAGACAAAACAAACTGAGAACAGGGAACAGAAACCACGATTGGGATAATGAGCATGAAAATGTCCTGTCCCCACGACACACAGCCACTGTTCCACAGCAGCCTTTATGCCTTCCAACACTGTGCTGCTGTCACCCATCATCCCAATAAAGCTTTGAATGATGCTTCTCCAAAACAAGAAATACTGTGCCAAGAAAAAAGGCTGGTTTTGGATAGGTAAGGAACTGCCCAAGGAGAAAGAATATTTAATATTGGAGGAGGAGGAAAGGTTCAGCAGTGGGTGTGGGCATTTAAGTAACAGCCACTGGAGAGGTGAACAGAGCAAGGGGGTTGAGATTCACAGCCAGATGCACAGGGAATTGTGCTAACAAAACCTGTGAAATGTGTCGCATCTTCACATGAAAGTAGTGGTACCTCAGTGGCCAGTTGCATGCTGGGCATGCTCTTTGAAGGAGCTGCTCGCAGAGGCAAACCAGCCCACAGCGAGGGACCAGCTGGCACACCAGCAGTGCCAGAGGACTGTCCCTTGGAGAGGCAGCAACAAGGAACATGGAGCAAGCATGCAGCAGGAGAGACTCTAAGATTTACTGGACACGGGGAGGTAAGGTGTAAGACACTTCTATAGACTTAGAGAAATTCCTGCTTTGTTTTCAGGTCATCTACAAATCCAAGGCCAAAACTAATATGTCTGTGTCTTCTGTCTCCACTGCCCAGTCTGTAGATTTTGAGGGTTTGATGTGTGGTCTCTGTGCTGACATACTAGTAACCTAATCTTAATTTTGTTGCCAATAATCACAAAATACCTTTGCTGTAAGTTTGGAACAATCTGTTCTTTGAATGCATTCCACTGGCTCTCTGGAGCCCTGATTAATAACCTAAATGACTCATCATAATTAGCTCGTCCTCAGTCTTAGAACTGGAGAAAGCACAAATTTGACAGCTAGCAAAAATGAGTGGAGCAGAATCAGGGAGTCTGCAAACATTGCTGCCTTTGTCCTCATCTGGGAGCTGTTTCTAACAATAAAAGTGGTTTTAATTTTTTTTTTTAAGACCAGTGGTGTATTTAAGTCTTCCTGTTAATATACACTCTGCTTCTTGGAATTCGCGTGCATTTGTCCTTGCACCAACTTTGTTTTCAGCATGTCAGTTCCTTCAAAATACAAATTATGTCTAATTTCCCAGAAATTTCATATGTAACACATTCTGTTGAGGTCTATTCCATGATGCATTAATTGCTAGGGAATATTACACAGAATACCAGTGCTGGGAGATGCACCATCTAAAACAGGGAGATGCTATTTAATTGAATTTTGTTCTTCTCTAAGATCATTGAGTTACAAATTACTGGGAGCACTAGTGCAAACATGAGCATTTTTGTTCTCTGAGGATTGCTATGAATTTTCATTTGTAACAGCGTCTGTTGGTAAGAGAAATAAGCTATACAGAAAAGTAATGGTGCATGTTTTGCATGGTTGTATTCTCAAACAAATTTAACAAAGTTGCTGTGGATATATCACTCCAAAAACCCTGGCAAAATTACTTTTTCCTGCCCCTGAATACTAAACAAGTTTCAGTTTTTTTCTTTGACAGGTAAAATTTTCTGTAATTCATAAAAGATTTGAGTATTTCAGAGCCAAAGTCACAAAAGTAGGCCTGGGCAAGTTCTTCTGAAAATTTACATTTATTTGGGTATTTAAATCTTTGCAAGTTCCATGGTATTACAATAGTATTTGAGTACAGCGTTTGCTTCTTCCTATTTCTCTTTCCAGCATGTTATTTCTGCTAGCTCTTAGAACAAGATGAAGGTTGGATGCCTACTTGGCTTTATTAAGTGTTGAACTAGGGTGAAAGTTGTGCTTGTAAAATACTGTCAGTGAAGTAAAATAGAAGACTTGCGTACAAACAAAAGGTTACACATTTTCTCCGTCTGTATAGTTCAAACTGTTTTGGTGGGTTGCTTCCAAGTCAGGATCTATGTAAAGGATCTAAGTGTTAGCACTGTGCCTGGGGAGTTTGATCACGGTGTTCTGTCTGGTTGGGTGTGCATTTTGTTCATTTATGGAGGTGCACACACACCAGTGTCACAACCTGACGGTTACTGCAAACGGGAAATAAATCTCAATATTAATGTAGTGAAGGTAATGGGCCATTTCCTTCTGGCATCTTACACTGGCTTTTCTTGAAACTGAAGTTCCCATGCTCTCCTTTTGCTGGCAGCAATGAAGCCTATGCAGATTCAGTGTAACGTATAATCCCAGTTATGACTGGAGTCTTCCTGCCAAGCAAAAAATCTTCAAACTGCACAACAGTGACAGGAGCCTCAGAAGTGAAGTGAAGGATGCTGTATTTATCAGTAACTGTGCCAGCTAACCTGAATTGGTTTAAAAGCAACAGGCCCTTGAGAGGGACTTTAATTATCCTTTATAACAAGTGTCTGCTGCTTTCTCTGCTTGTCTCAAGTTGAGCTGTGCAGGTTTGTTGGGAATTGCATCTGCTCCCTCTGGATTCCTTATAACCTTCTGACTTTTCTTACCATTTCTCGTTTAAGATTTATGTCCACCTCAAAGAAGGGAGTGGTGCTGATGGGTTGGATGCTTTGAAGAACAAACCACAGCTTCACAGCATGGTGGCCAAAAGCCTTTGTCAAAACGCCTCTGGGAAGAACTACATCATCTTCACAGGCCCAAGCATTACCAGCCTGAACCTCTTTGAAGAATTTGAGAAGCAAGGTGTGTGTTGGGTGACTCATTGGGTTTTAATGGTGACAGACCTAGGGGCCTCATGCTATTGAATTTTAAAAAAATTCCTAAAGTCTTCACTGATATTTCAATTCCTTGTATAGGTAAGTTGTTCATGTCTAAGTAAACTTCTCATTCATGAGAAGGTACTATGCAGAAGACTTTCTAAGTTGCTCTTTAAATCTTCCTTTTTAAATCTTCAAAATGAGGATGTAAAAACAATTTTAATATGGTTATTTAAAGTGCTTGCTTTTGTTCTTTGACTTAGAAATGTGAGGTCAAATCTCCTATGTGACCTGGGGGACTTTTCAAGGAATTTCCTGTCTGCTCATGATTTTTCTGTTCCTGTTGTGAAAGATGAGGGATGGGGTGAATCCTTAGAGATGTGCCTTAGAAGTCTTTTTTGATTTAATATCTGTTAAAGATGTGTTTTTTCTAGAGAACATTTTATGCCTTTGCAAAAGCTCTAGAAAAGTTTGGCTTCTTGTGTTTTGAGGGATTTTTGCTAGTATCAACATACCTTGATAGGACAGATTTTAGTTTTGAAAGCAAAACAAAACTCTCCATTAGCAAAAACACACTTATCAGCAGAATGTCCATTGATACAGCTCTCCCAAGCAAGTCTTTTGCTACTGCAAAGAGCAATCCCAGGTCATCCTTTCTGTCAAATGCCCTCTCACTCTGAGCATGGAAAATCACATGCTGCTTTGCTTTCAGCGAAGCTGAGGACTTGTGACTCCCCTCCAGTTATAGGATCCTGCACTCTTGCCATCTGTTCTAAGTCATTTCATGTCACTGTGGTCTTGTTCTTCAGTCAGCACAGCCTTTCAGAGTGATGTGGTGCATCAAATAGATCCTTCCCAGCAATGAGGCTGGAACTGCCATCATGCATCACAGCTACGAGGCTGTTTGCTGACATACCTCTGCTGTCCAAGTTGGAGATTTTTTGTCATTGCAGAAAATGAAACCCACACAAACCATTATATTAATGACACATGGCCCAAAGCAGGGGGAAAGTCTGGGAATTGAGACAATATGTTAATTCTCATTTAAAATGAGAACATTGGTGAGCTGCACCAGTGCTGTAGTTTAGCACTACAGACTGTGTTGGCACTGAGGGCTGCATCTGTTGAGCTCCATACAGAACTTATCTCCTACATTAATTCAGGCAAGCTGGAAGCTCACTGGCTACAGAGGAATTTCTGCATATCTCATAAAAGAGCCATGGTTTCCCAAATGCTGCGAACAGCCAAATGGGAAATGAGTAGAGCATATTTATAGTGCACTGGGTTTTTTCTCTAAGCAGAGACGTATCTTTGTTAGATGGCTTTTCTTAGCTGATTATAAGCATTACATTTTTAAGACTACGAAACCAATGATGCAAAATGTGAGTTTAAAAAAATGCAGAGGATAACACACATACTGTTTGTACCTGAGATGAAATGTTAACGTTTAAATGTAAACACTGACAGCTTGACTGAGTTCATCCTCTATGCTCAGCTAGAGAAGGATAAAGATGATCTGGCATGATCCATTTGGTCAGTAACCCTAGTAATAAAGATACATGGCTACTAAACCAGCTGAATGTTTATTACTTGCAGATAATTCAAATTGTTAACAGAGCTGAATTATTCATAGGCTTTACACTGCACAGATCATTCAAATTAATGGTTTCTAGCAGGTAACAAATTCAGTAATGTCTTTTAAAAACATGCAATTTTGATTTAGTATCTGATCAAATATGCTAATACAACACTGAGATTTCATTCTGGTTCATGATTTGTTATGTAGTTTCATGAGACTATAATCTCTGACAGCTGCCTCCAAAATTAAATTTCAGATCTGGTACACACTATCACCTTCCTAGGGGTGAAGCTATTAGGTGGGTAGGGGGTGGACACTAAGAAAGCACGTTTATTTACTTTGCGATATAGCGTGGCACTCGTAGACAAAAAAGATCATGGGGAGAATAGTCTTTCTGTTTAATAAGTCAATGGGATTGTCTGCATTTGCCATGAGCAGCTAGGGGCTAGCAAAGAGGTTTTGCAAGGGAATGCTGAGCTGGAAGGACTGTGAGACACTGGGAGAGGTGAGATGCTTGAGATGTCAAGCTGTGGTGAAATCAGTAAGAGCCTTGGGGGAGATGGTGTTTATTGACTCTGCTGCAAAGCAGGTTGTGTACTGCCAGCACCTGCTGGGATCCTGCTGCGTTATCAGTACATTTGGGGAGAGGCATGCAAAGAAGCCTGGACTGGACAGAGAGATCTCTCCTGATCTACCACAGAGTCTCCTTCAGCAGTGAAGTCAACGTTGGGGTTTTTTTGGTGTGTGACACTTTTTTGGTGTATGACTTCAGCTAAACCTGAACAGAGTGACGCCATGACCAGAAAGTGTCATGAGAGCCTGTTGAAAAGTATCTATGCTCAGGTGCTCATGACAGATCAAGACCCCTTCTTAAACTGATAAATTTACTTTTTTTATTCAAGAAGATTCCATTTCTGGGCTAGAGCAGGACCAGTGGTAGAAAGATCCATTGAGAGCCAAAACCAAAAAGAAATTGGTATTGATCTTAACTGCTTTATTTTGTTTGAGGGTTTCATGACTATCAACAGGGAAACAGGGAAATATTTAAATAAGTTCATGCTTGGAAGCCATAAACTTTCTGGGAACATGAAAGTTTTAAGGCAGTTGAAGGCAATTCTAGAAAATCCGGAAATTCACTCACTAAAACTCTATTTGTTCCTTTCAAAATTCTTGATGGAAAGGACTTGGGGTCTTGGTAACCAGCATGCTGAACCTGAGCCAGCAGCATGCCCTAGCAGCCAAGCTGGTTAACACTGTCCCGGGCTGTGTTAACAGGAGTGTATCCTGTAGATCAAGGGAGGTGATTATTTTCTCCTGTTCTAGACAACATGCACCCAGTACAAGAATACTCTGTATACAAATATACTCTGCTATGGGAAAGGAACTGTTCATGTTCAGGTTGAGAAGAGGCTTTAGGGGGATGCAAAAGCAGCTTTATGCTACTCTATAATGAGAATGGAGCTGGCTCTTTACAGTGGTGCATTGTGGAAGGACAAAAAATAACATATTTAGGCTGAAACAAAAGATGTTGAGACTAGATGCAGGATTTTTCCTGAGGGCAGTGAAGCAGGATACCCAAACAGGTTGTGCAGTTTCTGTCCTTGGAAATTTACAAGCCCAGACAAGATAAAGCCCTGAATGGCACTGTCTGGCCACAGAGTTCACCCATTTCTGTCAGGGGATGGGACTGGAGACCTCCTGAGTTGTTTTTCAGCCTGAACTGTTCTTTAATCTATAGGACCCTGTAATCCTATAAAAAAAAAGTTGTTAAATCTTAACTGTCATTCACTTTTCCTCACTGTAGCCCACACATGCATTATTGTTAAAGACAATAACACTCTCTGTTTATTGAGAGCCTGTGTTGTAGCACCTTCACTGTACCACAGTAGAAAATAGTGTGCCTTGTAATATAAGGGATGTCAGTGAACATAATTCTAAGACCTATGTGAAGATACCAAGAACTGGGAAAATTTCAGAAAATAAGATAGCACTTTGATAATTTTCAAAATCAAAACCCTGAATAGACCTTTTTTTTTCCAGGGGACATACAAAGAATTTCTTTCACTGGCCTCTGAATAGAACTGGAAACCTGCACTGAAATGCCCCAGATTCTCTGTTCTGTGAGCAGACAGCTGTCACTGCTATTTGCTTTGATATTCATTCATAGCCACATCCCTTGTTACGTCTCAAAGCATTAATATTGTCCTTTATAGAGGACAAAACTTCCTAAAGCCCTGTGTTCCATGCTTCCCTTAAATATATGATCCCTGAAAGTCTCTTCTGCATGTTCTCAACCAGCAGGAGCAGCTGGCTCTGTTCTGCAGAGGGGCTGGTGTTGGCAAAGCTGCAAGAACTGCCAGCCTGGTTGACCATGGCATTCCCACAAGGTTTGCAGGATACTGCATCTCCAGCACATTGACTAAATCAAGCACACTTCTGCTCCCCACAGCAGCCCCACCCTGGTTTCCTAGCTCTGACTTGACCCAGTGTTGCATGCAGAATAAATGATTGCAGACTGTGTATTTTTGTCTGAATTAGTTCAAGCCTGACGGCCTTTGTGAACTGTACTAGTGTAGATGTGGTGAAACAGGCTTCAGCACAAGCTCTCTGGAGGCTGGAGACTCTGGCAATGAGTTTTGGGTGACTATGCCACATTTCTTCTTCTTTGCTAAACTATCTTAGTTGTAGTCATTTATATTACACTTACAGTTTAAGAAGACCAGAGAACAGACTGTTTCAACTGACTCCTGTGTGTGCAGAAAACACCTGTTGTAATTCTGATTTAATTACACACAAAAACTTCATTGAGCCAGATGGGTGAAATTTTTATTGTTTCTATTGCTATAGTAACTAGGTGGTTTTAAAAACCTCTACAGTAGATTAAGGGTTTCATCCATGATGAGAGATGGTAGTAAATCTGCAGAAATGCTGCACTTTTCTAGGCTGTACAGCAGGAAGGGTACATGATGTGTTCCTTAGAAAGAAAATGGTTCCCATTATTCTACATGAGGAGTGGAACACTTGCTGGAAATTTTCTGCAGGCTTATTGCTACAGTAAAAGGAAAGGCTACAACTAATTATTATGGGATCTCAAAGATGGCTGTTGCTGTTTTGAAGCTTTAGGACAATAATGTAGTTACTAGCTTGGTTTTATTCCATTGTAGCCTCATGGAAAAAGTATCACATTTCAGTGAATAATAAACTCTGGGCAGTTAAAGAAATTCTTCTCAGGTTTGCTTGTTATCAAAGCGAGAAGATCTTAATATTGACTAGAAGAAAGCTTTATAAATGTTTGCTATGTTAATGGCATAGTCCGCAGGTACGTGACCTACACTGTTTGGGTACGTCTTAGCAACAGAAGAATTTTTTAAAAAGAAAAATAGAAAATCAGCTTTCCACTGGAGGTGCAGTTCCCTCTATAATGATTGCAAGCCTATTGTCATCAGGCTTTTCTAATTTTCTTTGTGGAAGGAACTTACAGATTTCCAGGGACAGATTCATTCATTAGAAATAACTGGTGGAATGCAGGTTTCTCCCTTGAGAATGAAGTTGCTGTGTTGGTTGACCTTCTTCTCTCATCAGTGTCTTAAATTTCTGATGGAAGAGCTGTAGCTTCTTGTAGATCTTCCCACAGCAACTGGACCAATGCATGAATATATGCAATTAATTTATTAGTATTCCTGTAGTGTCTGTGAGCTGTTGAGGGGATGTTCAGCATACCAGTTACTATAGGCAAGGACAAAGGCTGCATGCGCACTCAAGAGCTTAGGTGCTTCTAGAAAGACAGAGGCAGAAGAGCCACATGAATGGAAATCCAGGAACAGAGGTAACATGTTTAGGGAAACATAAGAACAGAGATAATATATTTAGGGGAAGCCAAACACTGCCTTCTGACTTTGTATTTTCGCTGTAAGGATATAATGCAAAATTCAACATGATGAAAAATTTGATCAAGCAGACTTAGCTGACAGATGAGCTTTAAACCACCACAAGATATGCACAGATGTCACCTGCTTCCATGCCCACTGTTTTTTTCTACTCAAATGGGTTAACACAAAACTGAAAGAGACCATGGAAATTTCCATCCAAGATTTCTTTGAGTCAGGGAACAATTTGATCTGCTTCTCTTGGACTAACAGAAACAGGCTGTTAGTATTTCACAGCCTAATGAAAAATTCAAGCATTGTTATTAACGTTGTTTTCAAACCTTGTTTGCACCTGCCTGGCTGTATTGAGATGCATTTTGTTGTGTTAGTTTTTATTCATTGCCTCTCACAATGAGAGGCATATGAAAAGGCCAAGAAGCTGTGAGCAACAGACTGTGTCTCCTGCAAGAGCCTCTAGTGTCTTTGCAGGACACGATCAGTGCTTGCTTTAGTGCCCTAAAATTGGTTTTCACTGAAATTTCCATCTTCTCCATCCTTCTGGCATATGCATTTTTTTTCAATCAACCAGTGGTTTTTAGCTGCCTAAGCAGCATTTCCTTAGCAAAGCAGATGATGCAGGTGCAAGGAGTATTGAGCTAAAAATCAAGAACGTGGCAGCATAGTGAAGCAGCAGATTAAACTATTGTGACTAAAAGCATCATGGGAGTAATGTAGGAGAATTTATTTCAGTTGACATCTGAGATATTATATTTTAACATCTACTAATATAGTATGTTATATTATAACATCTAAGATGCTATAGCTTTCCCTACCTCCCTGTGCCCTCCAAAATTTATTCTTTCTGTTAAACAGCCAAGACTCTCTCAGATCATAAATTCTGATTTGTCCCATAATGCATATCATCACTGGGGAAATTTTGAGACCAGTTTTAAACATGTTGTAATGTTAAATGCAGATTGTAAGTGCTAATGCTAGGAAAATACCCTGAATTATTTTTCCTGTTGTTTCATCGTGACAGTGCAGGAGGCCTCAATATATTTCAACAAGATATCAGGCTTTCTGCACTTGTCTGTAGGACACAAATCTTTGGTATTACAGAAGAAAACCAGTTGGCTGACATATCTGTTGGACTAGAACGTTGTAGGGCAAGTTCTTTCAGAGTTCTTTCAGGCTCGCTCTGCTGGTTTTGCTCTCTAGGTCCATGCAATGGCTTGCTAATAGGGAATGTGTTTTTCACATGCAGAGATTTACTGCTGTGGGTTGCTGAGCACCAGGAAGAGTGACTGCACAGGCCTACCTCCATCCATGCTGATCAATTCTGCAACTCCACAGTCCAGAGGACAGTACAGAATAAGAATGAAGGGAAACATGTCATTGATTTGCTGGTACAATAAAGGGCACTTTCGTTTTCTGACCAATGCCTATTCTCCAGTTCAACAAGGTAAGCAATATTCCTACTTCTCATCTCAAAAGTGCACATGCTTTATGTCACAAGCCAAAGTGAGTCACTGAGATTGATAATAAGCCTGAACAAAGAGTTTGATTGTAACTGATCATACAACCTAGATAAACAGTAGCTGTTGTAACTGATCATACAACCTAGATAAACAGTAGCTGTAGTGATAATTTCCCTTTTGTATCTTCATACAGCTATTCTTTCTTTCTCATACAAAGGTTAAAAAGCCTACTGCTAATGCAGCCTCCTTGCCTGAGCTGGTAGAGGCACTATCCTTTCAGGTGTAAAGAATATATCTTTGCTGATGTTCCGAGAATGGAAGATGGGTACTGCATAAGACAATATTAGCCCCATTTGCAAAGCATCTTGTAGGATTGCTGCAACAGAAAAATTAATAAACGTCATGATGTACTTTGAACTTCAAGCAGATCCTACAATTAATTTTTCTTATCTAGTAAAATCTTAGTCACAAACAAGTATCTTTTTTTGCCAGGATTAGATATGATTAAGGTTTCCTGCTGTATGTTAAATTGATTTTGGCAGTCGATGAAAAGAAACCAAACCAGATAATTCGGATAGTTCAAATAATTACAGAGAGCTTCTTGCTACTGAAATATTTTCCTTTTTGAAAGTATAAAATGGTTTTAAGAACATTTGGAAACTTCTGTAAAATGCAATGACTAAAACTTCTTGAAATTAGTTTTTCAATGAGAATGTTGTTTCAGTTTCTTAGAATTTTTATAATTCAGATTTATGTATAACTGCCAGAGACAAATGAGTAGAACATAAACATTTAAACACAAAGCCACTAATTCAAAGGCATATTCAACACTAATTTTCTGAATCCCAAACAACTCTCACATGTGTTTACAGATCACAGAAGCAAAGCTAAGGCCTAGAATTACTGTATGGTAAGCTGAGGAAGCTGACTTGGTGTGTTATTCAGTGCATTGCCAAAAGGCTCATTGCCTTAGCAAAGCATGGCTGTTCCTGATGAATTTGTGCTGGGCATCCCAGCAGAGTGAGGACTTGGTGATTCAGACGGACTGATGTCTGAGCACAAATGCTGAAAATATTTATGAGAAGGAAGTATGACACTCAGACACCCTACTGAAGCCAGTCTCTGGAGTAATGTATCTCCCCATGAGGGGCTTTCACCATCAGGATTTGTGCTGTTTTCCTTGTGTTTCTTGCTGGATTTAGATCATTCAGCAGCACTAACTGGACAAGACTTATCACTATAAACTACTACTTGTTTTTTATAGACTAGCATGGAGCATTTGGTTATAATTCATAAATATTAGGAAAAAACTCTGTTTATAAACATCAGTGTTAACTGCCCTTTTAAAAAGAGGAGCAAAAGCAGACTATGCTGGCAGCATCCTTTAAAAGCAGGATATGGAGGTGTGAGCTGTTGTGCTTGTGATTGACGTTGGGTCTGTTTTGGCATAGATGGGATTGTAGGTGGTGTGTGTGAGGTATTTGTGATAATGACCTTTGTGTGTGATGGACAAGGCTTTCCCAACTCATTGTTTACCAAATGCTGGCTGGGACAGTTGACATAGTTCACTGTGAATCAGAGCAGAAAACAGAGACTGGCTTTTTTAGAGAGTGATGCTGGGCAAAGAGTCTTTAGCAGGAACATGGGAACAGATGGAAGCTCAATGGGAAGGCAAGAGACCAGATTGCTTGCCTCTGATTTCACATCGCTAAAGTCAGTAAAGCAAAGATAGTTTAAACCAACTCAAGAGAAGCTGGACCACCAGTCTCCTCTAAGGTATGTAAATATAGAGGAAGAAGAAGAGAAATCTGTGCTGCTTGAGGCAGGCCTGTAGCACAGATGTGCTCAGCCCATGTTACATGGGAGAGGAGGTAGTTAAACGGGGTTAAAACCCACATGAGGTGGTTGAACAGAGACTGGTGCCAGTGGGATTGTCTGGTGATGCACAGTGCATTTGCACTTGGCTGAGTGTAAGTTTGCGTGGGCTGGAGGAGACCATGGAGATAAAACCTTAAAAACAGTAGGCAAGAGATGGTCAACAGAGCACTTAGGATGAGAAAAGAGGTGGACATAGCTAATAATTAACTATTTATTGCAATTTAAAGAAAAGTCAAGAAGGTAAATCTTGCCTGTACTAGGAGTGCAAATCCCATCCAAGCCAGAGGCACCAGGAGGGCAGTACACTTGTCAGAGCAGATCTGTGAATACTATTTTTAGATGCAGCAGGTTATTTATTATGGATGTTTTAAACCAGCATGTCATAATATATCATCTCAGATACTCAAGGATGGACCTAATTCCTTTGGTCTTGCAAACATATCCTGCTTACTCTGCTATCAAGTATGTAGTTTCTGTCTAGAACAAAATCCAGTCAGATTTTTAATTGCTCTTAAGCTTTAATTTTTCCTTGAGCTTGTATTACAGAAGAAGTGAAAATTCAAAAGAGATAGGGACCCCCAGAGATAAAAAAAGTTAACTTATTCTAAAGCAGGTAATCTGTGTGCTAGTCCAAATGTCCCCATCTGTGGGATAAGGCTGCATCTTGGTTTTTCACGCTAGATCTGATGCCCACTTCCTCAGCATCTCCATTATTGTGTTCTAGAAATAATTGCAATCTTTTCTACCTATCATGTGTAGCAGGATGGAGCAGGCAGCAACCTCACTTGCTGCCCAGTAGGATGCCCAGAATAACATCTTCAGCAAAAAACTGTTGAACCCAAGATCTCTTTAAGTAGCTTCTTTCTGAGAAGAACTTCCACAGGTGCTCTTCACCAACTAGCTCTACTTAAAAGCTAAACAGTCAATAACTAAGCATAGAAAACAGAGCTTGGGCCACATATGCAAGGAATAAAGAGCTGCAGATGGCATGTTAGCACCTCAAAAGTGACTTGTGAGAAGATAGGAGATGATGTAGAGTCATCACAATTGTATGAAGCAGTTGTATGAGTCTCTGTGTGGTTCTTTCTCTGGGAGAAGCTGGAGTGATAGGTGACTGGTGACAGTCTAGTTTCCTGAAAAAATCAGCTTGTGAGATTGGCCCAGAATTGGAAAATCTGGGGAAAAAGGCGTGAAGTTAAAAAACATATTTCAGAACAGATAAGCTTAGGGTTTCAACTTACCATTTCCATGTGTCCTTTGTGAGACTACAGGCAGGGGGTTGTATATAGTATAGTATATATAGTATAGTGAGATTGGGGACGGGGCTGGAGGACCTCAGTGAGAAGACCTCGATCATCAGACCTTGTACAATGCTGAATGTCAGCAATTCCGATAAAGAACTTTAAGAAATCGAGGTCCTGATAAAAAGCCAGATAGCACTTGGATCATGCAATGCCCCTTCTTTTATACTGTTATGAAATCTCAGGGTTTGACAAGATGGATGCAAGTGCTGGTATTAGTGGGACTCCTATTTTTAAAAAAGCATGATTCTAGATAGGCTTAGGATAAGTGTTTTCAGGAAACAAACATATGTAAACCTGTCTTTTGTCTTGTTTCATTTGAGGTAGTATTTCTCAAGCTTTGCTTCACAAGCATACAGCTTAAAATTTTAAATTAAAAAGAAGAAAGGGTTAAAAGACCGCCAAACCCAAAAGGTAATGCCTTTCTATTGTGACAGGATGGAGGCTGGCAGTCAGTGCCCTTTCCAGCATGGAAGCAAAGGCAGGCTGTGGCTGCTGTGCAGGTGGTATGTTCCCTGGAGTGCTGCCAGGAATGGGAACACAGCGGTGCTGGGGGAGGACCAGGAGGGGGAATGGTTCATTGGATGTGTCAATGAGTCAGCTGGTTCAGGACCACGTGCCACAGATACCTGCAGCTAGGAATGACCCAGCTCTGGCAGTTGTCTTCCCTGGGAAGGTGGGCTATGGCTACAAAACAAGCCTAGGAAGGGGTGAAAATAGTATGCCTATAAAGCTATTTATAGACTCAAAACAGGGGAATGTTATGGGAAATATAATAGAAAGTGATAGGGAGTATACGGTTCTGCCACCGCAATGCATTCCTTTAAAGATTATGAATACAAAGTAAATCACAAAGGAAATACAAATTCTCCAAAGGAAGAGAAGGGAAAGAAAGAGAAGAGAGCAAGAGGAGAAAGAAGGTAATTTTTTTTTTTTTTTTTGTATAATAATTATACCAGGAACATACTTAACCTTCCCTGACTTGCCCTGATGAGATAGCAAGTGATTTTGCAGCACTACTGCAGCAGGCTGGTGGTGTATCAGTTCTTTTTACCTCATGCTGGCCAGATATGTGTAGGACTCATTAAAAGAATCAAAACCACACTATAATAATTACATGAATGTAATGAAGAATTTTTTTTTGTTTGATTGGTTTTTCCCACCACTCCTTGGGCTACATTTACACCCAGTTTGAGGAGGCAGAGGTGAAAGGAGAGTGTATTGAACAATTCAGAGGTAATATAATTTTGGACTCTTGAAAAATCAGACTTTAAACACCCCAAATAAATTTCTGCATGGCTCAGCTGTAACATGACATTTAGTATGTGGCATACTAGCTTCAAAATAGAGCCTGCCAGCTAGGACAGCACAGGGGGCTTGACAGAGATAATGGATGGAATGAGACTTCCAGGTGGAGGAATGAAATGATGAAGTCTGTAATCAAAACGTGAGTAGCATTTAAGGGTTGATTGTAAAAGAGTTGGCAGAAGGAAGGTGAAGAAAATTTTCTTGAAAGCTTGAGAAATGAGAAAGCTGAGGATTGTACCTGTACTGAAATGATGCTAAGAAAGGATGCGACCAAGCCTGTGCTTCTCTAGACCTGGAGAAAATGGTGTTGTACTTGAGAGAAGGGAGCCTCCCTGGGCAGTGTGCCATAGCCATGGAGTAAGTGGTGCTCCATACCCTGGAAAGCCCACAATTGAAACATGTGGGGGCATAAGGTCAAAAGTTAGGGAACAGACTCTTATGCTCTAAGTTTGTTTTACCCACCCTTTCTTCCTATGGGGAGCTTTCTCTGGGAGCAGTACATCAGAAAAGAGCTAGGAGAGTTTCATAGGAGGACATTGGACTTACAAATACTGCTGTAGTGTTGGATAAGGCCAGGTCAAAGATAGACCACATGAAGGAATGGGGCGCATTTAGTAACAGGTGCTCTAGCACCTGTATGTGCAATGAGTGGTTGGTAGAAGGCTGCAGGGTGATGCCTGTTGACTTTCCACAGATTTCTGCAGTAGGCAGGATGGCCATCCCCCATGTTGAGCTGAATTATCAAGCCAGCTGACCAGGCAGGACAGGAAGCAGCACTTGCAGGCAGAAAAATGTGTGCTCAGCTCCAGTGAGCAACCTATGGGTACTTCTGAGCTCTGGCTCCCCACAGCAGGAATCAGGCTGCTTTTCATTTCTGAGAGACTGCAATCACCCACCAGCTTCACTTCTGTCTGCACTGAGATCAGCCAGTTGGCTCCTTCTTACTGTATTTTCTTCTCTGTGTCAATTGGCAACCAGGGAAGAGAAGGTGATGTTGCCCTTAGCCCCCATGGGTGGAGATAAGCAAAGGATTTAATTTCAAGGGACTAATTTGGGACCTCCAGAATTCAAAGCATATAACAGCAAGTCACTGCTCTAGAGGTGACCACAATTTCTTGTGGCCCAAAAAAGGAGAGACTAATACTGTCTGTAGGGTGCTACTGTGGGACTACAGGAATGTCTGGGTTCCTTTGAATATATGGTAAAGATGTTTGTGTCTAACACCTTTTCATTTCCAACTGAAAAATGATCCCTCTTCTTCCCCTTCCACTTGTTCAATGTACTACCTGTGGGAAAAGAAATCAAGTTAGCATCTCTGTTACAGATAATTTTCCAGCTTTAGGTGGAAAACTGTCAATAATGTTTATTTTATAAGCCATATATAGAAAACATATTTTTCAATTGCTAGAATTACGATGTCAATTTAAAACTGTTATGTTTCTAATTGATGCAGGAGTTATAATTAAGAGGAAAAGTGGAGAAATTCCATGCCCACTGGCAGTTGAAGCCTTTGCTGCTCACCTTAGCTATATCTGCAAATATGATGATAAATACAGCAAGTAAGTAAGAAGATGTGCATGTTTGTGTGTACTTTTTTCACACCTCCTCTTTTGCTGCAAGGTTTGAATTGTTCATGTTGAGCTGCATCTGAGGGCCCAATGCTGCTTTCACCGAGTCTCTGACAGAACTTCTGTTTAAATCAAAGATCAGATGCTGGCTCTGCACAAAGCAAGAACTGCATTGCTGGTATTGGTTTGGCTCTATCTACCCACCCATCAGACAAAAAAAAAAAAGAAATTTTGAGACACAGGTCCTTTGCATGTTATAAATTACTTTTAAGAAGTGATGGGAGGATGAGCCAGCAGATTGATAGACAATTCAACAAGGCTCTACCAGCCCCACAAGTCTCTCAAGCTAGTTCAGCTCTCCACCTCTAGCAGTATATGATGTTTAGTTGATAATCTGTCCTGGTGATATTTGCGTCACCTGGAGCCAGAAGAAAAAAAGACATTCAGTTCTACATGTAAAGCTGACCTACATGATGAGAGAGCAGAATGTAGAACTTTTGGGTCCTGAATTCCAGTTGGTGTCCTCAGTGTTAGCTCTTAATGTAGCAAGGAGGAACAGCAGGGAGTAAGAATAGCAGTAGTGAAGCTTGGCTGTGGGAATAGCAATGAGGTACAGAAGATTTCAAGAACTAGAAATTGACAAGAGAGAAAAAGCAGCACAGATTTTTCAAGCCAGTTCTGGGCAAGGCAGCAAGAATTCAGTAGAATATATGAAAGAGGAGGAGGTGGTCGCTGGAAAATGATGTTGGGATCTGGTCTGAGGAAATCAATGCGGAAAAAAGCTGGGGTAGTACATTTAAATGGTTACTAAAAAAAAGAAAGTAGGAAAATGGGAGAATAGGAAATCTTATGACCAAAGAGAGAATATTCTGGCAGTCCTAGAATTAGTCAGAACCTAAATATAAAGATGTCAGTCCTCTCTAGTTCTGCCTTGTGGTCCACCTACCAGCAGTGTACACTCTCGCTCTAACCCCACATCCTCCCACCTACTGTTCACAGCAGCAGCAATCATCCTTTGCTCACAATAAACCTGAGGAGAAGCATCAGTAAGCTTCCCAAAACTGTAATGTAATGTGACTGAGGCTTACTTTTTTAGTTACAAATTGAACGGATTTAGACCTACATCTCCTATCACAAGGATATTTGTCATGGGTGAGCTCAAGGAATGTTTATCAGTATTCTTGCTTACATGGACTGATACAGAGGTGAGATTATTGCAGAAGTTTGCTTCTGAGAGCAAGGAGGTCTGCTCTTTTACATACTACCAGAAATGTCCAAAATTGTGCAAATATGATGTTAACATCTGTCAAATATATTGTACAAAATTTCTTTAAATAATACTTGAACCAGGCATTAAGTCCCATGTCTGCTTCTCCTTTGGGACTGCAGGATCTTTGTCTGGGGTGATTTCTTGCATCCCAGCTGCAATTGTTTGGCTCAACAATGTTCTTCCCTCCTTTCTTGACTTTTAGGTATTTCATTTCTCACAAACCAAACAAGACCTGGCAACAAGTGTTCTGGTTTGCCATCAGCATCGCTATAAATAATGCCTACATCCTCTACAAAATGTCAGAGGCCTACCATGTGACAAGGTACAGCCGTGCACAGTTTGGTGAAAGACTTGTAAAGGAGCTTCTGGGCTTGGAGGACACCTCACCCACCCATTGATGCTTTGCTCTTGGTGGCGTAGGCAGGGGCTGGAGGGAAAGCAGAAGATGCCACACCTGGAGCGGCAAAGCAAGGAACTTGTGACACCACCAGTGCTGTCATCCAGAAATGCCAAGTGATGCCACTAGAGAGGTGCAAACTTTGTTCCTAGTATCAGCTGGATGTAAACATCTCGTGCAGAAAGTGCCACTGGAAAAGCTGACACAAAATTGCATATGTGAATGCCCTGTGGGAATCTGTATACCGAAAATAGACTTAAATTAGCCATCATTTCAATGCTATTTGTTGAACAGGGTCACCTTGTAAAGTTCCTCTTGGGCCAAGAGCTTGTCAGAAGCTGGCAGAGCTCAGCAGTCCTAGATAGGCATTACAGGAAACTCTACACCTTCCTTGGAGTTACTAAATTCTGGGACAAGCCCTGTGAGGCGGCACCGAGGGCTGTGGCTGAGCGCAGCTGCCATCCCACGTCCCATGAGGCGTCGCTGCTGTCCTCCGCTGGGACAGGCAGAGCAGCCCAGCGCAGGAACCTTGCAGCAGGCATCTTGACAAACACCACCTTCGCAGGCAGGCAGCCAGGAACAGAGGACCAGTCATGATTTCTTCTTTCTGTGTTTTTTTTTCCCCCTTTGTTTTTTTAATGTTACATAAGACAATTTGATCCCAGTTGGAACACAGGAAAATTAGGAGAAACCAAGTACATTAGTGAATTTAAAATGACAAATACACTACACTGATTTTCTTTTTTTAACCATAATGAAGCATTTTTTTACACAAAGTGATTAAGTATTAATAAGTATTAATTACTGTTAATTACTGTAATTAACAGTGAGTAAACCAGTAAGTAATACTGCCTCACATCTTAACTGCCACGGTCAGTGTACAGGTGAGAAATCAAAATATATTACCTATATTTTTTCTTGATTTCCACTGTATCTTAAATGTTGCTTTAAAAGCTAATGTAATGGACTGTTAAAGTTTTAAGAACAATAATGTCTTGCTTTTTCTTTAGTAACTGTCAAGACCTTTTTGGTCCACTTTAGAATTTTGTTTGGCACACAGTTAGCAGGAAAAAAAGTCACTAATAGCCAAGTGTTTCCCATTATCACTGTGGAGTGTTCTGTAGGAATTCTTTTTGGTAAAGTTCAGGGCTTGTCACAGTAGTTGTAATTAAGCAGATTACATGTTTAGTAAAATAACATAGCATTGTGTCTTAGAAAAGGAAAGAAGTCCAGTTGCAACCAACCTTAAACCTTGCTAAAACAGAGCAGGCCTGAAGAGTTCTTCTGTTTTGAGTGACACTGTAGAGGGCAAGCATCATTGTGAGCTGGTGGTCAAGGCCATGTTTTGGTGCTCGTGGAATCTGAAAGCCACTGGAGGTTCAGAAAATAATGCCAAGAGAGACAGGTATGATTGAAATGAGAGAATCAATACTGAGGAAAAGTACCCTGCCCTCTACACTTTATTGATTTCAGTCCACAACTCAGTCATTAAAAAACTCTGTATTCTGAAGGTTAGCAGTGATGGGCACAAACAGAATTGCATTAACTTACAGGGCAGGAAACCATGTTGATTAGAGGACCCCAAGCCTGAAAAGTTTACTCCCAAAGAATGACTCAAGTTTATTCAAGAGGAATGGAGTGAATGATTGATTTACCAGTGTAAATCTTATGAGGTTACATGTATCTATCTGACAAGAGACAATAGAGGGTAGCCAACATGAATTTGGAAACTCCTCAGATTTTATCATTCTGTGACATGAAAATGCATAGCATGTAAATAATAACAGAGGAAGAATCCAGCAGCGGTTAGTAAATGAATGACTAGCCCATGGAGTATCCTTGCACTGACACCTTTCTTTTTCCACCAAAGTCTTACTGTTTGGCATAGACCTAGAGGCAGATCTCACCAGGTTGCAAGTAGAGAAGGGGATGGCCAACTCCATGGTGGTTCTGCTTGTGCTACAGCCTGGAGCCTGTCCCACACATCCTGCTCTGCCTGCCAGCTGCACAATGAACAGCAGCAGGATTCCTAAGCATCCTTTTCACTTCTCAGTCCACAAGGTTTCCACCCAGGAAACATGGGAGAAAGGACAAAACTTTGTGCACTGAGGCCTCCTAACTACAAAAGAAGGGGGTGAGTTTGTAACACTCTAGCCCTTGACAATGCCAAGCTGCACAGGAACCCAAGAATAATTCAAAATTTCTTGACCCTGCAGAGAACTGAGACCACCCCTCTTCAGACTGTGTTTGATAGCTGGTTCTTGTCAGTCTTGTAAGAATTCAAAAGGAGATAGCAGCTAGCCTGAAGCATGAAAAATGAATGTTCAGCAATATAAACCTACAGTTTTCTTTTTTTTCAGGAAATTTCACAGAGTTTTCTTATTGCTCCCTGTTTCAGACAATGCCAGCCTATATTGGATCAGGAAGTATAGCTACTAGCTCATTATATCCCATAAATTTAAATGGTAGTTGAAACTGGGGCAGTAAGGAAAAATTTGGCTGGAACTTTACTGATGGGATGGCTTGAATGAGAACTCCAGCTTCCTTACACTCCCATGCCATGCTGGGCTATATGCAGGATACCCATGCCCCCTGCAGACATTCCAAGACCACCTTGGAGCCACTTGGCATTTCTGAGGAGTAGGCAGACCACTCTCCAGCTACACTATAGGCCCCTGGGATAAATCTGGAGCCCTTGGCCAATTGTTATATAACTATGTATGCTTAAAGACCTAGATCTAGGCCATCCCATACAGAAAATGCCTTTTCTTTTTTTGAATGACTGTAGGCCTGAGGCCTTGAAATATTTAATTTTTCACCAATGTATGCAGTTAATTATGCAGATTACTTGAGCTCAATCATGAGCTCCTAGCTTTTTGCCTCAGGGACTGGGTCCTGAGTAGTTTTCCCTAGAATTGGTGTTGACGGGGGATTACACAGTGGCTGACTATTACAGGGAAGATGCTTTAGTCTCCTTTGTAAAGGAGAAAAATGAAAACAAAATTATAGCTTTCCAATTAATTTCATTTTCTTAGCCTTAAACATCCCTCATCATTTGGAACTGCTGTTCTTATCATGTACAAACATTCCATAAGTAAGCAAAAATATTTATATATATTTGTACGTACAAAATGCCTGAATTTTGGCTCTTGAAGCCAACAAGCAAAAGCCACCAAAGTGTAGTCTATGTCTACAGATGACTCTTCCCCCTCATCTTTTCCTTTTATTGACTGGAAATGGATAGGGTTGGGGAAAGTTAAAATTTCTCCTTGTTGAAAAAGCATCTTGCATTTTTTCTGTCACTACAACCGAGGAAAAGTAATTAAGGAAGATATAGGATAATTTTTAAATTTTTAAAGTTTGTCAACTGCAGCTCAGCCTATGCAGGATTGTTTCTTTTACTACAAACTGGCTTACTCAGATTTGGTTCTCCACCTGCTTGTAATGTTCAAGCTTCTCCCTAATTAAAGAGGGGAAAAAAGTCTCAAAGTAGTGCAAGGATGCTTGTTATAGGCGTGTGTGTCTAATTGTGCAATAGCTTGTGAAATTATAATTTGGGTTGTTTGTAGCCTTAAGACAATCTGGGTAAGAGAACTGAGTAAGTAGGTAAAATGCAGTCAAAATGCCAACCAAGTCACAGAGGAATGTCTCTGAACTTTTTTCAGGGAAAAAAAAGAAGATCAACACTGAAGTAGTGAAGGGAGCACAGCACATCTCCTTTCTCTCCTGCTGAATTGAATTTTCACTGATGTGTACTTCTAAAAACTGATAATTACTTGTTCATGGTATGCAAATTTTGTTTCAAAGAACTGAGACCATCAGTAAGACATACCTACCACCTTCTATGCAGAGTACTTTCAGGAAATGTCTGTCGTGCCATGATCCATTCTTGGAAAACATTTCTTCTCCCAGTGTGTAATACCACACTTGTCAAAGCTTAGAAGCCACTGGGAAGTGGTTTCCACTGTTGTCTCCATTGAAAAATGCTTCAAGAGCTTGCAGGAATTCTACCACTTTTTACTTCAGTCCATCTGTACACTTGGCAATAGGGCACAATTTAAAGAAATCTCATCTCCATTCTCTGTTTCTATTCTAGAGAAAATTGAATTTAGTAACACAAAACCAGCATTCCTGTTCTTTACCTCCAGATATATTTCTGTGGCCTTTTTTTTTTTTTCCTGAAGATGTTACTTTCTTTCTAACAGTTATTTAGAAGTCTGTCTTGAGCTAGTGAGTAGTGAAAGATGTCTCCACTATCTCATTCTTCCATGCTTTACTCCCCTTGCCTTACTGTGGAAGAGCTGATTCTACTGACAAGGCAGGGATTGGGAGATTATGCTGCTCTGATAATTCTGTGCATCTCTGGTACTTTGCAAGCAAGAATTGCAAAGTGCTGTAACAACCTCAGCACTTGCGAGACATCATTAGCTTATCAAAGCTTTTCCTTTCCTACCAGACACCAAGGCACAGCACAGATAAGGGGGGTCATGAAAGTGTAAAGTGGAGTTTGCACTCCTGCTGATTAAGGCTGTGTTCTATGTTTTCAGTGACTTGGTTCTTGTTCAAAAGCACTTTTCCTAACTAGAAATGAAAGTATGCCAAATACCATTTCCCCCTAAGTAAGGGCTGTGGGACTTAGCACAGGTTCCTTCATACAGGCTGGCACGAGTTAAAACCAAATTGCACTAACGGTAAGAGAAAATTTGGTAAAACATAGAAGCCCAACAAGCCTAGAGGAACTGAGAAGAGATATATGGAAAATCTGAAGCTCTGCAATAGTCCAGTAAACAGTGTGAAATTCAGACAAATAATTACTGAGTTAAGAAAATGCACTGAGGCTTAGATGGAATATTAAGTCTTCCATCCACCTCTGTTACGGAGTTTGCCATGACACTTCCTTCACGCTCGGCTGTAAGATTGGTTGTTTGTAAAACAAGCTCATCTCAGTCTGGCTGAGAAAAACATTGAAGTGTTGAAGGCCTGATCACAGTTTCACAAGGGCAAGGAACTCTAAGCTCAAAACAGGTATATATTTGGCCTGCTGTTAACTAGGATACTTGCACCAACACATCACGTCATCTACTCAAAAGCAAGCTTGCCATCAGTGCTACTTGATATATAGTCATTGTTGTTGCAATTCTTCCTAAACTTACCTTTGTTTCCAGAAGCATCATGAACTAGAAGCACTTCTGTATCATCACTTCACTGTTGGCAAACAGTTGAGACCAGCTGTGCTTTGTAAAAGGATCTCTTCCTCTTCTTCTGAGTGACAGCTTTGTCTCTCTGGAAATCTAGCCCTGGAGAAGCTTCCTGCCCCACACTTTCCTTTTCTTCCTCATTTCTTGCATTTAGAACACATCCAAAGCATCCTGCAGTTCTTGGTCAGTCTGGAAGAGTTGACATCACAGAGTTGGCAGTTTAGTTTAGTAAACTGTTTAGTTCTGTAGCATTGTTTTGCTGGTCCTTTCTGCTATTTTGCAGATCTCAGATGAAACAGGGTATTATTTCTGCAGGCTGCTCTGATTGCAATCACTGTGAAGGTGGCATCTGCTTTGCCCCATTAGTGCTGTCCCAGCAGATTTGGATGGACCCCAAAGAGGTTTCAGCAGCACCACACCCACTGCTCCAACTGGCATGGCTGTAATATTCCTCAGCTCTGCATTGTTGTCATAGAGACACCTTTGACAGGGTCTGGGGATTTTCTTTGTGTTTTGCTTTGTTTTTGAAGCCCTTTCACTCTGATGGGTTTGGTGAACAGCTGTTAGGTATCACTAAAAGGCCTTAAGTGGTAAATCCATTTTGTATCACTCTTTCCAAGTAGTAATTGCTTGTATTGGATGTCAGGGTGGTCCACGTGATGTGTAGTGTGAAAACCTTAGCCAGGAAAGCATCATTTGCTGTACCTGAACAACCTTGGATGCCTGGGGGCCCTGGGTGGAACCCAGCGGGAGAGGACTGTCATGCTGTGCTGTAGCACCATGATGTGCAGGACCTGACTGGAAAAAAAATCTGGGGAGACACAAGATCACAATTTGCAGTCCAAGCTCCTTGGACAAGCAGATTTTATAGTCAAGCTGGTCTCAGAAGTTTTTCTAGGAAAGGGAAAATTCCAGGCCTATGCAGTTTGCTCCCAGCCCTTGAAACTCTGTCTCTAAAATAAACACTCTGGAAAATGCTTTCACACTTCAAGTATTTACAGTGTGCTCTGGCCTTCAGAGCATTTTGACCTATTTCCACTAGTTCCGGAAAAAGCCTAGAAATTTAAAAGCAAAGCGCAGTGCACTAGGTTCAGCTGTCCAGAACCCCAACCCACTTGTGTCAAAGTAACTTTGTGGTCTTGTTCTCAAATAATCTGTGTCAAGGCATTTGCAAAATGTGACTGCTGAACAATTTGCATGTCTCTGGAAAACATAGTTGCTCATTTGATGGAAAACAGTTTGCAGGTCTCTCTGACTTATTTTGCAATCTGGATTTTTCTTCTAGATATAAACCAAATATTTGCCTGGCATTTCAGTACTGAAATAAAAAAATAGCTTGATCCCATGGTCTGGGGGTGATATCAGAGATAACAAAACTCAGGTTTATGCCAGTGATTAATCTGATCCTGTGAAGGTGTGGTTAATCAACATGGTCTGACACAAGGAGGAGCTCAAGGGCAACAGTGGGTTTGAGAAGGCAGAGAAAAGTTCAGAGGATGAACACATGGAGGGAGACGAGCCAGGTGATCCCTTCTCTCATAATTCCAGCATGTATACCCCCCTCTCCTGCTGCCTTTGAATTAAAAGAAAAGGCTGATGTTTAACATAACCAGTCTGCACAGCTGATTGAGTAACACAAACCCTGCTTTAGCTACATCCCTGGCCTCACTCCATGCCTTTCCTTAGGCTATACACGTTCAGTAGTCATCAGCCTTGGAGTCACAGCACTGCTGCATGTCAGCACAGCATGGACGCTACAGACTGTGGAAGTACCACAGTAGAAACAGGAACAATGGGGATTCCGGAGAAGGAGTCTCTCCACTGACATTTTGTTTTCATTTATTTTACAATGCGTGCAACTTACATTCCATCAAATGCAGTGACAGTTCCAATTGCGAAGATGGGCCTTAGCTGGCTGAGTGCTTTCAAGACCACTGGGCTGTGCTCACACCATCAGCAACTGCGGTTCTGTTGCAAAGTTCCATATTCTTTATAATTCTAAAGATTTCTGTTGAAAGCATAAATTACAGAGGTAAAATATACACTGCAAATTACTTTTTTTTTCCTTTTTAAAAATCTTCTCAGACCAATTTTATGACGGCCAGGTCTTTCAGGAAATGCAGGTGTGTGACCTCTTCACAGTAAGAGACACACAACTGTGTTTCTACGTGGGACAGGGAACTACTTTGGTGACATCAGTTCTGTTCTACACAAAGGCACGCTTGCAATAAATTTTTACAAATTTTGTACACCATAAGCTGAATTCCAAGTTCCAAAAATGTGAAGTGTGGCAACAATAACAAAATTGATTTATAGTATCACTCTGATATCTTGTCATGTGATTTTATTTCTTCAACAAAGTTTGTTTACAATCAACAACTTTGAAATACAGTCAGATATATTACCCGTTGCTTTTCCTGTCTTGTTCTTTTCTGAAATATGTGGGGAAGATGTTTGGTCATGCTCTGGGTGCCTAAGTGAAAGGATGTAGAGAATATACTGCAAGATAACTTACAGGTTCACACCCTAAGACCATCAGAATCATAAACCTTCCATCTCTATCCAGCCATTGGGGAGAAAGGCATTTTCTTTAGAAAGAATTGACTTGAAAAAGCCTTTCCGTGTAACCTGCATACAGGCATAGGACAGGGAACCACTGTCCCCACCACCATGCCATCCTGACCCAAACAAGCAATTCTTCCCAGTCACCTCAGGGCAGAGTAGGGTGGACACAAGGACAGGGAGAGCTGTCTCAGTTCTCAAATATCTCTGCTGAACAGAACCAGCCCTTTATCCTTGCTGCTCTGGCTCTTCCTGGCAAGCATTGTCTGTACCACCAGTGGTACATAACAAACCAAACCCATGACCTGAACACCAAATGAGTGGTGTTTGCTGGCAAATCCAGACATGTGTGATCTGCAGATGGCTGCTGTTTCACAGCTCCAAGTCAGCCAATTGCTAGGACCTGGTATAAACCTTATTCCACAAGGTAGCAGAAGCCTTACAGGAGAACACAGGAGTGGGGTCACAGTCGGTCTTTGCCAACAGCCACAATAAAGATGTCCCCCATGCCTTGGGCTGTGTCCCTCATTTTCCCCATGGCTGCAAAGGCTCCACTGGGACCGGGCTGCCCAGCATTCCAGGTTTGTGAATTTGGCTCAACACTGACCTCTGGCCAGGATCTGTTGGGCTGCCATGTCTGATTTGCTCAGGGTGTTTCTTCATAGCATCTTGTGTTTTCCACATGAAGGAATTTAGTTTGCACCTAAGTTGTGCTAAGAAAAAGCCAGAATTCCAGGGAAAACAAAACATTAACAGAAGCAACCAGCAACAAGCCCTTTGACCTATTTGATGTCTTTATGGAACCAGTCCCTAGGAGACTATTTTTCTGAAGTTGGTTAGTATCACAAAAAGAGGGGCAAGAGATTCTGGCTGTTCAACACAGCTAGGATCTCAGAAACCTTTTCAACATGTAAGTAGCTGCATTGACAGCCCTTAATGCTGGTTTGAAAGACAGTCTGGCCCCTTCACACAAGGAACAGGACTCCTTTTTTCCTTTGCTGTGTGTTTTTTTGCACCACAGCAGTCACTGCTGAGCAGCAGGGGAGGAACTCACAAGTTTCTGCTGTGAGACGCCACATCCACACTCAAGAAGCAATCAAACCACTGTGCATGCCTGCAGCTCAGAGTGGAGGCTGGCTCATCCCAAAGTAGTGCAGAGGCTGAAAGTGTGTAGATACTTCATCAGGGTCATGGATCGGCATGACCACACCCTGGCTCAGGGCAGGGTTTCCCCAGGACAAGAACAGCCACGCATGGGTGCCTCCTATATCGCTCCCTAGGCACACACAGCAGGAGGGACCTAAGGAGAGGATTACAAGCCCCTGCAGCGAGACCAGCTACACACCAGATGAGATGTGCAGTTGTGCCATAAACCAAATGAGGATTTCTCCTTGTTCCCTGTCATGGCTGGAGAGCCGCCCCTAGCAGCACAGCACTTTGTTCCCTGGATGTGCCATGACCAGAGCTAATGCTGTGTGTGATCAGGCCACACCATCAGAGGTACAATAAGCAATGCAAGTAATCTTTAACACACTAGTTGAATAAAAGAAGGAATTTAATTTATGAAATTATGAAACCCAGGATCCAATTGCCCAGACACACACCTTACCTTGGCGCTATCATTTACAACATTGCCATCCATTCAGATCAGGTCAGGGCTTGCAGTAACTCAATCTCCTGTGAAATTATTCTTGGGAGAATTTGCAATTAATTCCAACAACACAGTGTTTATTAATTAAGCCAAACTTAACATGCCCTTTTGCAGTTTTTTCCAATATCCTATCCCACTTGTCCCTCTGTCTCCAGAGAGGAACAGAGAGAATAAAACTGCCACCTAATAGACACTGCAGAGAAGGACACCCCCAGCTGTCACCAAGTCAAAGCGCAGATTCTCCTAAAGCACCCTCACCCGAGATTTGGAAAAGCACTTTATAGGCAGTAATGACTGGCATCTCATCAGACCCCTGCAAAGCAAAGCCATCTCCTCTCTCTTCAGAGACAGTCTCCTTAGATTACAGCACAGTCACAGTTTTGTCTTTGGGAATAACAGTTTAAAAAATCAATACACAAAAGGTGATGGGAATTGAGAAGCCAGAAGCCTCTCTCGCTTCTCTGATATTCCCACTTCCCCAGGTGAGAACTTGGGCAGGATTCCTCAGGAACACCTGCACCAGCGATACTGGCATGGGATTCATGTATTTTACCAGGGCTTTTTTTGCAGATGATATTTCTTGTCACAGGTTTTGCCTGGGAATCTGCTGTCTGTCCTCCTTCATCAAAGAAGCAAGAGCAGCAGCAATGGAGGTTCTGAAATTCACAGGGAATTGGCAATCCACAAACGTGGATGAGAATCAGCTCCCCTGAGCAGAGGGACTCACCTCCCACAGCGCAGCCCTGCACTGGCCTGGAGGCAGCTGGTACCAACTGCAGTGAGAACACACTGAGGTGCAACAAGCCAAAATAAGCTCCTTTTTCTACTTCTATGGCTCAGGGCTGGACTGTAACCTTAAAAGAAATGTTAGACATTCCTCCTGCCAGATTCAGACTCCCCAGGGGCAACAAGGCAGGATTTAAGATGGCAAGATCATCTCAAACCCTTTGAGGAAACAGCACAGCAAACCTCTCCCATCTCTCCTGGACACACACAAAATTTAGAAACAGTCAGCTAAAATGATGCCAAATAATAATCCCCAAAAAATGGAAAGGTTTGAAGGAATGCAGGGAGGAGAGAGACATTTATTTGCTATGAATAATACTAGCATCTGCAGGCAGCCATGCCAGAATAAATTGCAAATCACTCTCAGGATTTGAACTGGAAAAGTTCATTGCCTACTAGTCTATCAGTATCCCAGCTTTTCAGATTGAAACTGTTGGAGATAAAGACAAACACATGAATTAATAGCCATAGTTTATATCTTGGACGTATGCACTGGAAAAGTTGGTCTCCAAGCATAAGCAATTGTATTTGCATCTAGCCACAGAGGAAAGGCCCCAACCAACACTTGCAAAGAAAAATGTAATTCTGTACCTGCTGGTGTTCCTCCAGAGTATTTGTGCTGTTCTTCTCCTTGACATCCCAATTCATCTTTTTTCAGTCCTCTCCATTACTGTGCCAAACAACTCACCACCACCTAAAACCTACAGCTACTTCTGATACTGGGTGCAAGAGAGGCATCCCAACGAGTAGCTTGGTGTAACATCAGCATAGTGTTTCTGAGTTCAGATAATCACATTTTTTTTTTCACTCCTGTCCTGTAATTAATATTGAACAGGTAGAGCACTGCTCTGTTCAGTAAAGCAATTTGCAAAGTGCCACTGCAGAGTTCCACAGTTTGTCTTTTCAGACACCAGGTAATGTCAAGTATTTATGAAATTGGTCACGGATGATCACCCACAGTTTGCAGCCAGGGTGAGCAAGTAGTGCTATTAAATACTGCAAGTCAGGTTTAATAAACTTACTCAAATAGAAAAAATACTTGCATGTTTAATGAAGAAAACCTGTTACTGCAGCCAAGAGCTTGAGGTGACCCTGGAGAATCTGAAAGGTACTTCAGTAGGACTCAGACCAGCTGTTAAACATCTGTGGCCCTTTCTTGGCCAGTGCAACAAACTGGCCATAGACAATTTAAGCCAATCACCCATACACAGCAGCATTCTCTTGCCTGAGATGACAGCAGCAAATTTCAATGCATGGTGCACTACAGTAATTTTAGAAGCTGATTTTTTGAATAAAAAAAAAAGTTCCCCTGGACTGGGCCTGGGAGGGACTCTTCCCTGATTGTTTCCCCATACAGCAGCCTGCAGGGCTGATGACCAGGCTCCCTCTGAGCAAGGCAGAGCAGATGCCAAACACAACCAGGCTGCAAGGGAGCTGTCCTGCCACAGCCCAAACCCCAGGGAGCTGGAAATGCTGTCTTGCATCCCTGTGGGTGGGACCCTGCCTCATGCCTGTGCATCAGGTTTAAGCACCAGACATGCCAGACCCTACTCTTCTCCCCATGTGCTCACCCTACCTGTTGTCTCGTTGGTTTTATGGCCCCTGGTCCCAACCAGCTCTGCTTCTGTGCTGCAAATAACCAAATGGCTTTTTTGCTACCTGAAAGGAGAAAATGCAACAGAAAGGGAGTGAGAAAGAATTTCCTCTGTTTCTTTCTGAACAACAAGGAGCTATTTATAACACAGTGAGGTTCATTGTTGCACGAAAGCAGTGCCCTTTCCCAGCTGACAGAGCCTCTCTAGCAATGACAGCCTTGCAGTAGCCTGCAGGATTTCTTTTTTGCCTGAGGTACCTTAACCCAGTTTTTCATGTGGATAATGAAAATCCACAGTGGATGAGATTTGATGTGGCTGCTGTTCTCTGGGGCTCTATGCAAAGGCTGAAGCACCCAGGAATATATGAGCAGCTCCACCTGCTTAGGGCAGATTTCTGTAAAAATGGGTGGTTGCAAGGCTCCCTTCCCCCACTGAAAGCAAACCATAACACTTTATCTGAAGTCAAGGGAATTTATACTTGAGGTTCAAAAGTTGCCCTTCTCTCGGGCCAGCACTTCAGGCCTGTGTGATAGAGGCAGTCAGCAGAGCACAAACTGCTCCCTAGGCAGGTGACCTAAATCCTCTTTTGCCCAAGGATCCTGCAGGGCACTGACACGGTTTGTGTGCTGCCTTCCCTCCCCTCCCCACCAGCTTAGGTGCTCCAGAGTGTCCATCCCCTCAAGCTGTAGCAGTACAACTGCTTCACAGTCCCTGGGGCTGATGAGAAATCTCCCCTAGAGAGGGATAGCCTTCAGAGGCTCTGGTGACAGGGCCAGTGTCACACACACCAGATCTGTATCCCCATGGGTGCACATCCACATTGGATGGCTGAAGAGCCCCACTCTGCCCTTCCAGCAGGAGCATCTCTGGCCACACAGTGCACGAGTGTCCTGAAGAAGTGGAAAGAACAGCAGTGTTGTCAACTCTGAGCTGCTCAAAGCAGTGGGAAGAAGATGGAGTCAGGAGTGTTTTAGGAAAGAGGGATAAAGGGTCACTATTGGAGGATATTTAGGCACCTTCACACAGGCTTTGACTTTCACAGGAGGCTCCTTGGATGGACCCAAGCCTCCCAAGCCAAGCTGTGGCCAAAGAACTTTACTGTAACATTGTAGCAGTGGTTGGGAAAAGGCGCAGGCTGCCAAAAGTTGGCATGGCTGCCAAAAGTTAATTAAAACAACAAAAAACAAACTGGGGAGAGGGCTGTGCATATGACAGGGTTCATCAGTCGAATCAGGTAGAGCTTGTGCTTCTTACATGTGTCAGACCAAACTCCCCACAGCAATTCCTCTACCTTTCCACCTCCTTGGGGCTAATTTAAGAGCTGTTCTTCACAGCCCGTAATAATAGCAAGAAAGAAAGTCAAATCCTGCTCTGCCAAAAGGAGCAAACTGGAACAAGGGAACTGGCAGAAAACTTGTCTTGCTGCCATCTCTGGCTTTTCTAAGGAAATTCATGCTCCAGGGCACCCAGTCAAAGAAAGCAGAGCTGCCAACAGGACTCTGATCCTACTCACAAGGGAAGCCAAGTCCATCTGCTGGGAAAGGGAAGGACATTTCCCACAGATAAAACAGCAGTGGGGTGGGATGCATAGATGGACACACAAATAACCATCCTGCACAGACAAGCATTTTCTCTGGGAATACCTTGGGCTCAGACTGCCTCTTTTATATGCACAACTTCCCCCCACCCTATATCTTTCCTGTGAGGGGCAGGTAACCTTCCCTGCTCCACCAGAGAGCACCAGCACAATAACAGATTTCAACAACAGGAGCAGTAACACTGCTTGTGACTACTCCTGCTCTGGCCTGTGCAGGCACAGGGAGCCAGGCTGACTCAGCGCCTCCTCCAATACAAGAATTCAGGCAAAGCCAGAATTGAAGCAAG